>NC_138299.1:107666063-108266063 GCF_965601325.2 Salmo salar | reverse complement strand
GAACTATTCTCTATTGTACTGAACTATTCTCTACTATACTATTCTCTACTGAACTATTCTCTACTGTGCTATTCTCTATTGTACTGAACTATTCTTTACTATACTATTCTCTACTGAACTATTAGCTACTGAACTATTCTCTACTGAACTGAACTATTCTCTACTGAATAATTATCTACTGATCTATTCTCTACTGATCTGAACTATTCTCTACTGAAATATTCTCTACTGAACTATTCTCTAATGAACTATTCTCTATTGTACTGAACTATTCCCTACTATACTATTCTCTACTGAACTATTCTCCACTGAACTATTCTCTACTGACCTATTCTCTATTGAACTGAACTATTCTCTACTATACTATTCTCTATTTTACTGAACTATTCTTTACTATACTATTCTCTACTGAACTATTCTCTACTGAACTATTCTCTATTGTACTGAACTATTCCCTACTATACTATTCTCTACTGAACTATTCTCTACTATAGTATTCTCTACTGAACTATTCTCTACTGAACTATTCTCTACTGAACTGAACTATTCTCTACTGAGTAATTATGTACTGAACTATTCTCTACTGAACTGAACTATTCTCTACTGAACTATTCTCTATTGTACTGAACTATTCTATACTGATCTATTCTCTACTGTACTGAACTATTCTCTACTATACTATTCTCTATTGAACTGAACTTTTCTCTACTATAGTATTCTCTACTGAACTATTCTCTACTGAACTATTCTCTACTGTACTGAACTATTCTCTACTATACTATTCTCTATTGTACTGAACTATTCTCTACTATAGTATTCTCTACTGAACTATTCTCTACTGAACTATTCTCTACTGAACTGAACTATTCTCTACTGAGTAATTATGTACTGAACTATTCTCTACTGAACTGAACTATTCTCTACTGATCTATTCTCTATTGTACTGAACTATTCTCTACTATACTATTCTCTACTGAACTATTCTCCACTGAACTGTTCTCTACTGAACTATTCTCTACTGAACTATTCTCTACTGAACTATTCTCTACTGTACAATTCTGTACTGAACTATTCTCTACTGTAATTTTCTCTACTGAACTTTTCTATATTGAAATATTCTCTATTTTACTGAACTATTCCCTACTATACTATTCTCTACTGAACTATTCTCCACTGAACTATTCTCTACTGAACTATTCTCTATTGAACTGAACTATTCTCTACTATACTATTCTCTATTTTACTGAACTATTCTTTACTATACTATTCTCTACTGAACTATTCTCTACTGAACTATTCTCTATTGTACTGAACTATTCCCTACTATACTATTCTCTACTGAAAAATTCTCCACTGAACTGTTCTCTACTGAACTATTCTCTATTGTACTGAACTATTCTCTACTATACTATTCTCTACTGAACTATTAGCTACTGAACTATTCTCTACTGAACTGAACTATTCTCTACTGAATAATTATCTACTGATCTATTCTCTACTGATCTGAACTATTCTCTACTGAAATATTCTCTATTGTACTGAACTATTCTCTACTAAACTATTCTCTACTGAACTATTCTCCACTGAACTGTTCTCTACTGAACTATTCTCTACTGAACTATTCTCTACTGAACTATTCTCTACTGTACAATTCTGTACTGAACTATTCTCTACTGTAATATTCTCTACTGAACTATTCTCTAATGAACTATTCTCTATTGTACTGAACTATTCCCTACTATACTATTCTCTACTGAACTATTCTCCACTGAACTATTCTCTACTATACTATTCTCTACTGAACTATTCTCTACTGTACTATTCTCTATTTTACTGAACTATTCTTTACTATACTATTCTCTACTGAACTATTCTCTACTGAACTATTCTCTATTGTACTGAACTATTCCCTACTATACTATTCTCTACTGAACTATTCTCCACTGAACTGTTCTCTACTGAACTATTCTCCATTGAACTGAACTATTCTCTATTGTACTGAACTATTCTCTACTATACTATTCTCTACTGAACTATTCTCTACTGTACTATTCTCTATTGTACTGAACTATTCTCTACTATACTATTCTCTACTGAACTATTAGCTACTGAACTATTCTCTACTAAACTGAACTATTCTCTACTGAATAATTATCTACTGATCTATTCTCTACTGATCTGAACTATTCTCTACTGAAATATTCTCTATTGTACTGAACTATTCTCTACTGAATTATTCTCTATTGTACTGAACTATTCTCTACTGATCTATTCTCTACTGTACTGAACTATTCTCTACTATACTATTCTCTATTGAACAGAACTATTCTCTACTATACTATTCTCTACTGAACTATTCTCTAGTGTACAATTCTCTACTGAACTATTCTCTACTGTACTATTCTCTACTGAACTATTCTCTACTGAATAATTACCTACTGAACTATTCTCTACTGAACTGAACTATTCTCTACTGAACTATTCTCTACTGAACTATTCTCTACTGAACTATTCTCTATTGTACTGAACCATTCTTTACTATACTATTCTCTACTGAACTATTCTCTACTGTACTATTCTCTACTGAACTATTCTTTACTATACTATTCTCTACTGAACCATTCTCTACTGTACTATTCTCTACTGAACTGTTCTTTACTATACTATTCTCTACTGAACTATTCTCTACTGAACTATTCTCTATTGTACTGAACTATTCCCTACTATACTATTCTCTACTGAACTATTCTCCACTGAACTGTTCTCTACTGAACTATTCTCTATTGTACTGAACTATTCTCTATTGTACTGAACTATTCTCTACTATACTATTCTCTACTGAACTATTCTCTACTGTGCTATTCTCTATTGTACTGAACTATTCTTTACTATACTATTCTCTACTGAACTATTAGCTACTGAACTATTCTCTACTGAACTGAACTATTCTCTACTGAATAATTATCTACTGATCTATTCTCTACTGATCTGAACTATTCTCTACTGAAATATTCTCTACTGAACTATTCTCTAATGAACTATTCTCTATTGTACTGAACTATTCCCTACTATACTATTCTCTACTGAACTATTCTCCACTGAACTATTCTCTACTGACCTATTCTCTATTGAACTGAACTATTCTCTACTATACTATTCTCTATTTTACTGAACTATTCTTTACTATACTATTCTCTACTGAACTATTCTCTACTGAACTATTCTCTATTGTACTGAACTATTCCCTACTATACTATTCTCTACTGAACTATTCTCCACTGAACTGTTCTCTACTGAACTATTCTCTATTGTACTGAACTATTCTCTATTGTACTGAACTATTCTCTACTATACTATTCTCTACTGAACTATTCTCTACTGTACTATTCTCTATTGTACTGAACTATTCTTTACTATACTATTCTCTACTGAACTATTAGCTACTGAACTATTCTCTACTGAACTGAACTATTCTCTACTGAATAATTATCTACTGATCTATTCTCTACTGATCTGAACTATTCTCTACTGAAATATTCTCTATTGTACTGAACTATTCTCTACTAAACTATTCTCTACTGAACTATTCTCCACTGAACTGTTCTCTACTGAACTATTCTCTACTGAACTATTCTCTACTGAACTATTCTCTACTGTACAATTCTGTACTGAACTATTCTCTACTGTAATATTCTCTACTGAACTATTCTCTAATGAACTATTCTCTATTGTACTGAACTATTCCCTACTATACTATTCTCCACTGAACTATTCTCTACTATACTATTCTCTACTGAACTATTCTCTACTGTACTATTCTCTATTTTACTGAACTATTCTTTACTATACTATTCTCTACTGAACTATTCTCTACTGAACTATTCTCTATTGTACTGAACTATTCCCTACTATACTATTCTCTACTGAACTATTCTCCACTGAACTGTTCTCTACTGAACTATTCTCCATTGAACTGAACTATTCTCTATTGTACTGAACTATTCTCTACTATACTATTCTCTACTGAACTATTCTCTACTGTACTATTCTCTATTGTACTGAACTATTCTCTACTATACTATTCTCTACTGAACTATTAGCTACTGAACTATTCTCTACTAAACTGAACTATTCTCTACTGAATAATTATCTACTGATCTATTCTCTACTGATCTGAACTATTCTCTACTGAAATATTCTCTATTGTACTGAACTATTCTCTACTGAAATATTCTCTATTGTACTGAACTATTCTCTACTGATCTATTCTCTACTGTACTGAACTATTCTCTACTATACTATTCTCTATTGAACAGAACTATTCTCTACTATACTATTCTCTACTGAACTATTCTCTACTGAACTATTCTCTAGTGTACAATTCTCTACTGAACTATTCTCTACTGTACTATTCTCTACTGAACTATTCTCTACTGAATAATTACCTACTGAACTATTCTCTACTGAACTGAACTATTCTCTACTGAACTATTCTCTACTGAACTATTCTCTACTGAACTATTCTCTATTGTACTGAACCATTCTTTACTATACTATTCTCTACTGAACTATTCTCTACTGTACTATTCTCTACTGAACTATTCTTTACTATACTATTCTCTACTGAACCATTCTCTACTGTACTATTCTCTATTTTTCTGAACTATTCTTTACTATACTATTCTCTACTGAACTATTCTCTACTGAACTATTCTCTATTGTACTGAACTATTCCCTACTATACTATTCTCTACTGAACTATTCTCCACTGAACTGTTCTCTACTGAACTATTCTCCATTGAACTGAACTATTCTCTATTGTACTGAATTATTCTCTACTATACTATTCTCTACTGAACTATTAGCTACTGAACTATTCTCTACTAAACTGAACTATTCTCTACTGAATAATTATCTACTGATCTATTCTCTACTGATCTGAACTATTCTCTACTGAAATATTCTCTATTGTACTGAACTATTCTCTACTGAAATATTCTCTATTGTACTGAACTATTCTCTACTGATCTATTCTCTACTGTACTGAACTATTCTCTACTATACTATTCTCTATTGAACTGAACTATTCTCTACTATACTATTCTCTACTGAACTATTCTCTACTGAACTATTCTCTACTGAACTATTCTCTAGTGTACAATTCTCTACTGAACTATTCTCTACTGTACTATTCTCTACTGAACTATTCTCTACTGAACTGAACTATTCTCTACTGAATAATTACCTACTGAACTATTCTCTACTGAACTGAACTATTCTCTACTGAACTATTCTCTACTGAACTATTCTCTATTGTACTGAACCATTCTTTACTATACTATTCTCTACTGAACTATTCTCTACTGTACTATTCTCTACTGAACTATTCTTTACTATACTATTCTCTACTGAACTATTCTTTACTATACTATTCTCTACTGAACTATTCTCTACTATAGTATTCTCTACTATACTATTCTCTACTGAACTATTCTCTACTGAACTATTCTATAATGAACTATTCTCTATTGTACTGAACTATTCCCTACTATACTATTCTCTATTGTACTGAACTATTCTCTACTATGCTATTCTCTACTGAACTATTCTCTACTGAACTATTCTCAATTGTACTGAACTATTCTCTACTGATCTATTCTCTACTGAACTATTCTCTACTGTACTGAACTATTCTCTACTATACTATTCTCTATTGTACTGAACTATTCTCTACTATACTACTCTCTACTGAACTATTCTCTACTATAGTATTCTCTACTGAACTATTCTCTACTGAACTATTCTCTACTGAACTGAACTATTCTCTACTGAGTAATTATGTACTGAACTATTCTCTACTGAACTGAACTATTCTCTACTGAACTATTCTCTATTGTACTGAACTATTCTATACTGATCTATTCTCTACTGTACTGAACTATTCTCTACTATACTATTCTCTATTGAACAGAACTATTCTCTACTATACTATTCTCTACTGAACTATTCTCTAGTGTACAATTCTCTACTGAACTATTCTCTACTGTACTATTCTCTACTGAACTATTCTCTACTGAATAATTACCTACTGAACTATTCTCTACTGAACTGAACTATTCTCTACTGAACTATTCTCTACTGAACTATTCTCTACTGAACTATTCTCTATTGTACTGAACCATTCTTTACTATACTATTCTCTACTGAACTATTCTCTACTGTACTATTCTCTACTGAACTATTCTTTACTATACTATTCTCTACTGAACCATTCTCTACTGTACTATTCTCTACTGAACTGTTCTTTACTATACTATTCTCTACTGAACTATTCTCTACTGAACTATTCTCTATTGTACTGAACTATTCCCTACTATACTATTCTCTACTGAACTATTCTCCACTGAACTGTTCTCTACTGAACTATTCTCTATTGTACTGAACTATTCTCTATTGTACTGAACTATTCTCTACTATACTATTCTCTACTGAACTATTCTCTACTGTGCTATTCTCTATTGTACTGAACTATTCTTTACTATACTATTCTCTACTGAACTATTAGCTACTGAACTATTCTCTACTGAACTGAACTATTCTCTACTGAATAATTATCTACTGATCTATTCTCTACTGATCTGAACTATTCTCTACTGAAATATTCTCTACTGAACTATTCTCTAATGAACTATTCTCTATTGTACTGAACTATTCCCTACTATACTATTCTCTACTGAACTATTCTCCACTGAACTATTCTCTACTGACCTATTCTCTATTGAACTGAACTATTCTCTACTATACTATTCTCTATTTTACTGAACTATTCTTTACTATACTATTCTCTACTGAACTATTCTCTACTGAACTATTCTCTATTGTACTGAACTATTCCCTACTATACTATTCTCTACTGAACTATTCTCCACTGAACTGTTCTCTACTGAACTATTCTCTATTGTACTGAACTATTCTCTATTGTACTGAACTATTCTCTACTATACTATTCTCTACTGAACTATTCTCTACTGTACTATTCTCTATTGTACTGAACTATTCTTTACTATACTATTCTCTACTGAACTATTAGCTACTGAACTATTCTCTACTGAACTGAACTATTCTCTACTGAATAATTATCTACTGATCTATTCTCTACTGATCTGAACTATTCTCTACTGAAATATTCTCTATTGTACTGAACTATTCTCTACTAAACTATTCTCTACTGAACTATTCTCCACTGAACTGTTCTCTACTGAACTATTCTCTACTGAACTATTCTCTACTGAACTATTCTCTACTGTACAATTCTGTACTGAACTATTCTCTACTGTAATATTCTCTACTGAACTATTCTCTAATGAACTATTCTCTATTGTACTGAACTATTCCCTACTATACTATTCTCCACTGAACTATTCTCTACTATACTATTCTCTACTGAACTATTCTCTACTGTACTATTCTCTATTTTACTGAACTATTCTTTACTATACTATTCTCTACTGAACTATTCTCTACTGAACTATTCTCTATTGTACTGAACTATTCCCTACTATACTATTCTCTACTGAACTATTCTCCACTGAACTGTTCTCTACTGAACTATTCTCCATTGAACTGAACTATTCTCTATTGTACTGAACTATTCTCTACTATACTATTCTCTACTGAACTATTCTCTACTGTACTATTCTCTATTGTACTGAACTATTCTCTACTATACTATTCTCTACTGAACTATTAGCTACTGAACTATTCTCTACTAAACTGAACTATTCTCTACTGAATAATTATCTACTGATCTATTCTCTACTGATCTGAACTATTCTCTACTGAAATATTCTCTATTGTACTGAACTATTCTCTACTGAAATATTCTCTATTGTACTGAACTATTCTCTACTGATCTATTCTCTACTGTACTGAACTATTCTCTACTATACTATTCTCTATTGAACAGAACTATTCTCTACTATACTATTCTCTACTGAACTATTCTCTACTGAACTATTCTCTAGTGTACAATTCTCTACTGAACTATTCTCTACTGTACTATTCTCTACTGAACTATTCTCTACTGAATAATTACCTACTGAACTATTCTCTACTGAACTGAACTATTCTCTACTGAACTATTCTCTACTGAACTATTCTCTACTGAACTATTCTCTATTGTACTGAACCATTCTTTACTATACTATTCTCTACTGAACTATTCTCTACTGTACTATTCTCTACTGAACTATTCTTTACTATACTATTCTCTACTGAACCATTCTCTACTGTACTATTCTCTATTTTTCTGAACTATTCTTTACTATACTATTCTCTACTGAACTATTCTCTACTGAACTATTCTCTATTGTACTGAACTATTCCCTACTATACTATTCTCTACTGAACTATTCTCCACTGAACTGTTCTCTACTGAACTATTCTCCATTGAACTGAACTATTCTCTATTGTACTGAATTATTCTCTACTATACTATTCTCTACTGAACTATTAGCTACTGAACTATTCTCTACTAAACTGAACTATTCTCTACTGAATAATTATCTACTGATCTATTCTCTACTGATCTGAACTATTCTCTACTGAAATATTCTCTATTGTACTGAACTATTCTCTACTGAAATATTCTCTATTGTACTGAACTATTCTCTACTGATCTATTCTCTACTGTACTGAACTATTCTCTACTATACTATTCTCTATTGAACTGAACTATTCTCTACTATACTATTCTCTACTGAACTATTCTCTACTGAACTATTCTCTACTGAACTATTCTCTAGTGTACAATTCTCTACTGAACTATTCTCTACTGTACTATTCTCTACTGAACTATTCTCTACTGAACTGAACTATTCTCTACTGAATAATTACCTACTGAACTATTCTCTACTGAACTGAACTATTCTCTACTGAACTATTCTCTACTGAACTATTCTCTATTGTACTGAACCATTCTTTACTATACTATTCTCTACTGAACTATTCTCTACTGTACTATTCTCTACTGAACTATTCTTTACTATACTATTCTCTACTGAACTATTCTTTACTATACTATTCTCTACTGAACTATTCTCTACTATAGTATTCTCTACTATACTATTCTCTACTGAACTATTCTCTACTGAACTATTCTATAATGAACTATTCTCTATTGTACTGAACTATTCCCTACTATACTATTCTCTATTGTACTGAACTATTCTCTACTATGCTATTCTCTACTGAACTATTCTCTACTGAACTATTCTCAATTGTACTGAACTATTCTCTACTGATCTATTCTCTACTGAACTATTCTCTACTGTACTGAACTATTCTCTACTATACTATTCTCTATTGTACTGAACTATTCTCTACTATACTACTCTCTACTGAACTATTCTCTACTATAGTATTCTCTACTGAACTATTCTCTACTGAACTATTCTCTACTGAACTGAACTATTCTCTACTGAGTAATTATGTACTGAACTATTCTCTACTGAACTGAACTATTCTCTACTGAACTATTCTCTATTGTACTGAACTATTCTATACTGATCTATTCTCTACTGTACTGAACTATTCTCTACTATACTATTCTCTATTGAACTGAACTTTTCTCTACTATAGTATTCTCTACTGAACTATTCTCTACTGTACTGAACTATTCTCTACTATACTATTCTCTATTGTACTGAACTATTCTCTACTATAGTATTCTCTACTGAACTATTCTCTACTGAACTATTCTCTACTGAACTGAACTATTCTCTACTGAGTAATTATGTACTGAACTATTCTCTGAACTATTCTCTACTGAACTGAACTATTCTCTACTGAGTAATTATGTACTGAACTATTCTCTACTGAACTGAACTATTCTCTACTGAACTATTCTCTATTGTACTGAACTATTCTCTACTATACTATTCTCTACTGAACTATTCTCCACTGAACTGTTCTCTACTGAACTATTCTCTACTGAACTATTCTCTACTGAACTATTCTCTACTGTACAATTCTGTACTGAACTATTCTCTACTGTAATATTCTCTACTGAACTTTTCTCTAATGAACTATTCTCTATTGTACTGAACTATTCCCTACTATACTATTCTCTACTGAACTATTCTCCACTGAACTATTCTCTACTGAACTATTCTCTATTGAACTGAACTATTCTCTACTATACTATTCTCTATTTTACTGAACTATTCTTTACTATACTATTCTCTACTGAACTATTCTCTACTGAACTATTCTCTATTGTACTGAACTATTCCCTACTATACTATTCTCTACTGAAAAATTCTCCACTGAACTGTTCTCTACTGAACTATTCTCTATTGTACTGAACTATTCTCTACTATACTATTCTCTACTGAACTATTAGCTACTGAACTATTCTCTACTGAACTGAACTATTCTCTACTGAATAATTATCTACTGATCTATTCTCTACTGATCTGAACTATTCTCTACTGAAATATTCTCTATTGTACTGAACTATTCTCTACTAAACTATTCTCTACTGAACTATTCTCCACTGAACTGTTCTCTACTGAACTATTCTCTACTGAACTATTCTCTACTGAACTATTCTCTACTGTACAATTCTGTACTGAACTATTCTCTACTGTAATATTCTCTACTGAACTATTCTCTAATGAACTATTCTCTATTGTACTGAACTATTCCCTACTATACTATTCTCTACTGAACTATTCTCCACTGAACTATTCTCTACTATACTATTCTCTACTGAACTATTCTCTACTGTACTATTCTCTATTTTACTGAACTATTCTTTACTATACTATTCTCTACTGAACTATTCTCTACTGAACTATTCTCTATTGTACTGAACTATTCCCTACTATACTATTCTCTACTGAACTATTCTCCACTGAACTGTTCTCTACTGAACTATTCTCCATTGAACTGAACTATTCTCTATTGTACTGAACTATTCTCTACTATACTATTCTCTACTGAACTATTCTCTACTGTACTATTCTCTATTGTACTGAACTATTCTCTACTATACTATTCTCTACTGAACTATTAGCTACTGAACTATTCTCTACTAAACTGAACTATTCTCTACTGAATAATTATCTACTGATCTATTCTCTACTGATCTGAACTATTCTCTACTGAAATATTCTCTATTGTACTGAACTATTCTCTACTGAATTATTCTCTATTGTACTGAACTATTCTCTACTGATCTATTCTCTACTGTACTGAACTATTCTCTACTATACTATTCTCTATTGAACAGAACTATTCTCTACTATACTATTCTCTACTGAACTATTCTCTAGTGTACAATTCTCTACTGAACTATTCTCTACTGTACTATTCTCTACTGAACTATTCTCTACTGAATAATTACCTACTGAACTATTCTCTACTGAACTGAACTATTCTCTACTGAACTATTCTCTACTGAACTATTCTCTACTGAACTATTCTCTATTGTACTGAACCATTCTTTACTATACTATTCTCTACTGAACTATTCTCTACTGTACTATTCTCTACTGAACTATTCTTTACTATACTATTCTCTACTGAACCATTCTCTACTGTACTATTCTCTACTGAACTGTTCTTTACTATACTATTCTCTACTGAACTATTCTTTACTATACTATTCTCTACTGAACTATTCTCTACTATAGTATTCTCTACTATACTATTCTCTACTGAACTATTCTCTACTGAACTATTCTATAATGAACTATTCTCTATTGTACTGAACTATTCCCTACTATACTATTCTCTATTGTACTGAACTATTCTCTACTATGCTATTCTCTACTGAACTATTCTCTACTGAACTATTCTCAATTGTACTGAACTATTCTCTACTGAACTATTCTCTATTGTACTGAACTATTCTATACTGATCTATTCTCTACTGTACTGAACTATTCTCTACTATACTATTCTCTATTGTACTGAACTATTCTCTACTATAGTATTCTCTACTGAACTATTCTCTACTGAACTATTCTCTACTGAACTGAACTATTCTCTACTGAGTAATTATGTACTGAACTATTCTCTACTGAACTGAACTATTCTCTACTATACTATTCTCTATTGTACTGAACTATTCTCTACTATAGTATTCTCTACTGAACTTTTCTCTACTATACTATTCTCTACTGAACTATTCTCTACTGAACTATTCTCTACTGTACTGAACTATTCTCTACTATACTATTCTCTATTGTACTGAACTATTCTCTACTATAGTATTCTCTACTGAACTATTCTCTACTGAACTATTCTCTACTGAACTGAACTATTCTCTACTGAGTAATTATGTACTGAACTATTCTCTACTGAACTGAACTATTCTCTACTGAACTATTCTCTATTGTACTGAACTATTCTCTACTATACTATTCTCTACTGAACTATTCTCCACTGAACTGTTCTCTACTGAACTATTCTCTACTGAACTATTCTCTACTGAACTATTCTCTACTGTACAATTCTGTACTGAACTATTCTCTACTGTAATATTCTCTACTGAACTATTCTCTAATGAACTATTCTCTATTGTACTGAACTATTCCCTACTATACTATTCTCTACTGAACTATTCTCCAATGAACTATTCTCTACTGAACTATTCTCTATTGAACTGAACTATTCTCTACTATACTATTCTCTATTTTACTGAACTATTCTTTACTATACTATTCTCTACTGAACTATTCTCTACTGAACTATTCTCTATTGTACTGAACAATTCCCTACTATACTATTCTCTACTGAACTATTCTCCACTGAACTGTTCTCTACTGAACTATTCTCTATTGTACTGAACTATTCTCTATTGTACTGAACTATTCTCTACTATACTATTCTCTACTGAACTATTCTCTACTGTACTATTCTCTATTGTACTGAACTATTCTTTACTATACTATTCTCTACTGAACTATTAGCTACTGAACTATTCTCTATTGTACTGAACTATTCTCTACTATACTATTCTCTACTGAACTATTCTCTACTGTACTATTCTCTATTGTACTGAACTATTCTTTACTATACTATTTTCTACTGAACTATTTTCTACTATACTATTTTCTACTATACTATTCTCTACTGTACTATTCTCTAATGTACTATTCTCTACTGTACTATTCTCTACTGTGCTATTCTCTACTGTACTATTCTCTATTGTACTGAACTATTCTCTACTATACTATTCTCTACTGAACTATTAGCTACTGAACTATTCTCTACTAAACAGAACTATTCTCTACTGAATAATTATCTACTGATCTTTTCTCTACTGATCTGAACTATTCTCTACTGAAATATTCTCTATTGTACTGAACTATTCTCTACTGAAATATTCTCTATTGTACTGAACTATTCTCTACTGATCTATTCTCTACTGTACTGAACTATTCTCTACTATACTATTCTCTATTGAACTGAACTATTCTCTACTATACTATTCTCTACTGAACTATTCTCTACTGAATTATTCTCTACTGAACTATTCTCTAGTGTACAATTCTCTACTGAACTATTCTCTACTGTACTATTCTCTACTGAACTATTCTCGACTGAACTGAACTATTCTCTACTGAATAATTACCTACTGAACTATTCTCTACTGAACTGAACTATTCTCTACTGAACTATTCTCTACTGAACTATTCTCTATTGTACTGAACCATTCTTTACTATACTATTCTCTACTGAACTATTCTCTACTGTACTATTCTCTACTGAACTATTCTTTACTATACTATTCTCTACTGAACTATTCTTTACTATACTATTCTCTACTGAACTATTCTCTACTATAGTATTCTCTACTATACTATTCTCTACTGAACTATTCTCTACTGAACTATTCTATAATGAACTATTCTCTATTGTACTGAACTATTCCCTACTATACTATTCTCTATTGTACTGAACTATTCTCTACTATGCTATTCTCTACTGAACTATTCTCTACTGAACTATTCTCAATTGTACTGAACTATTCTCTACTGATCTATTCTCTACTGAACTATTCTCTACTGTACTGAACTATTCTCTACTATACTATTCTCTATTGTACTGAACTATTCTCTACTATACTACTCTCTACTGAACTATTCTCTACTATAGTATTCTCTACTGAACTATTCTCTACTGAACTATTCTCTACTGAACTGAACTATTCTCTACTGAGTAATTATGTATTGAACTATTCTCTACTGAACTGAACTATTCTCTACTGAACTATTCTCTATTGTACTGAACTATTCTATACTGATCTATTCTCTACTGTACTGAACTATTCTCTACTATACTATTCTCTATTGAACTGAACTTTTCTCTACTATACTATTCTCTACTGAACTATTCTCTACTGAACTATTCTCTACTGTACTGAACTATTCTCTACTATACTATTCTCTATTGTACTGAACTATTCTCTACTATAGTATTCTCTACTGAACTATTCTCTACTGAACTATTCTCTACTGAACTGAACTATTCTCTACTGAGTAATTATGTACTGAACTATTCTCTACTGAACTGAACTATTCTCTACTGAACTATTCTCTATTGTACTGAACTATTCTCTACTATACTATTCTCTACTGAACTATTCTCCACTGAACTGTTCTCTACTGAACTATTCTCTACTGAACTATTCTCTACTGAACTATTCTCTACTGTACAATTCTGTACTGAACTATTCTCTACTGTAATATTCTCTACTGAACTTTTCTCTAATGAACTATTCTCTATTGTACTGAACTATTCCCTACTATACTATTCTCTACTGAACTATTCTCCACTGAACTATTCTCTACTGAACTATTCTCTATTGAACTGAACTATTCTCTACTATACTATTCTCTATTTTACTGAACTATTCTTTACTATACTATTCTCTACTGAACTATTCTCTACTGAACTATTCTCTATTGTACTGAACTATTCCCTACTATACTATTCTCTACTGAACTATTCTCCACTGAACTGTTCTCTACTGAACTATTCTCTATTGTACTGAACTATTCTCTACTATACTATTCTCTACTGAACTATTAGCTACTGAACTATTCTCTACTGAACTGAACTATTCTCTACTGAATAATTATCTACTGATCTATTCTCTACTGATCTGAACTATTCTCTACTGAAATATTCTCTATTGTACTGAACTATTCTCTACTAAACTATTCTCTACTGAACTATTCTCCACTGAACTTTTCTCTACTGAACTATTCTCTACTGAACTATTCTCTACTGAACTATTCTCTACTGTACAATTCTGTACTGAACTATTCTCTACTGTAATATTCTCTACTGAACTATTCTCTAATGAACTATTCTCTATTGTACTGAACTATTCCCTACTATACTATTCTCTACTGAACTATTCTCCACTGAACTATTCTCTACTATACTATTCTCTACTGAACTATTCTCTACTGTACTATTCTCTATTTTACTGAACTATTCTTTACTATACTATTCTCTACTGAACTATTCTCTACTGAACTATTCTCTATTGTACTGAACTATTCCCTACTATACTATTCTCTACTGAACTATTCTCCACTGAACTGTTCTCTACTGAACTATTCTCCACTGAACTGTTCTCTACTGAACTATTCTCTATTGTACTGAACTATTCTCTATTGTACTGAACTATTCTCTACTATACTATTCTCTACTGAACTATTCTCTACTGTACTATTCTCTATTGTACTGAACTATTCTTTACTATACTATTCTCTACTGAACTATTAGCTACTGAACTATTCTCTACTGAACTGAACTATTCTCTACTGAATAATTATCTACTGATCTATTCTCTACTGATCTGAACTATTCTCTACTGAAATATTCTCTATTGTACTGAACTATTCTCTACTAAACTATTCTCTACTGAACTATTCTCCACTGAACTGTTCTCTACTGAACTATTCTTTACTGAACTATTCTCTACTGAACTATTCTCTACTGTACAATTCTGTACTGAACTATTCTCTAATGAACTATTCTCTATTGTACTGAACTATTCCCTACTATACTATTCTCTACTGAACTATTCTCCACTGAACTATTCTCTACTATACTATTCTCTACTGAACTATTCTCTACTGTACTATTCTCTATTTTACTGAACTATTCTTTACTATACTATTCTCTACTGAACTATTCTCTACTGAACTATTCTCTATTGTACTGAACTATTCCCTACTATACTATTCTCTACTGAACTATTCTCCACTGAACTGTTCTCTACTGAACTATTCTCCATTGAACTGAACTATTCTCTATTGTACTGAACTATTCTCTACTATACTATTCTCTACTGAACTATTAGCTACTGAACTATTCTCTACTAAACTGAACTATTCTCTACTGAATAATTATCTACTGATCTATTCTCTACTGATCTGAACTATTCTCTACTGAAATATTCTCTATTGTACTGAACTATTCTCTACTGAAATATTCTCTATTGTACTGAACTATTCTCTACTGATCTATTCTCTACTGTACTGAACTATTCTCTACTATACTATTCTCTATTGAACTGAACTATTCTCTACTATACTATTCTCTACTGAACTATTCTCTACTGAACTATTCTCTACTGAACTATTCTCTAGTGTACAATTCTCTACTGAACTATTCTCTACTGTACTATTCTCTACTGAACTATTCTCTACTGAACTGAACTATTCTCTACTGAATAATTACCTACTGAACTATTCTCTACTGAACTGAACTATTCTCTACTGAACTATTCTCTACTGAACTATTCTCTACTGAACTATTCTCTATTGTACTGAACCATTCTTTACTATACTATTCTCTACTGAACCATTCTCTACTGTACTATTCTCTACTGAACTGTTCTTTACTATACTATTCTCTACTGAACTATTCTTTACTATACTATTCTCTACTGAACTATTCTCTACTATAGTATTCTCTACTATACTATTCTCTACTGAACTATTCTCTACTGAACTATTCTATAATGAACTATTCTCTATTGTACTGAACTATTCCCTACTATACTATTCTCTATTGTACTGAACTATTCTCTACTATGCTATTCTCTACTGAACTATTCTCTACTGAACTATTCTCAATTGTACTGAACTATTCTCTACTGATCTATTCTCTACTGAACTATTCTCTACTGTACTGAACTATTCTCTACTATACTATTCTCTATTGTACTGAACTATTCTCTACTATACTACTCTCTACTGAACTATTCTCTACTATAGTATTCTCTACTGAACTATTCTCTACTGAACTATTCTCTACTGAACTGAACTATTCTCTACTGAGTAATTATGTACTGAACTATTCTCTACTGTAATATTCTCTACTGAACTATTCTCTAATGAACTATTCTCTATTGTACTGAACTATTCCCTACTATACTATTCTCTACTGAACTATTCTCCAATGAACTATTCTCTACTGAACTATTCTCTATTGAACTGAACTATTCTCTACTATACTATTCTCTATTTTACTGAACTATTCTTTACTATACTATTCTCTACTGAACTATTCTCTACTGAACTATTCTCTATTGTACTGAACAATTCCCTACTATACTATTCTCTACTGAACTATTCTCCACTGAACTGTTCTCTACTGAACTATTCTCTATTGTACTGAACAATTCTCTATTGTACTGAACTATTCTCTACTATACTATTCTCTACTGAACTATTCTCTACTGTACTATTCTCTATTGTACTGAACTATTCTTTACTATACTATTCTCTACTGAACTATTAGCTACTGAACTATTCTCTACTGAACTGAACTATTCTCTACTGAATAATTATCTACTGATCTATTCTCTACTGATCTGAACTATTCTCTACTGAAATATTCTCTATTGTACTGAACTATTCTCTACTAAACTATTCTCTACTGAACTATTCTCCACTGAACTGTTCTCTACTGAACTATTCTCTACTGAACTATTCTCTACTGAACTATTCTCTACTGTACAATTCTGTACTGAACTATTCTCTACTGTAATATTCTCTACTGAACTATTCTCTAATGAACTATTCTCTATTGTACTGAACTATTCCCTACTATACTATTCTCTACTGAACTATTCTCCACTGAACTATTCTCTACTATACTATTCTCTACTGAACTATTCTCTACTGTACTATTCTCTATTTTACTGAACTATTCTTTACTATACTATTCTCTACTGAACTATTCTCTACTGAAATATTCTCTATTGTACTGAACTATTCTCTACTAAACTATTCTCTACTGAACTATTCTCCACTGAACTGTTCTCTACTGAACTATTCTCTACTGAACTATTCTCTACTGAACTATTCTCTACTGTACAATTCTGTACTGAACTATTCTCTACTGTAATATTCTCTACTGAACTATTCTCTAATGAACTATTCTCTATTGTACTGAACTATTCCCTACTATACTATTCTCTACTGAACTATTCTCCACTGAACTATTCTCTACTATACTATTCTCTACTGAACTATTCTCTACTGTACTATTCTCTATTTTACTGAACTATTCTTTACTATACTATTCTCTACTGAACTATTCTCTACTGAACTATTCTCTATTGTACTGAACTATTCCCTACTATACTATTCTCTACTGAACTATTCTCCACTGAACTGTTCTCTACTGAACTATTCTCCATTGAACTGAACTATTCTCTATTGTACTGAACTATTCTCTACTATACTATTCTCTACTGAACTATTAGCTACTGAACTATTCTCTACTAAACTGAACTATTCTCTACTGAATAATTATCTACTGATCTATTCTCTACTGATCTGAACTATTATCTACTGAAATATTCTCTATTGTACTGAACTATTATCTACTGAAATATTCTCTATTGTACTGAACTATTCTCTACTGATCTATTCTCTACTGTACTGAACTATTCTCTACTATACTATTCTCTATTGAACAGAACTATTCTCTACTATACTATTCTCTACTGAACTATTCTCTACTGAACTATTCTCTACTGAACTATTCTCCAATGAACTATTCTCTACTGAACTATTCTCTATTGAACTGAACTATTCTCTACTATACTATTCTCTATTTTACTGAACTATTCTTTACTATACTATTCTCTACTGAACTATTCTCTACTGAACTATTCTCTATTGTACTGAACAATTCCCTACTATACTATTCTCTACTGAACTATTCTCCACTGAACTGTTCTCTACTGAACTATTCTCTATTGTACTGAACTATTCTCTATTGTACTGAACTATTCTCTACTATACTATTCTCTACTGAACTATTCTCTACTGTACTATTCTCTATTGTACTGAACTATTCTTTACTATACTATTCTCTACTGAACTATTAGCTACTGAACTATTCTCTACTGAACTGAACTATTCTCTACTGAATAATTATCTACTGATCTATTCTCTACTGATCTGAACTATTCTCTACTGAAATATTCTCTATTGTACTGAACTATTCTCTACTAAACTATTCTCTACTGAACTATTCTCCACTGAACTGTTCTCTACTGAACTATTCTCTACTGAACTATTCTCTACTGAACTATTCTCTACTGTACAATTCTGTACTGAACTATTCTCTACTGTAATATTCTCTACTGAACTATTCTCTAATGAACTATTCTCTATTGTACTGAACTATTCCCTACTATACTATTCTCTACTGAACTATTCTCCACTGAACTATTCTCTACTATACTATTCTCTACTGAACTATTCTCTACTGTACTATTCTCTATTTTTCTGAACTATTCTTTACTATACTATTCTCTACTGAACTATTCTCTACTGAACTATTCTCTATTGTACTGAACTATTCCCTACTATACTATTCTCTACTGAACTATTCTCCACTGAACTGTTCTCTACTGAACTATTCTCCATTGAACTGAACTATTCTCTATTGTACTGAATTATTCTCTACTATACTATTCTCTACTGAACTATTAGCTACTGAACTATTCTCTACTAAACTGAACTATTCTCTACTGAATAATTATCTACTGATCTATTCTCTACTGATCTGAACTATTCTCTACTGAAATATTCTCTATTGTACTGAACTATTCTCTACTGAAATATTCTCTATTGTACTGAACTATTCTCTACTGATCTATTCTCTACTGTACTGAACTATTCTCTACTATACTATTCTCTATTGAACTGAACTATTCTCTACTATACTATTCTCTACTGAACTATTCTCTACTGAACTATTCTCTACTGAACTATTCTCTAGTGTACAATTCTCTACTGAACTATTCTCTACTGTACTATTCTCTACTGTACTATTCTCTACTGAACTATTCTCTACTGAACTGAACTATTCTCTACTGAATAATTACCTACTGAACTATTCTCTACTGAACTGAACTATTCTCTACTGAACTATTCTCTACTGAACTATTCTCTATTGTACTGAACCATTCTTTACTATACTATTCTCTACTGAACCATTCTCTACTGTACTATTCTCTACTGAACTGTTCTTTACTATACTATTCTCTACTGAACTATTCTTTACTATACTATTCTCTACTGAACTATTCTCTACTATAGTATTCTCTACTATACTATTCTCTACTGAACTATTCTCTACTGAACTATTCTATAATGAACTATTCTCTATTGTACTGAACTATTCCCTACTATACTATTCTCTATTGTACTGAACTATTCTCTACTATGCTATTCTCTACTGAACTATTCTCTACTGAACTATTCTCAATTGTACTGAACTATTCTCTACTGATCTATTCTCTACTGAACTATTCTCTACTGTACTGAACTATTCTCTACTATACTATTCTCTATTGTACTGAACTATTCTCTACTATACTACTCTCTACTGAACTATTCTCTACTATAGTATTCTCTACTGAACTATTCTCTACTGAACTATTCTCTACTGAACTGAACTATTCTCTACTGAGTAATTATGTACTGAACTATTCTCTACTGAACTGAACTATTCTCTACTGAACTATTCTCTATTGTACTGAACTATTCTATACTGATCTATTCTCTACTGTACTGAACTATTCTCTACTATACTATTCTCTATTGAACTGAACTTTTCTCTACTATACTATTCTCTACTGAACTATTCTCTACTGAACTATTCTCTACTGTACTGAACTATTCTCTACTATACTATTCTCTATTGTACTGAACTATTCTCTACTATACTATTCTCTACTGAACTATTCTCCACTGAACTGTTCTCTACTGAACTATTCTCTACTGAACTATTCTCTACTGAACTATTCTCTACTGTACAATTCTGTACTGAACTATTCTCTACTGTAATATTCTCTACTGAACTATTCTCCACTGAACTATTCTCTATGGAACTGAACTATTCTCTACTATACTATTCTCTATTTTACTGAACTATTCTTTACTATACTATTCTCTACTGAACTATTCTCTACTGAACTATTCTCTATTGTACTGAACTATTCCCTACTATACTATTCTCTACTGAACTATTCTCCACTGAACTGTTCTCTACTGAACTATTCTCTATTGTACTGAACTATTCTCTATTGTACTGAACTATTCTCTACTATACTATTCTCTACTGAACTATTCTCTACTGTGCTATTCTCTATTGTACTGGACTATTCTTTACTATACTATTCTCTACTGAACTATTAGCTACTGAACTATTCTCTACTGAACTGAACTATTCTCTACTGAATAATTATCTACTGATCTATTCTCTACTGATCTGAACTATTCTCTACTGAAATATTCTCTACTGAACTATTCTCTAATGAACTATTCTCTATTGTACTGAACTATTCCCTACTATACTATTCTCTACTGAACTATTCTCCACTGAACTATTCTCTACTGTACTATTCTCTAATGAACTGAACTATTCTCTACTATACTATTCTCTATTTTACTGAACTATTCTTTACTATACTATTCTCTACTGAACTGAACTATTCTCTACTGAACTATTCTCTATTGTACTGAACTATTCCCTACTATACTATTCTCTACTGAACTATTCTCCACTGAACTGTTCTCTACTGAACTATTCTCTATTGTACTGAACTATTCTCTATTGTACTGAACTATTCTCTACTATACTATTCTCTACTGAACTATTCTCTACTGTACTATTCTCTATTGTACTGAACTATTCTTTACTATACTATTCTCTACTGAACTATTAGCTACTGAACTATTCTCTACTGAACTGAACTATTCTCTACTGAATAATTATCTACTGATCTATTCTCTACTGATCTGAACTATTCTCTACTGAAATATTCTCTATTGTACTGAACTATTCTCTACTAAACTATTCTCTACTGAACTATTCTCCACTGAACTGTTCTCTACTGAACTATTCTCTACTGAACTATTCTCTACTGAACTATTCTCTACTGTACAATTCTGTACTGAACTATTCTCTACTGTAATATTCTCTACTGAACTATTCTCTAATGAACTATTCTCTATTGTACTGAACTATTCCCTACTATACTATTCTCCACTGAACTATTCTCTACTATACTATTCTCTACTGAACTATTCTCTACTGTACTATTCTCTATTTTACTGAACTATTCTTTACTATACTATTCTCTACTGAACTATTCTCTACTGAACTATTCTCTATTGTACTGAACTATTCCCTACTATACTATTCTCTACTGAACTATTCTCCACTGAACTGTTCTCTACTGAACTATTCTCCATTGAACTGAACTATTCTCTATTGTACTGAACTATTCTCTACTATACTATTCTCTACTGAACTATTCTCTACTGTACTATTCTCTATTGTACTGAACTATTCTCTACTATACTATTCTCTACTGAACTATTAGCTACTGAACTATTCTCTACTAAACTGAACTATTCTCTACTGAATAATTATCTACTGATCTATTCTCTACTGATCTGAACTATTCTCTACTGAAATATTCTCTATTGTACTGAACTATTCTCTACTGAAATATTCTCTATTGTACTGAACTATTCTCTACTGATCTATTCTCTACTGTACTGAACTATTCTCTACTATACTATTCTCTATTGAACAGAACTATTCTCTACTATACTATTCTCTACTGAACTATTCTCTACTGAACTATTCTCTAGTGTACAATTCTCTACTGAACTATTCTCTACTGTACTATTCTCTACTGAACTATTCTCTACTGAATAATTACCTACTGAACTATTCTCTACTGAACTGAACTATTCTCTACTGAACTATTCTCTACTGAACTATTCTCTACTGAACTATTCTCTATTGTACTGAACCATTCTTTACTATACTATTCTCTACTGAACTATTCTCTACTGTACTATTCTCTACTGAACTATTCTTTACTATACTATTCTCTACTGAACCATTCTCTACTGTACTATTCTCTATTTTTCTGAACTATTCTTTACTATACTATTCTCTACTGAACTATTCTCTACTGAACTATTCTCTATTGTACTGAACTATTCCCTACTATACTATTCTCTACTGAACTATTCTCCACTGAACTGTTCTCTACTGAACTATTCTCCATTGAACTGAACTATTCTCTATTGTACTGAATTATTCTCTACTATACTATTCTCTACTGAACTATTAGCTACTGAACTATTCTCTACTAAACTGAACTATTCTCTACTGAATAATTATCTACTGATCTATTCTCTACTGATCTGAACTATTCTCTACTGAAATATTCTCTATTGTACTGAACTATTCTCTACTGAAATATTCTCTATTGTACTGAACTATTCTCTACTGATCTATTCTCTACTCTACTGAACTATTCTCTACTATACTATTCTCTATTGAACTGAACTATTCTCTACTATACTATTCTCTACTGAACTATTCTCTACTGAACTATTCTCTACTGAACTATTCTCTAGTGTACAATTCTCTACTGAACTATTCTCTACTGTACTATTCTCTACTGAACTATTCTCTACTGAACTGAACTATTCTCTACTGAATAATTACCTACTGAACTATTCTCTACTGAACTGAACTATTCTCTACTGAACTATTCTCTACTGAACTATTCTCTACTGAACTATTCTCTATTGTACTGAACCATTCTTTACTATACTATTCTCTACTGAACCATTCTCTACTGTACTATTCTCTACTGAACTGTTCTTTACTATACTATTCTCTACTGAACTATTCTTTACTATACTATTCTCTACTGAACTATTCTCTACTATAGTATTCTCTACTATACTATTCTCTACTGAACTATTCTCTACTGAACTATTCTATAATGAACTATTCTCTATTGTACTGAACTATTCCCTACTATACTATTCTCTATTGTACTGAACTATTCTCTACTATGCTATTCTCTACTGAACTATTCTCTACTGAACTATTCTCAATTGTACTGAACTATTCTCTACTGATCTATTCTCTACTGAACTATTCTCTACTGTACTGAACTATTCTCTACTATACTATTCTCTATTGTACTGAACTATTCTCTACTATACTACTCTCTACTGAACTATTCTCTACTATAGTATTCTCTACTGAACTATTCTCTACTGAACTATTCTCTACTGAACTGAACTATTCTCTACTGAGTAATTATGTACTGAACTATTCTCTACTGAACTGAACTATTCTCTACTGAACTATTCTCTATTGTACTGAACTATTCTATACTGATCTATTCTCTACTGTACTGAACTATTCTCTACTATACTATTCTCTATTGAACTGAACTTTTCTCTACTATACTATTCTCTACTGAACTATTCTCTACTGAACTATTCTCTACTGTACTGAACTATTCTCTACTATACTATTCTCTATTGTACTGAACTATTCTCTACTATACTATTCTCTACTGAACTATTCTCCACTGAACTGTTCTCTACTGAACTATTCTCTACTGAACTATTCTCTACTGAACTATTCTCTACTGTACAATTCTGTACTGAACTATTCTCTACTGTAATATTCTCTACTGAACTATTCTCCACTGAACTATTCTCTATGGAACTGAACTATTCTCTACTATACTATTCTCTATTTTACTGAACTATTCTTTACTATACTATTCTCTACTGAACTATTCTCTACTGAACTATTCTCTATTGTACTGAACTATTCCCTACTATACTATTCTCTACTGAACTATTCTCCACTGAACTGTTCTCTACTGAACTATTCTCTATTGTACTGAACTATTCTCTATTGTACTGAACTATTCTCTACTATACTATTCTCTACTGAACTATTCTCTACTGTGCTATTCTCTATTGTACTGAACTATTCTTTACTATACTATTCTCTACTGAACTATTAGCTACTGAACTATTCTCTACTGAACTGAACTATTCTCTACTGAATAATTATCTACTGATCTATTCTCTACTGATCTGAACTATGCTCTACTGAAATATTCTCTACTGAACTATTCTCTAATGAACTATTCTCTATTGTACTGAACTATTCCCTACTATACTATTCTCTACTGAACTATTCTCCACTGAACTATTCTCTACTGACCTATTCTCTATTGAACTGAACTATTCTCTACTATACTATTCTCTATTTTACTGAACTATTCTTTACTATACTATTCTCTACTGAACTATTCTCTACTGAACTATTCTCTATTGTACTGAACTATTCCCTACTATACTATTCTCTACTGAACTATTCTCCACTGAACTGTTCTCTACTGAACTATTCTCTATTGTACTGAACTATTCTCTATTGTACTGAACTATTCTCTACTATACTATTCTCTACTGAACTATTCTCTACTGTACTATTCTCTATTGTACTGAACTATTCTTTACTATACTATTCTCTACTGAACTATTAGCTACTGAACTATTCTCTACTGAACTGAACTATTCTCTACTGAATAATTATCTACTGATCTATTCTCTACTGATCTGAACTATTCTCTACTGAAATATTCTCTATTGTACTGAACTATTCTCTACTAAACTATTCTCTACTGAACTATTCTCCACTGAACTATTCTCTACTGAACTATTCTCTACTGAACTATTCTCTACTGTACAATTCTGTACTGAACTATTCTCTACTGTAATATTCTCTACTGAACTATTCTCTAATGAACTATTCTCTATTGTACTGAACTATTCCCTACTATACTATTCTCCACTGAACTATTCTCTACTATACTATTCTCTACTGAACTATTCTCTACTGTACTATTCTCTATTTTACTGAACTATTCTTTACTATACTATTCTCTACTGAACTATTCTCTACTGAACTATTCTCTATTGTACTGAACTATTCCCTACTATACTATTCTCTACTGAACTATTCTCCACTGAACTGTTCTCTACTGAACTATTCTCCATTGAACTGAACTATTCTCTATTGTACTGAACTATTCTCTACTATACTATTCTCTACTGAACTATTCTCTACTGTACTATTCTCTATTGTACTGAACTATTCTCTACTATACTATTCTCTACTGAACTATTAGCTACTGAACTATTCTCTACTAAACTGAACTATTCTCTACTGAATAATTATCTACTGATCTATTCTCTACTGATCTGAACTATTCTCTACTGAAATATTCTCTATTGTACTGAACTATTCTCTACTGAAATATTCTCTATTGTACTGAACTATTCTCTACTGATCTATTCTCTACTGTACTGAACTATTCTCTACTATACTATTCTCTATTGAACAGAACTATTCTCTACTATACTATTCTCTACTGAACTATTCTCTACTGAACTATTCTCTACTGAACTATTCTCTAGTGTACAATTCTCTACTGAACTATTCTCTACTGTTCTATTCTCTACTGAACTATTCTCTACTGAATAATTACCTACTGAACTATTCTCTACTGAACTGAACTATTCTCTACTGAACTATTCTCTACTGAACTATTCTCTACTGAACTATTCTCTATTGTACTGAACCATTCTTTACTATACTATTCTCTACTGAACTATTCTCTACTGAACTATTCTTTACTATACTATTCTCTACTGAACCATTCTCTACTGTACTATTCTCTACTGAACTGTTCTTTACTATACTATTCTCTACTGAACTATTCTTTACTATACTATTCTCTACTGAACTATTCTCTACTATAGTATTCTCTACTATACTATTCTCTACTGAACTATTCTCTACTGAACTATTCTATAATGAACTATTCTCTATTGTACTGAACTATTCCCTACTATACTATTCTCTATTGTACTGAACTATTCTCTACTATGCTATTCTCTACTGAACTATTCTCTACTGAACTATTCTCAAATGTACTGAACTATTCTCTACTGATCTATTCTCTACTGAACTATTCTCTACTGTACTGAACTATTCTCTACTATACTATTCTCTATTGTACTGAACTATTCTCTACTATACTACTCTCTACTGAACTATTCTCTACTATAGTATTCTCTACTGAACTATTCTCTACTGAACTATTCTCTACTGAACTGAACTATTCTCTACTGAGTAATTATGTACTGAACTATTCTCTACTGAACTGAACTATTCTCTACTGAACTATTCTCTATTGTACTGAACTATTCTATACTGATCTATTCTCTACTGTACTGAACTATTCTCTACTATACTATTCTCTATTGAACTGAACTTTTCTCTACTATACTATTCTCTACTGAACTATTCTCTACTGAACTATTCTCTACTGTACTGAACTATTCTCTACTATACTATTCTCTATTGTACTGAACTATTCTCTACTATACTATTCTCTACTGAACTATTCTCTACTGTACTGAACTATTCTCTACTATACTATTCTCTATTGTACTGAACTATTCTCTACTATACTATTCTCTACTGAACTATTCTCCACTGAACTGTTCTCTACTGAACTATTCTCTACTGAACTGAACTATTCTCTACTGAGTAATTATGTACTGAACTATTCTCTACTGAACTGAACTATTCTCTACTGAACTATTCTCTATTGTACTGAACTATTCTCTACTATACTATTCTCTACTGAACTATTCTCCACTGAACTGTTCTCTACTGAACTATTCTCTACTGAACTATTCTCTACTCTACAATTCTGTACTGAACTATTCTCTACTGTAATATTCTCTACTGAACTATTCTCTAATGAACTATTCTCTATTGTACTGAACTATTCCCTACTATACTATTCTCTACTGTACAATTCTGTACTGAACTATTCTCTACTGTAATATTCTCTACTGAACTATTCTCTAATGAACTATTCTCTATTGTACTGAACTATTCCCTACTATACTATTCTCTACTGAACTATTCTCCACTGAACTATTCTCTACTGACCTATTCTCTATTGAACTGAACTATTCTCTACTATACTATTCTCTATTTTACTGAACTATTCTTTACTATACTATTCTCTACTGAACTATTCTCTACTGAACTATTCTCTATTGTACTGAACTATTCCCTACTATACTATTCTCTACTGAACTATTCTCCACTGAACTGTTCTCTACTGAACTATTCTCTATTGTACTGAACTATTCTCTATTGTACTGAACTATTCTCTACTATACTATTCTCTACTGAACTATTCTCTACTGTACTATTCTCTATTGTACTGAACTATTCTTTACTATACTATTCTCTACTGAACTATTAGCTACTGAACTATTCTCTACTGAACTGAACTATTCTCTACTGAATAATTATCTACTGATCTATTCTCTACTGATCTGAACTATTCTCTACTGAAATATTCTCTATTGTACTGAACTATTCTCTACTAAACTATTCTCTACTGAACTATTCTCCACTGAACTGTTCTCTACTGAACTATTCTCTACTGAACTATTCTCTACTGAACTATTCTCTACTGTACAATTCTGTACTGAACTATTCTCTACTGTAATATTCTCTACTGAACTATTCTCTAATGAACTATTCTCTATTGTACTGAACTATTCCCTACTATACTATTCTCTACTGAACTATTCTCCACTGAACTATTCTCTACTATACTATTCTCTACTGAACTATTCGCTACTGTACTATTCTCTATTTTACTGAACTATTCTTTACTATACTATACTCTACTGAACTATTCTCTACTGAACTATTCTCTATTGTACTGAATTATTCCCTACTATACTATTCTCTACTGAACTATTCTCCACTGAACTGTTCTCTACTGAACTATTCTCCATTGAACTGAACTATTCTCTATTGTACTGAACTATTCTCTACTATACTATTCTCTACTGAACTATTCTCTACTGTACTATTCTCTATTGTACTGAACTATTCTCTACTATACTATTCTCTACTGAACTATTAGCTACTGAACTATTCTCTACTAAACTGAACTATTCTCTACTGAATAATTATCTACTGATCTATTCTCTACTGATCTGAACTATTCTCTACTGAAATATTCTCTATTGTACTGAACTATTCTCTACTGAAATATTCTCTATTGTACTGAACTATTCTCTACTATACTATTCTCTATTGAACAGAACTATTCTCTACTATACTATTCTCTACTGAACTATTCTCTACTGAACTATTCTCTACTGAACTATTCTCTAGTGTACAATTCTCTACTGAACTATTCTCTACTGTACTATTCTCTACTGAACTATTCTCTACTGAATAATTACCTACTGAACTATTCTCTACTGAACTGAACTATTCTCTACTGAACTATTCTCTACTGAACTATTCTCTACTGAACTATTCTCTATTGTACTGAACCATTCTTTACTATACTATTCGCTACTGAACTATTCTCTACTGTACTATTCTCTACTGAACTATTCTTTACTATACTATTCTCTACTGAACCATTCTCTACTGTACTATTCTCTACTGAACTGTTCTTTACTATACTATTCTCTACTGAACTATTCTTTACTATACTATTCTCTACTGAACTATTCTCTACTATAGTATTCTCTACTATACTATTCTCTACTGAACTATTCTCTACTGAACTATTCTATAATGAACTATTCTCTATTGTACTGAACTATTCCCTACTATACTATTCTCTATTGTACTGAACTATTCTCTACTATGCTATTCTCTACTGAACTATTCTCTACTGAACTATTCTCAATTGTACTGAACTATTCTCCACTGATCTATTCTCTACTGAACTATTCTCTACTGTACTGAACTATTCTCTACTATACTATTCTCTATTGTACTGAACTATTCTCTACTATACTATTCTCTACTGAACTATTCTCTACTGTACTATTCTCTATTGTACTGAACTATTCTCTACTATACTATTCTCTACTGAACTATTAGCTACTGAACTATTCTCTACTAAACTGAACTATTCTCTACTGAATAATTATCTACTGATCTATTCTCTACTGATCTGAACTATTCTCTACTGAAATATTCTCTATTGTACTGAACTATTCTCTACTGAAATATTCTCTATTGTACTGAACTATTCTCTACTGATCTATTCTCTACTGTACTGAACTATTCTCTACTATACTATTCTCTATTGAACAGAACTATTCTCTACTATACTATTCTCTACTGAACTATTCTCTACTGAACTATTCTCTACTGAACTATTCTCTAGTGTACAATTCTCTACTGAACTATTCTCTACTGTTCTATTCTCTACTGAACTATTCTCTACTGAATAATTACCTACTGAACTATTCTCTACTGAACTGAACTATTCTCTACTGAACTATTCTCTACTGAACTATTCTCTACTGAACTATTCTCTATTGTACTGAACCATTCTTTACTATACTATTCTCTACTGAACTATTCTCTACTGAACTATTCTTTACTATACTATTCTCTACTGAACCATTCTCTACTGTACTATTCTCTACTGAACTGTTCTTTACTATACTATTCTCTACTGAACTATTCTTTACTATACTATTCTCTACTGAACAATTCTCTACTATAGTATTCTCTACTATACTATTCTCTACTGAACTATTCTCTACTGAACTATTCTATAATGAACTATTCTCTATTGTACTGAACTATTCCCTACTATACTATTCTCTATTGTACTGAACTATTCTCTACTATGCTATTCTCTACTGAACTATTCTCTACTGAACTATTCTCAAATGTACTGAACTATTCTCTACTGATCTATTCTCTACTGAACTATTCTCTACTGTACTGAACTATTCTCTACTATACTATTCTCTATTGTACTGAACTATTCTCTACTATACTACTCTCTACTGAACTATTCTCTACTATAGTATTCTCTACTGAACTATTCTCTACTGAACTATTCTCTACTGAACTGAACTATTCTCTACTGAGTAATTATGTACTGAACTATTCTCTACTGAACTGAACTAATCTCTACTGAACTATTCTCTATTGTACTGAACTATTCTATACTGATCTATTCTCTACTGTACTGAACTATTCTCTACTATACTATTCTCTATTGAACTGAACTTTTCTCTACTATACTATTCTCTACTGAACTATTCTCTACTGAACTATTCTCTACTGTACTGAACTATTCTCTACTATACTATTCTCTATTGTACTGAACTATTCTCTACTATACTATTCTCTACTGAACTATTCTCTACTGTACTGAACTATTCTCTACTATACTATTCTCTATTGTACTGAACTATTCTCTACTATACTATTCTCTACTGAACTATTCTCCACTGAACTGTTCTCTACTGAACTATTCTCTACTGAACTGAACTATTCTCTACTGAGTAATTATGTACTGAACTATTCTCTACTGAACTGAACTATTCTCTACTGAACTATTCTCTATTGTACTGAACTATTCTCTACTATACTATTCTCTACTGAACTATTCTCCACTGAACTGTTCTCTACTGAACTATTCTCTACTGAACTATTCTCTACTCTACAATTCTGTACTGAACTATTCTCTACTGTAATATTCTCTACTGAACTATTCTCTAATGAACTATTCTCTATTGTACTGAACTATTCCCTACTATACTATTCTCTACTGTACAATTCTGTACTGAACTATTCTCTACTGTAATATTCTCTACTGAACTATTCTCTAATGAACTATTCTCTATTGTACTGAACTATTCCCTACTATACTATTCTCTACTGAACTATTCTCCACTGAACTATTCTCTACTGACCTATTCTCTATTGAACTGAACTATTCTCTACTATACTATTCTCTATTTTACTGAACTATTCTTTACTATACTATTCTCTACTGAACTATTCTCTACTGAACTATTCTCTATTGTACTGAACTATTCCCTACTATACTATTCTCTACTGAACTATTCTCCACTGAACTGTTCTCTACTGAACTATTCTCTATTGTACTGAACTATTCTCTATTGTACTGAACTATTCTCTACTATACTATTCTCTACTGAACTATTCTCTACTGTACTATTCTCTATTGTACTGAACTATTCTTTACTATACTATTCTCTACTGAACTATTAGCTACTGAACTATTCTCTACTGAACTGAACTATTCTCTACTGAATAATTATCTACTGATCTATTCTCTACTGATCTGAACTATTCTCTACTGAAATATTCTCTATTGTACTGAACTATTCTCTACTAAACTATTCTCTACTGAACTATTCTCCACTGAACTGTTCTCTACTGAACTATTCTCTACTGAACTATTCTCTACTGAACTATTCTCTACTGTACAATTCTGTACTGAACTATTCTCTACTGTAATATTCTCTACTGAACTATTCTCTAATGAACTATTCTCTATTGTACTGAACTATTCCCTACTATACTATTCTCTACTGAACTATTCTCCACTGAACTATTCTCTACTATACTATTCTCTACTGAACTATTCGCTACTGTACTATTCTCTATTTTACTGAACTATTCTTTACTATACTATACTCTACTGAACTATTCTCTACTGAACTATTCTCTATTGTACTGAATTATTCCCTACTATACTATTCTCTACTGAACTATTCTCCACTGAACTGTTCTCTACTGAACTATTCTCCATTGAACTGAACTATTCTCTATTGTACTGAACTATTCTCTACTATACTATTCTCTACTGAACTATTCTCTACTGTACTATTCTCTATTGTACTGAACTATTCTCTACTATACTATTCTCTACTGAACTATTAGCTACTGAACTATTCTCTACTAAACTGAACTATTCTCTACTGAATAATTATCTACTGATCTATTCTCTACTGATCTGAACTATTCTCTACTGAAATATTCTCTATTGTACTGAACTATTCTCTACTGAAATATTCTCTATTGTACTGAACTATTCTCTACTGATCTATTCTCTACTGTACTGAACTATTCTCTACTATACTATTCTCTATTGAACAGAACTATTCTCTACTATACTATTCTCTACTGAACTATTCTCTACTGAACTATTCTCTACTGAACTATTCTCTAGTGTACAATTCTCTACTGAACTATTCTCTACTGTACTATTCTCTACTGAACTATTCTCTACTGAATAATTACCTACTGAACTATTCTCTACTGAACTGAACTATTCTCTACTGAACTATTCTCTACTGAACTATTCTCTACTGAACTATTCTCTATTGTACTGAACCATTCTTTACTATACTATTCGCTACTGAACTATTCTCTACTGTACTATTCTCTACTGAACTATTCTTTACTATACTATTCTCTACTGAACCATTCTCTACTGTACTATTCTCTACTGAACTGTTCTTTACTATACTATTCTCTACTGAACTATTCTTTACTATACTATTCTCTACTGAACTATTCTCTACTATAGTATTCTCTACTATACTATTCTCTACTGAACTATTCTCTACTGAACTATTCTATAATGAACTATTCTCTATTGTACTGAACTATTCCCTACTATACTATTCTCTATTGTACTGAACTATTCTCTACTATGCTATTCTCTACTGAACTATTCTCTACTGAACTATTCTCAATTGTACTGAACTATTCTCCACTGATCTATTCTCTACTGAACTATTCTCTACTGTACTGAACTATTCTCTACTATACTATTCTCTATTGTACTGAACTATTCTCTACTATACTATTCTCTACTGAACTATTCTCTACTGTACTGAACTATTCTTTACTATACTATTCTCTATTGTACTGAACTATTCTCTACTATACTATTCTCTACTGAACTATTCTCCACTGAACTGTTCTCTACTGAACTATTCTCTACTGAACTGAACTATTCTCTACTGAGTAATTATGTACTGAACTATACTCTACTGAACTGAACTATTCTCTACTGAACTATTCTCTATTGTACTGAACTATTCTCTACTATACTATTCTCTACTGAACTATTCTCCACTGAACTGTTCTCTACTGAACTATTCTCTACTGAACTATTCTCTACTGAACTATTCTCTACTGTACAATTCTGTACTGAACTATTCTCTACTGTAATATTCTCTACTGAACTATTCTCTAATGAACTATTCTCTATTGTACTGAACTATTCCCTACTATACCATTCTCTACTGAACTATTCTCCACTGAACTATTCTCTACTGACCTATTCTCTATTGAACTGAACTATTCTCTACTATACTATTCTCTATTTTACTGAACTATTCTTTACTATACTATTCTCTACTGAACTATTCTCTACTGAACTATTCTCTATTGTACTGAACTATTCCCTACTATACTATTCTAAACTGAACTATTCTCCACTGAACTGTTCTCTACTGAACTATTCTCTATTGTACTGAACTATTCTCTATTGTACTGAACTATTCTCTACTATACTATTCTCTACTGAACTATTCTCTACTGTACTATTCTCTATTGTACTGAACTATTCTTTACTATACTATTCTCTACTGAACTATTAGCTACTGAACTATTCTCTACTGAACTGAACTATTCTCTACTGAATAATTATCTACTGATCTATTCTCTACTGATCTGAACTATTCTCTACTGAAATATTCTCTATTGTACTGAACTATTCTCTACTAAACTATTCTCTACTGAACTATTCTCCACTGAACTGTTCTCTACTGAACTATTCTCTACTGAACTATTCTCTACTGAACTATTCTCTACTGTACAATTCTGTACTGAACTATTCTCTACTGTAATATTCTCTACTGAACTATTCTCTAATGAACTATTCTCTATTGTACTGAACTATTCCCTACTATACTATTCTCTACTGAACTATTCTCCACTGAACTATTCTCTACTATACTATTCTCTACTGAACTATTCGCTACTGTACTATTCTCTATTTTACTGAACTATTCTTTACTATACTATACTCTACTGAACTATTCTCTACTGAACTATTCTCTATTGTACTGAATTATTCCCTACTATACTATTCTCTACTGAACTATTCTCCACTGAACTGTTCTCTACTGAACTATTCTCCATTGAACTGAACTATTCTCTATTGTACTGAACTATTCTCTACTATACTATTCTCTACTGAACTATTCTCTACTGTACTATTCTCTATTGTACTGAACTATTCTCTACTATACTATTCTCTACTGAACTATTAGCTACTGAACTATTCTCTACTAAACTGAACTATTCTCTACTGAATAATTATCTACTGATCTATTCTCTACTGATCTGAACTATTCTCTACTGAAATATTCTCTATTGTACTGAACTATTCTCTACTGAAATATTCTCTATTGTACTGAACTATTCTCTACTGATCTATTCTCTACTGTACTGAACTATTCTCTACTATACTATTCTCTATTGAACAGAACTATTCTCTACTATACTATTCTCTACTGAACTATTCTCTACTGAACTATTCTCTACTGAACTATTCTCTAGTGTACAATTCTCTACTGAACTATTCTCTACTGTACTATTCTCTACTGAACTATTCTCTACTGAATAATTACCTACTGAACTATTCTCTACTGAACTGAACTATTCTCTACTGAACTATTCTCTACTGAACTATTCTCTACTGAACTATTCTCTATTGTACTGAACCATTCTTTACTATACTATTCGCTACTGAACTATTCTCTACTGTACTATTCTCTACTGAACTATTCTTTACTATACTATTCTCTACTGAACCATTCTCTACTGTACTATTCTCTACTGAACTGTTCTTTACTATACTATTCTCTACTGAACTATTCTTTACTATACTATTCTCTACTGAACTATTCTCTACTATAGTATTCTCTACTATACTATTCTCTACTGAACTATTCTCTACTGAACTATTCTATAATGAACTATTCTCTATTGTACTGAACTATTCCCTACTATACTATTCTCTATTGTACTGAACTATTCTCTACTATGCTATTCTCTACTGAACTATTCTCTACTGAACTATTCTCAATTGTACTGAACTATTCTCCACTGATCTATTCTCTACTGAACTATTCTCTACTGTACTGAACTATTCTCTACTATACTATTCTCTATTGTACTGAACTATTCTCTACTATACTATTCTCTACTGAACTATTCTCTACTGTACTGAACTATTCTCTACTATACTATTCTCTATTGTACTGAACTATTCTCTACTATACTATTCTCTACTGAACTATTCTCCACTGAACTGTTCTCTACTGAACTATTCTCTACTGAACTGAACTATTCTCTACTGAGTAATTATGTACTGAACTATACTCTACTGAACTGAACTATTCTCTACTGAACTATTCTCTATTGTACTGAACTATTCTCTACTATACTATTCTCTACTGAACTATTCTCCACTGAACTGTTCTCTACTGAACTATTCTCTACTGAACTATTCTCTACTGAACTATTCTCTACTGTACAATTCTGTACTGAACTATTCTCTACTGTAATATTCTCTACTGAACTATTCTCTAATGAACTATTCTCTATTGTACTGAACTATTCCCTACTATACCATTCTCTACTGAACTATTCTCCACTGAACTATTCTCTACTGACCTATTCTCTATTGAACTGAACTATTCTCTACTATACTATTCTCTATTTTACTGAACTATTCTTTACTATACTATTCTCTACTGAACTATTCTCTACTGAACTATTCTCTATTGTACTGAACTATTCCCTACTATACTATTCTAAACTGAACTATTCTCCACTGAACTGTTCTCTACTGAACTATTCTCTATTGTACTGAACTATTCTCTATTGTACTGAACTATTCTCTACTATACTATTCTCTACTGAACTATTCTCTACTGTACTATTCTCTATTGTACTGAACTATTCTTTACTATACTATTCTCTACTGAACTATTAGCTACTGAACTATTCTCTACTGAACTGAACTATTCTCTACTGAATAATTATCTACTGATCTATTCTCTACTGATCTGAACTATTCTCTACTGAAATATTCTCTATTGTACTGAACTATTCTCTACTAAACTATTCTCTACTGAAGTATTCTCCACTGAACTTTTCTCTACTGAACTATTCTCTACTGAACTTTTCTCTACTGAACTATTCTCTACTGTACAATTCTGTACTGAACTATTCTCTACTGTAATATTCTCTACTGAACTATTCTCTAATGAACTATTCTCTATTGTACTGAACTATTCCCTACTATACTATTCTCTACTGAACTATTCTCCACTGAACTATTCTCTACCATACTATTCTCTAATGAACTATTCGCTACTGTACTATTCTCTATTTTACTGAACTATTCTTTACTATACTATACTCTACTGAACTATTCTCTACTGAACTATTCTCTATTGTACTGAATTATTCCCTACTATACTATTCTCTACTGAACTATTCTCCACTGAACTGTTCTCTACTGAACTATTCTCCATTGAACTGAACTATTCTCTATTGTACTGAACTATTCTCTACTATACTATTCTCTACTGAACTATTCTCTACTGTACTATTCTCTATTGTACTGAACTATTCTCTACTATACTATTCTCTACTGAACTATTAGCTACTGAACTATTCTCTACTAAACTGAACTATTCTCTACTGAATAATTATCTACTGATCTATTCTCTACTGATCTGAACTATTCTCTACTGAAATATTCTCTATTGTACTGAACTATTCTCTACTGAAATATTCTCTATTGTACTGAACTATTCTCTACTGATCTATTCTCTACTGTACTGAACTATTCTCTACTATACTATTCTCTATTGAACAGAACTATTCTCTACTATACTATTCTCTACTGAACTATTCTCTACTGAACTATTCTCTACTGAACTATTCTCTATTGTACTGAATTATTCCCTACTATACTATTCTCTACTGAACTATTCTCCACTGAACTGTTCTCTACTGAACTATTCTCCATTGAACTGAACTATTCTCTATTGTACTGAACTATTCTCTACTATACTATTCTCTACTGAACTATTCTCTACTGTACTATTCTCTATTGTACTGAACTATTCTCTACTATACTATTCTCTACTGAACTATTAGCTACTGAACTATTCTCTACTAAACTGAACTATTCTCTACTGAATAATTATCTACTGATCTATTCTCTACTGATCTGAACTATTCTCTACTGAAATATTCTCTATTGTACTGAACTATTCTCTACTGAAATATTCTCTATTGTACTGAACTATTCTCTACTGATCTATTCTCTACTGTACTGAACTATTCTCTACTATACTATTCTCTATTGAACAGAACTATTCTCTACTATACTATTCTCTACTGAACTGTTCTCTACTGAACTATTCTCTACTGAACTATTCTCTAGTGTACAATTCTCTACTGAACTATTCTCTACTGTACTATTCTCTACTGAACTATTCTCTACTGAATAATTACCTACTGAACTATTCTCTACTGAACTGAACTATTCTCTACTGAACTATTCTCTACTGAACTATTCTCTACTGAACTATTCTCTATTGTACTGAACCATTCTTTACTATACTATTCGCTACTGAACTATTCTCTACTGTACTATTCTCTACTGAACTATTCTTTACTATACTATTCTCTACTGAACCATTCTCTACTGTACTATTCTCTACTGAACTGTTCTTTACTATACTATTCTCTACTGAACTATTCTTTACTATACTATTCTCTACTGAACTATTCTCTACTATAGTATTCTCTACTATACTATTCTCTACTGAACTATTCTCTACTGAACTATTCTATAATGAACTATTCTCTATTGTACTGAACTATTCCCTACTATACTATTCTCTATTGTACTGAACTATTCTCTACTATGCTATTCTCTACTGAACTATTCTCTACTGAACTATTCTCAATTGTACTGAACTATTCTCTACTGATCTATTCTCTACTGAACTATTCTCTACTGTACTGAACTATTCTCTACTATACTATTCTCTATTGTACTGAACTATTCTCTACTATACTACTCTCTACTGAACTATTCTCTACTATAGTATTCTCTACTGAACTATTCTCTACTGAACTGAACTATTCTCTACTGAGTAATTATGTACTGAACTATTCTCTACTGAACTGAACTATTCTCTACTGAACTATTCTCTATTGTACTGAACTATTCTATACTGATCTATTCTCTACTGTACTGAACTATTCTCTACTATACTATTCTCTATTGAACTGAACTTTTCTCTACTATACTATTCTCTACTGAACTATTCTCTACTGAACTATTCTCTACTGTACTGAACTATTCTCTACTATACTATTCTCTATTGTACTGAACTATTCTCTACTATACTATTCTCTACTGAACTATTCTCTACTGTACTGAACTATTCTCTACTATACTATTCTCTATTGTACTGAACTATTCTCTACTATACTATTCTCTACTGAACTATTCTCCACTGAACTGTTCTCTACTGAACTATTCTCTACTGAACTATTCTCTACTGAACTATTCTCTACTGTACAATTCTGTACTGAACTATTCTCTACTGTAATATTCTCTACTGAACTATTCTCTAATGAACTGAACTATTCTCTACCATACTATTCTCTATTTTACTGAACTATTCTTTACTATACTATTCTCTACTGAACTATTCTCTACTGAACTATTCTCTATTGTACTGAACTATTCCCTACTATACTATTCTCTACTGAACTATTCTCCACTGAACTGTTCTCTACTGAACTATTCTCTATTGTACTGAACTATTCTCTATTGTACTGAACTATTCTCTACTATACTATTCTCTACTGAACTATTCTCTACTGTACTATTCTCTATTGTACTGAACTATTCTTTACTATACTATTCTCTACTGAACTATTAGCTACTGAACTATTCTCTACTGAACTGAACTATTCTCTACTGAATAATTATCTACTGATCTATTCTCTACTGATCTGAACTATTCTCTACTGAAATATTCTCTATTTGTAACGGCTGTCTTCTGTGGAAATGGACCAAGGTGCAGCAGGTTGCGTGTTCATCATGATAATTTATTAAATAAACGTGAACACGGGAAAAACAATAAACAAAAGAGAACGACAGACCGACAGTTTTACAGGCTAAGTACTTACATACAGCAGTGCAAAATCAACTACCCACAAAACCAAGTGACAAACATACTCCTACATATATGACTCCCAATCAGGAACAACGATCCCCAGCTGTTCCTGATCAGGAGTCACAAGACCAACACAGAACAATCACACACACAAGACTGCCACGTCCTGACCCCAAAACTACAACAACAGCTCCATCTGCTGGTCAGGACGTGACAGTACCCCCCCCTCAAGGTGCAGACCCCGGAATGCACCTAACAACGAAAAACACCAACAAACAAAATCCCCAAACAAAACCCATAAACAATAACCCCTAAACAATAAGGGAGGGAAGGTAGGGTGGCTGCCGTCAACGACGGCACTGTGCTACACCCTCCCTCCCCAACCCACCTATCCTGGAGGTGGCTCCGGTGCAGGACGTGGACCCTGCTCCACCCTCGGCGTCGCCCACTTCGGTGGAGCCGATAGCCGCGCCAGGCAGACGGACCCCTCGAGCCGGGCCGGAGGACAGGAGGGCCCCTCGGGCTGGGCCGGGGGACAGGAGGGCCCCTCGGGCTGGGCCGGGGGACAGGAGGGCCCCTCGGGCTGGGCCGGGGAGCAGGAGGGCCCCTCGGGCTGGGCCGGAAGGCATGCGGGCCCCTCGGGCTGGGCCGGAAGGCATGCGGGCCCCTCGGGCTGGGCCGGAAGGCATGCGGGCCCCTCGGGCTGGGCCGGAAGGCTTGCGGGCCACTCGGGCTGGGCCGGAAGGCATGCGGGCCACTCGGGCTGGGCCGGAAGGCATGCGGGCCACTCGGGCTGGGCCGGAAGGCATGCGGGCCACTCGGGCTGGACCGGAAGGCATGCGGGCCACTCGGGCTGGACCGGAGGGCAGGAGGACCACTCGGGCTGGACCGGAGGGCAGGAGGACCACTCGGGCTGGACCGAAGGGCAGGAGGACCCCTCGGGCTGATCCTGACAGGCCGGGCACCCTGGCAGATCAGGGCAGGCGGGCACCTCTGGCAGAACCGGGCAGTCCGGCCACTCTGGCAGAACAGGGCAGTCCGGCCACTCTGGCAGAACAGGGCAGTCCGGCCACTCTGGCAGAACAGGGCAGTCCGGCCACTCTGGCAGAACAGGGCAGTCCGGCCACTCTGGCAGAACAGGGCAGTCCGGCCACTCTGGCAGAACAGGGCAGTCGGCCCCGGCGCGGGCGCCGGCCACTCTGGCAGAACAGGGCAGTCCGGCCACTCCGGCAGAACAGGGCAGTCCGGCCACTCCGGCAGAACAGGGCAGTCCGGCCACTCCGGCAGAACAGGGCAGTCCGGCCACTCCGGCAGAACAGGGCAGTCCGGCCACTCCGGCAGTTCAGGGCAGTCCGGCCACTCCGGCAGTTCAGGGCAGTCCGGCCACTCCGGCAGTTCAGGGCAGTCCGGCCACTCCGGCAGTTCAGCGCAGTCCGGCCACTCCGGCAGTTCAGCGCAGTCCGACCACTCCGGCAGTTCAGCGCAGTCCGGCCACTCCGGCGACTGTTGACTGGCGGGCAGCTCCGACGACTGTTGACTGGCGGGCAGCTCCGACGACTGTTGACTGGCGGGCAGCTCCGACGACTGTTGACTGGCGGGCAGCTCCGACGACTGTTGACTGGCGGGCAGCTCCGACGACTGTTGACTGGCGGGCAGCTCCGACGACTGTTGACTGGCGGGCAGCTCCGACGACTGTTGACTGGCGGGCAGCTCTGGTGACTGTTGACTGGCGGGCAGCTCTGATGACGACTGTTGACTCCTGATGCGTGGGGCAGGTATTGGACGTACCAGCCTGGAGACACGCACCTCCATGCTAGTGTGTCTAGCGGGAAACACCGGACCGAAAGGGCGCACTGGCGGTCTTGAGTGCAGGGTTGGCATCACCCCTTCCTGCTCGATGCTCCCCTTGCCCTGGCACCTGCGGGGCGCTGGTACTGGGCGCACTGGGCTGTGCGTCCGTATAGGCGAGATGGTGCGCACCTCAGCGTAACATGACGCCCTCCACCTCGTACGCACCTCCCTGTAGTCACGGGTAGCTGGCTTACGGCTCTTCCCTGGCCTGGCCAAGCTACCCGTGTGCCCCCCCCAAAAAAAATCTTGGGGCTGCCTCTCGGGTTTCCTAACCAACCGTGTTCCAGCGTAACTTTCCCGATGGTTCCTCTGTCCAGCTGCCTCCACTCTCCTGAGTGCCTCCACCTGTTCCCATGGGAGGCGATCCCTTCCGGCCAGGATCTCTTCCCAGGTGTAGGCTCCCTTGCCGTCCAGGACGTCCTCCCATGTCCATTGTTCCCTTTTTCTCTCCTGTGGCTTCCTCCTCTTCTGCTGCTTGGTCCTTTGGTGGTGGGTAGTTCTGTAACGGCTGTCTTCTGTGGAAATGGACCAAGGTGCAGCAGGTTGCGTGTTCATCATGATAATTTATTAAATAAACGTGAACACGGGAAAAACAATAAACAAAAGAGAACGACAGACCGACAGTTTTACAGGCTAAGTACTTACATACAGCAGTGCAAAATCAACTACCCACAAAACCAAGTGACAAACATACTCCTACATATATGACTCCCAATCAGGAACAACGATCCCCAGCTGTTCCTGATCAGGAGTCACAAGACCAACACAGAACAATCACACACACAAGACTGCCACGTCCTGACCCCAAAACTACAACAACAGCTCCATCTGCTGGTCAGGACGTGACACTATTGTACTGAACTATTCTCTACTAAACTATTCTCTACTGAACTATTCTCCACTGAACTGTTCTCTACTGAACTATTCTCTACTGAACTATTCTCTACTGAACTATTCTCTACTGTACAATTCTGTACTGAACTATTCTCTACTGTAATATTCTCTACTGAACTATTCTCTAATGAACTATTCTCTATTGTACTGAACTATTCCCTACTATACTATTCTCTACTGAACTATTCTCCACTGAACTATTCTCTACTATACTATTCTCTACTGAACTATTCTCCACTGAACTGTTCTCTACTGAACTATTCTCTACTGAACTATTCTCTACTGAACTATTCTCTACTGTACAATTCTGTACTGAACTATTCTCTACTGTAATATTCTCTACTGAACTATTCTCTAATGAACTATTCTCTATTGTACTGAACTATTCCCTACTATACTATTCTCTACTGAACTATTCTCCACTGAACTATTCTCTACTATACTATTCTCTACTGAACTATTCTCTACTGTACTATTCTCTATTTTACTGAACTATTCTTTACTATACTATTCTCTACTGAACTATTCTCTACTGAACTATTCTCTATTGTACTGAACTATTCCCTACTATACTATTCTCTACTGAACTATTCTCCACTGAACTGTTCTCTACTGAACTATTCTCCATTGAACTGAACTATTCTCTATTGTACTGAACTATTCTCTACTATACTATTCTCTACTGAACTATTCTCTACTGTACTATTCTCTATTGTACTGAACTATACTCTACTGAATAATTATCTACTGATCTATTCTCTACTGATCTGAACTATTCTCTACTGAAATATTCTCTATTGTACTGAACTATTCTCTACTGAAATATTCTCTATTGTACTGAACTATTCTCTACTGATCTATTCTCTACTGTACTGAACTATTCTCTACTATACTATTCTCTATTGAACTGAACTATTCTCTACTATACTATTCTCTACTGAACTATTCTCTACTGAACTATTCTCTACTGAACTATTCTCTAGTGTACAATTCTCTACTGAACTATTCTCTACTGTACTATTCTGTACTGAACTATTCTCTACTGTAATATTCTCTACTGAACTATTCTCTAATGAACTATTCTCTATTGTACTGAACTATTCCCTACTATACTATTCTCTACTGAACTATTCTCCACTGAACTATTCTCTACTATACTATTCTCTACTGAACTATTCTCTACTGTACTATTCTCTATTTTACTGAACTATTCTTTACTATACTATTCTCTACTGAACTATTCTCTACTGAACTATTCTCTATTGTACTGAACTATTCCCTACTATACTATTCTCTACTGAACTATTCTCCACTGAACTGTTCTCTACTGAACTATTCTCCATTGAACTGAACTATTCTCTATTGTACTGAACTATTCTCTACTATACTATTCTCTACTGAACTATTCTCTACTGTACTATTCTCTATTGTACTGAACTATACTCTACTGAATAATTATCTACTGATCTATTCTCTACTGATCTGAACTATTCTCTACTGAAATATTCTCTATTGTACTGAACTATTCTCTACTGAAATATTCTCTATTGTACTGAACTATTCTCTACTGATCTATTCTCTACTGTACTGAACTATTCTCTACTATACTATTCTCTATTGAACTGAACTATTCTCTACTATACTATTCTCTACTGAACTATTCTCTACTGAACTATTCTCTACTGAACTATTCTCTAGTGTACAATTCTCTACTGAACTATTCTCTACTGTACTATTCTCTACTGAACTATTCTCTACTGAATAATTACCTAGTGAACTATTCTCTACTGAACTGAACTATTCTCTACTGAACTATTCTCTACTGAACTATTCTCTACTGAACTATTCTCTATTGTACTGAACCATTCTTTACTATACTATTCTCTACTGAACTATTCTCTACTGTACTATTCTCTACTGAACTATTCTTTACTATACTATTCTCTACTGAACCATTCTCTACTGTACTATTCTCTACTGAACTGTTCTTTACTATACTATTCTCTACTGAACTATTCTTTACTATACTATTCTCTACTGAACTATTCTCTACTATAGTATTCTCTACTATACTATTCTCTACTGATCTATTCTCTACTGAACTATTCTATAATGAACTATTCTCTATTGTACTGAACTATTCCCTACTATACTATTCTCTATTGTACTGAACTATTCTCTACTATGCTATTCTCTACTGAACTATTCTCTACTGAACTATTCTCAATTGTACTGAACTATTCTCTACTGATCTATTCTCTACTGAACTATTCTCTACTGTACTGAACTATTCTCTACTATACATTTCTCTATTGTACTGAACTATTCTCTACTATACTACTCTCTACTGAACTATTCTCTACTATAGTATTCTCTACTGAACTATTCTCTACTGAACTATTCTCTACTGAACTGAACTATTCTCTACTGAACTATTCTCTATTGTACTGAACTATTCTATACTGATCTATTCTCTACTGTACTGAACTATTCTCTACTATACTATTCTCTATTGAACTGAACTTTTCTCTACTATACTATTCTCTACTGAACTATTCTCTACTGAACTATTCTCTACTGTACTGAACTATTCTCTACTATACTATTCTCTATTGTACTGAACTATTCTCTACTATACTATTCTCTACTGAACTATTCTCTACTGTACTGAACTATTCTCTACTATACTATTCTCTATTGTACTGAACTATTCTCTACTATACTATTCTCTACTGAACTATTCTCCACTGAACTGTTCTCTACTGAACTATTCTCTACTGAACTATTCTCTACTGAACTATTCTCTACTGTACAATTCTGTACTGAACTATTCTCTACTGTAATATTCTCTACTGAACTATTCTCTAATGAACTATTCTCTATTGTACTGAACTATTCCCTACTATACTATTCTCTACTGAACTATTCTCCACTGAACTATTCTCTACTATACTATTCTCTACTGAACTATTCTCTACTGAACTATTCTCTACTGAACTATTCTCTACTGTACAATTCTGTACTGAACTATTCTCTACTGTAATATTCTCTACTGAACTATTCTCTAATGAACTATTCTCTATTGTACTGAAATATTCCCTACTATACTATTCTCTACTGAACTATTCTCCACTGAACTATTCTCTACTATACTATTCTCTACTGAACTATTCTCTACTGTACTATTCTCTATTTTACTGAACTATTCTTTACTATACTATTCTCTACTGAACTATTCTCTACTGAACTATTCTCTATTGTACTGAACTATTCCCTACTATACTATTCTCTACTGAACTATTCTCCACTGAACTGTTCTCTACTGAACTATTCTCCATTGAACTGAACTATTCTCTATTGTACTGAACTATTCTCTACTATACTATTCTCTACTGAACTATTCTCTACTGTACTATTCTCTATTGTACTGAACTATACTCTACTGAATAATTATCTACTGATCTATTCTCTACTGATCTGAACTATTCTCTACTGAAATATTCTCTATTGTACTGAACTATTCTCTACTGAAATATTCTCTATTGTACTGAACTATTCTCTACTGATCTATTCTCTACTGTACTGAACTATTCTCTACTATACTATTCTCTATTGAACTGAACTATTCTCTACTATACTATTCTCTACTGAACTATTCTCTACTGAACTATTCTCTACTGAACTATTCTCTAGTGTACAATTCTCTACTGAACTATTCTCTACTGTACTATTCTCTACTGAACTATTCTCTACTGAATAATTACCTAGTGAACTATTCTCTACTGAACTGAACTATTCTCTACTGAACTATTCTCTACTGAACTATTCTCTACTGAACTATTCTCTATTGTACTGAACCATTCTTTACTATACTATTCTCTACTGAACTATTCTCTACTGTACTATTCTCTACTGAACTATTCTTTACTATACTATTCTCTACTGAACCATTCTCTACTGTACTATTCTCTACTGAACTGTTCTTTACTATACTATTCTCTACTGAACTATTCTTTACTATACTATTCTCTACTGAACTATTCTCTACTATAGTATTCTCTACTATACTATTCTCTACTGAACTATTCTCTACTGAACTATTCTATAATGAACTATTCTCTATTGTACTGAACTATTCCCTACTATACTATTCTCTATTGTACTGAACTATTCTCTACTATGCTATTCTCTACTGAACTATTCTCTACTGAACTATTCTCAATTGTACTGAACTATTCTCTACTGATCTATTCTCTACTGAACTATTCTCTACTGTACTGAACTATTCTCTACTATACTATTCTCTATTGTACTGAACTATTCTCTACTATACTACTCTCTACTGAACTATTCTCTACTATAGTATTCTCTACTGAACTATTCTCTACTGAACTATTCTCTACTGAACTGAACTATTCTCTACTGAACTATTCTCTATTGTACTGAACTATTCTATACTGATCTATTCTCTACTGTACTGAACTATTCTCTACTATACTATTCTCTATTGAACTGAACTTTTCTCTACTATACTATTCTCTACTGAACTATTCTCTACTATAGTATTCTCTACTGAACTATTCTCTACTGAACTATTCTCTACTGAACTGAACTATTCTCTACTGAGTAATTATGTACTGAACTATTCTCTACTGAACTGAACTATTCTCTACTGAACTATTCTCTATTGTACTGAACTATTCTATACTGATCTATTCTCTACTGTACTGAACTATTCTCTACTATACTATTCTCTATTGAACTGAACTTTTCTCTACTATACTATTCTCTACTGAACTATTCTCTACTGAACTATTCTCTACTGTACTGAACTATTCTCTACTATACTATTCTCTATTGTACTGAACTATTCTCTACTATACTATTCTCTACTGAACTATTCTCCACTGAACTGTTCTCTACTGAACTATTCTCCATTGAACTGAACTATTCTCTATTGTACTGAACTATTCTCTACTGATCTATTCTCTACTGTACTGAACTATTCTCTACTATACTATTCTCTATTGAACTGAACTATTCTCTACTATACTATTCTCTACTGAACTATTCTCTACTGAACTATTCTCTACTGAACTATTCTCTACTGTACAATTCTGTACTGAACTATTCTCTACTGTAATATTCTCTACTGAACTATTCTCTAATGAACTATTCTCTATTGTACTGAAATATTCCCTACTATACTATTCTCTACTGAACTATTCTCCACTGAACTATTCTCTACTATACTATTCTCTACTGAACTATTCTCTACTGTACTATTCTCTATTTTACTGAACTATTCTTTACTATACTATTCTCTACTGAACTATTCTCTACTGAACTATTCTCTATTGTACTGAACTATTCCCTACTATACTATTCTCTACTGAACTATTCTCCACTGAACTGTTCTCTACTGAACTATTCTCCATTGAACTGAACTATTCTCTATTGTACTGAACTATTCTCTACTATACTATTCTCTACTGAACTATTCTCTACTGTACTATTCTCTATTGTACTGAACTATACTCTACTGAATAATTATCTACTGATCTATTCTCTACTGATCTGAACTATTCTCTACTGAAATATTCTCTATTGTACTGAACTATTCTCTACTGAAATATTCTCTATTGTACTGAACTATTCTCTACTGATCTATTCTCTACTGTACTGAACTATTCTCTACTATACTATTCTCTATTGAACTGAACTATTCTCTACTATACTATTCTCTACTGAACTATTCTCTACTGAACTATTCTCTACTGAACTATTCTCTAGTGTACAATTCTCTACTGAACTATTCTCTACTGTACTATTCTCTACTGAACTATTCTCTACTGAATAATTACCTAGTGAACTATTCTCTACTGAACTGAACTATTCTCTACTGAACTATTCTCTACTGAACTATTCTCTACTGAACTATTCTCTATTGTACTGAACCATTCTTTACTATACTATTCTCTACTGAACTATTCTCTACTGTACTATTCTCTACTGAACTATTCTTTACTATACTATTCTCTACTGAACCATTCTCTACTGTACTATTCTCTACTGAACTGTTCTTTACTATACTATTCTCTACTGAACTATTCTTTACTATACTATTCTCTACTGAACTATTCTCTACTATAGTATTCTCTACTATACTATTCTCTACTGAACTATTCTCTACTGAACTATTCTATAATGAACTATTCTCTATTGTACTGAACTATTCCCTACTATACTATTCTCTGTTGTACTGAACTATTCTCTACTATGCTATTCTCTACTGAACTATTCTCTACTGAACTATTCTCAATTGTACTGAACTATTCTCTACTGATCTATTCTCTACTGAACTATTCTCTACTGTACTGAACTATTCTCTACTATACTATTCTCTATTGTACTGAACTATTCTCTACTATACTACTCTCTACTGAACTATTCTCTACTATAGTATTCTCTACTGAACTATTCTCTACTGAACTATTCTCTACTGAACTGAACTATTCTCTACTGAACTATTCTCTATTGTACTGAACTATTCTATACTGATCTATTCTCTACTGTACTGAACTATTCTCTACTATACTATTCTCTATTGAACTGAACTTTTCTCTACTATACTATTCTCTACTGAACTATTCTCTACTATAGTATTCTCTACTGAACTATTCTCTACTGAACTATTCTCTACTGAACTGAACTATTCTCTACTGAGTAATTATGTACTGAACTATTCTCTACTGAACTGAACTATTCTCTACTGAACTATTCTCTATTGTACTGAACTATTCTATACTGATCTATTCTCTACTGTACTGAACTATTCTCTACTATACTATTCTCTATTGAACTGAACTTTTCTCTACTATACTATTCTCTACTGAACTATTCTCTACTGAACTATTCTCTACTGTACTGAACTATTCTCTACTATACTATTCTCTATTGTACTGAACTATTCTCTACTATACTATTCTCTACTGAACTATTCTCCACTGAACTGTTCTCTACTGAACTATTCTCCATTGAACTGAACTATTCTCTATTGTACTGAACTATTCTCTACTGATCTATTCTCTACTGTACTGAACTATTCTCTACTATACTATTCTCTATTGAACTGAACTATTCTCTACTATACTATTCTCTACTGAACTATTCTCTACTGAACTATTCTCTACTGAACTATTCTCTAGTGTACAATTCTCTACTGAACTATTCTCTACTGTACTATTCTCTACTGAACTATTCTCTACTGAATAATTACCTACTGAACTATTCTCTACTGAACTGAACTATTCTCTACTGAACTATTCTCTACTGAACTATTCTCTACTGAACTATTCTCTATTGTACTGAACCATTCTTTACTATAATATTCTCTACTGAACTATTCTCTACTGTACTATTCTCTACTGAACTATTCTCTACTGTACTATTCTCTACTGAACCATTCTCTACTGTACTATTCTCCACTGAACTGTTCTTTACTATACTATTCTCTACTGAACTATTCTTTACTATACTATTCTCTACTGAACTATTCTCTACTATAGTATTCTCTACTATACTATTCTCTACTGAACTATTCTCTACTGAACTATTCTATAATGAACTATTCTCTATTGTACTGAACTATTCCCTACTATACTATTCTCTATTGTACTGAACTATTCTCTACTATGCTATTCTCTACTGAACTATTCTCTACTGAACTATTCTCAATTGTACTGAACTATTCTCTACTGATCTATTCTCTACTGAACTATTCTCTACTGTACTGAACTATTCTCTACTATACTATTCTCTATTGTACTGAACTATTCTCTACTATACTACTCTCTACTGAACTATTCTCTACTATAGTATTCTCTACTGAACTATTCTCTACTGAACTATTCTCTACTGAACTGAACTATTCTCTACTGAGTAATTATGTACTGAACTATTCTCTACTGTACTGAACTATTCTCTACTATACTATTCTCTATTGAACTGAACTTTTCTCTACTATACTATTCTCTACTGAACTATTCTCTACTGAACTATTCTCTACTGTACTGAACTATTCTCTACTATACTATTCTCTATTGTACTGAACTATTCTCTACTATACTATTCTCTACTGAACTATTCTCCACTGAACTGTTCTCTACTGAACTATTCTCCATTGAACTGAACTATTCTCTATTGTACTGAACTATTCTCTACTATACTATTCTCTACTGAACTATTCTCTACTGTACTATTCTCTATTGTACTGAACTATTCTCTACTATACTATTCTCTACTGTACTATTAGCTACTGAACTATTCTCTACTAAACTGAACTATTCTCTACTGAATAATTATCTACTGATTTATTCTCTACTGATCTGAACTATTCTCTACTGAAATATTCTCTATTGTACTGAACTATTCTCTACTGAAATATTCTCTATTGTACTGAACTATTCTCTACTGATCTATTCTCTACTGTACTGAACTATTCTCTACTATACTATTCTCTATTGAACTGAACTATTCTCTACTATACTATTCTCTACTGAACTATTCTCTACTGAACTATTCTCTAGTGTACAATTCTCTACTGAACTATTCTCTACTGTACTATTCTCTACTGAACTATTCTCTACTGAACTGAACTATTCTCTACTGAATAATTACCTACTGAACTATTCTCTACTGAACTATTCTCTACTGAACTATTCTCTACTGAACTATTCTCTATTGTACTGAACCATTCTTTACTATACTATTCTCTACTGAACTATTCTCTACTGTACTATTCTCTACTGAACTATTCTTTACTATACTATTCTCTACTGAACTATTCTTTACTATACTATTCTCTACTGAACTATTCTCTACTATAGTATTCTCTACTGAACTATTCTCTACTATAGTATTATCTACTATACTATTCTCTACTGAACTATTCTCTACTGAACTATTCTATAATGAACTATTCTCTATTGTACTGAACTATTCCCTACTATACTATTCTCTATTGTACTGAACTATTCTCTACTATGCTATTCTCTACTGAACTATTCTCTACTGAACTATTCTCAATTGTACTGAACTATTCTCTACTGATCTATTCTCTACTGAACTATTCTCTACTGTACTATACTATTCTCTACTATACTATTCTCTATTGTACTGAACTATTCTCTACTATACTATTCTCTACTGAACTATTCTCTACTGAACTATTCTCTATTGTACTGAACTATTCCCTACTATACTATTCTCTATTGTACTGAACTATTCTCTACTATGCTATTCTCTACTGAACTATTCTCTACTGAACTATTCTCAATTGTACTGAACTATTCTCTACTGATCTATTCTCTACTGAACTATTCTCTACTGTACTATACTATTCTCTACTATACTATTCTCTATTGTACTGAACTATTCTCTACTATACTATTCTCCACTGAACTGTTCTCTACTGAACTATTCTCTATTGAACTGAACTATTCTCTATTGTACTGAACTATTCTCTACTATACTATTCTCTACTGAACTATTCTCTACTGTACTATTCTCTATTGTACTGAACTATTCTCTACTATACTATTCTCTACTGAACTATTAGCTACTGAACTATTCTCTACTAAACTGAACTATTCTCTACTGAATAATTATCTACTGATCCATTCTCTACTGATCTGAACTATTCTCTACTGAAATATTCTCTATTGTACTGAACTATTCTCTACTGAAATATTCTCTATTGTACTGAACTATTCTCTACTGATCTATTCTCTACTGTACTGAACTATTCTCTACTATACTATTCTCTATTGAACTGAACTATTCTCTACTATACTATTCTCTACTGAACTATTCTCTACTGAACTATTCTCTACTGAACTATTCTCTAGTGTACAATTCTCTACTGAACTATTCTCTACTGAACTATTCTCTACTGAACTGAACTATTCTCTACTGAACTATTCTCTATTGTACTGAACTATTCTATACTGATCTATTCTCTACTGTACTGAACTATTCTCTACTATACTATTCTCTATTGAACTGAACTTTTCTCTACTATACTATTCTCTACTGAACTATTCTCTACTATAGTATTCTCTACTGAACTATTCTCTACTGAACTATTCTCTACTGAACTGAACTATTCTCTACTGAGTAATTATGTACTGAACTATTCTCTACTGAACTGAACTATTCTCTACTGAACTATTCTCTATTGTACTGAACTATTCTATACTGATCTATTCTCTACTGTACTGAACTATTCTCTACTATACTATTCTCTATTGAACTGAACTTTTCTCTACTATACTATTCTCTACTGAACTATTCTCTACTGAACTATTCTCTACTGTACTGAACTATTCTCTACTATACTATTCTCTATTGTACTGAACTATTCTCTACTATACTATTCTCTACTGAACTATTCTCCACTGAACTGTTCTCTACTGAACTATTCTCCATTGAACTGAACTATTCTCTATTGTACTGAACTATTCTCTACTGATCTATTCTCTACTGTACTGAACTATTCTCTACTATACTATTCTCTATTGAACTGAACTATTCTCTACTATACTATTCTCTACTGAACTATTCTCTACTGAACTATTCTCTACTGAACTATTCTCTAGTGTACAATTCTCTACTGAACTATTCTCTACTGTACTATTCTCTACTGAACTATTCTCTACTGAATAATTACCTACTGAACTATTCTCTACTGAACTGAACTATTCTCTACTGAACTATTCTCTACTGAACTATTCTCTACTGAACTATTCTCTATTGTACTGAACCATTCTTTACTATAATATTCTCTACTGAACTATTCTCTACTGTACTATTCTCTACTGAACTATTCTCTACTGTACTATTCTCTACTGAACCATTCTCTACTGTACTATTCTCCACTGAACTGTTCTTTACTATACTATTCTCTACTGAACTATTCTTTACTATACTATTCTCTACTGAACTATTCTCTACTATAGTATTCTCTACTATACTATTCTCTACTGAACTATTCTCTACTGAACTATTCTATAATGAACTATTCTCTATTGTACTGAACTATTCCCTACTATACTATTCTCTATTGTACTGAACTATTCTCTACTATGCTATTCTCTACTGAACTATTCTCTACTGAACTATTCTCAATTGTACTGAACTATTCTCTACTGATCTATTCTCTACTGAACTATTCTCTACTGTACTGAACTATTCTCTACTATACTATTCTCTATTGTACTGAACTATTCTCTACTATACTACTCTCTACTGAACTATTCTCTACTATAGTATTCTCTACTGAACTATTCTCTACTGAACTATTCTCTACTGAACTGAACTATTCTCTACTATACTATTCTCTATTGAACTGAACTTTTCTCTACTATACTATTCTCTACTGAACTATTCTCTACTGAACTATTCTCTACTGTACTGAACTATTCTCTACTATACTATTCTCTATTGTACTGAACTATTCTCTACTATACTATTCTCTACTGAACTATTCTCCACTGAACTGTTCTCTACTGAACTATTCTCCATTGAACTGAACTATTCTCTATTGTACTGAACTATTCTCTACTATACTATTCTCTACTGAACTATTCTCTACTGTACTATTCTCTATTGTACTGAACTATTCTCTACTATACTATTCTCTACTGTACTATTAGCTACTGAACTATTCTCTACTAAACTGAACTATTCTCTACTGAATAATTATCTACTGATTTATTCTCTACTGATCTGAACTATTCTCTACTGAAATATTCTCTATTGTACTGAACTATTCTCTACTGAAATATTCTCTATTGTACTGAACTATTCTCTACTGATCTATTCTCTACTGTACTGAACTATTCTCTACTATACTATTCTCTATTGAACTGAACTATTCTCTACTATACTATTCTCTACTGAACTATTCTCTACTGAACTATTCTCTAGTGTACAATTCTCTACTGAACTATTCTCTACTGTACTATTCTCTACTGAACTATTCTCTACTGAACTGAACTATTCTCTACTGAATAATTACCTACTGAACTATTCTCTACTGAACTATTCTCTACTGAACTATTCTCTACTGAACTATTCTCTATTGTACTGAACCATTCTTTACTATACTATTCTCTACTGAACTATTCTCTACTGTACTATTCTCTACTGAACTATTCTTTACTATACTATTCTCTACTGAACTATTCTTTACTATACTATTCTCTACTGAACTATTCTCTACTATAGTATTCTCTACTGAACTATTCTCTACTATAGTATTATCTACTATACTATTCTCTACTGAACTATTCTCTACTGAACTATTCTATAATGAACTATTCTCTATTGTACTGAACTATTCCCTACTATACTATTCTCTATTGTACTGAACTATTCTCTACTATGCTATTCTCTACTGAACTATTCTCTACTGAACTATTCTCAATTGTACTGAACTATTCTCTACTGATCTATTCTCTACTGAACTATTCTCTACTGTACTATACTATTCTCTACTATACTATTCTCTATTGTACTGAACTATTCTCTACTATACTATTCTCTACTGAACTATTCTCTACTGAACTATTCTCTATTGTACTGAACTATTCCCTACTATACTATTCTCTACTGAACTATTCTCCACTGAACTGTTCTCTACTGAACTATTCTCTATTGAACTGAACTATTCTCTATTGTACTGAACTATTCTCTACTATACTATTCTCTACTGAACTATTCTCTACTGTACTATTCTCTATTGTACTGAACTATTCTCTACTATACTATTCTCTACTGAACTATTAGCTACTGAACTATTCTCTACTAAACTGAACTATTCTCTACTGAATAATTATCTACTGATCCATTCTCTACTGATCTGAACTATTCTCTACTGAAATATTCTCTATTGTACTGAACTATTCTCTACTGAAATATTCTCTATTGTACTGAACTATTCTCTACTGATCTATTCTCTACTGTACTGAACTATTCTCTACTATACTATTCTCTATTGAACTGAACTATTCTCTACTATACTATTCTCTACTGAACTATTCTCTACTGAACTATTCTCTACTGAACTATTCTCTAGTGTACAATTCTCTACTGAACTATTCTCTACTGTACTATTCTCTACTGAACTATTCTCTACTGAACTGAACTATTCTCTGCTGAATAATTACCTACTGAACTATTCTCTACTGAACTGAACTATTCTCTACTGAACTATTCTCTACTGAACTATTCTCTACTGAACTATTCTCTACTGAACCATTCTCTACTATACTATTCTCTACTGAACTATTCTCTACTGTACTATTCTCTACTGAACTATTCTTTACTATACTATTCTCTACTGAACCATTCTCTACTGTACTATTCTCTACTGAACTGTTCTTTACTATACTATTCTCTACTGAACTATTCTTTACTATACTATTCTCTACTGAACTATTCTCTACTATAGTATTCTCTACTATGCTATTCTCTACTGAACTATTCTCTACTGAACTATTCTCTACTGAACTATTCTCTAGTGTACAATTCTCTACTGAACTATTCTCTACTGTACTATTCTCTACTGAACTATTCTCTACTGAACTATTCTCTACTGAACTATTCTCTACTGTACAATTCTGTACTGAACTATTCTCTACTGTAATATTCTCTACTGAACTATTCTCTAATGAACTATTCTCTATTGTACTGAACTATTCCCTACTATACTATTCTCTACTGAACTATTCTCCACTGAACTATTCTCTACTATACTATTCTCTACTGAACTATTCTCTACTGTACTATTCTCTATTTTACTGAACTATTCTTTACTATACTATTCTCTACTGAACTATTCTCTACTGAACTATTCTCTATTGTACTGAACTATTCCCTACTATACTATTCTCTACTGAACTATTCTCCACTGAACTGTTCTCTACTGAACTATTCTCCATTGAACTGAACTATTCTCTATTGTACTGAACTATTCTCTACTATACTATTCTCTACTGAACTATTCTCTACTGTACTATTCTCTATTGTACTGAACTATTCTCTACTATACTATTCTCTACTGTACTATTAGCTACTGAACTATTCTCTACTAAACTGAACTATTCTCTACTGAATAATTATCTACTGATCTATTCTCTACTGATCTGAACTATTCTCTACTGAAATATTCTCTATTGTACTGAACTATTCTCTACTGAAATATTCTCTATTGTACTGAACTATTCTCTACTGATCTATTCTCTACTGTACTGAACTATTCTCTACTATACTATTCTCTATTGAACTGAACTATTCTCTACTATACTATTCTCTACTGAACTATTCTCTACTGAACTATTCTCTACTGAACTATTCTCTAGTGTACAATTCTCTACTGAACTATTCTCTACTGTACTATTCTCTACTGAACTATTCTCTACTGAATAATTACCTACTGAACTATTCTCTACTGAACTGAACTATTCTCTACTGAACTATTCTCTACTGAACTATTCTCTACTGAACTATTCTCTATTGTACTGAACCAGTCTTTACTATAATATTCTCTACTGAACTATTCTCTACTGTACTATTCTCTACTGAACCATTCTCTACTGTACTATTCTCTACTGAACTGTTCTTTACTATACTATTCTCTACTGAACTATTCTTTACTATACTATTCTCTACTATAGTATTCTCTACTATACTATTCTCTACTGAACTATTCTCTACTGAACTATTCTATAATGAACTATTCTCTATTGTACTGAACTATTCCCTACTATACTATTCTCTATTGTACTGAACTATTCTCTACTATGCTATTCTCTACTGAACTATTCTCTACTGAACTATTCTCAATTGTATTGAACTATTCTCTACTATACTATTCTCTATTGTACTGAACTATTCTCTACTATACTACTCTCTACTGAACTATTCTCTACTATAGTATTCTCTACTGAACTATTCTCTACTGAACTATTCTCTACTGAACTGAACTATTCTCTACTGAGTAATTATGTACTGAACTATTCTCTACTGAACTGAACTATTCTCTACTGAACTATTCTCTATTGAACTGAACTATTCTATACTGATCTATTCTCTACTGTACTGAACTATTCTCTACTATACTATTCTCTATTGAACTGAACTTTTCTCTACTATACTATTCTCTACTGAACTATTCTCTACTGTACTGAACTATTCTCTACTATACTATTCTCTATTGTACTGAACTATTCTCTACTATACTATTCTCTACTGAACTATTCTCTACTGTACTGAACTATTCTCTACTATACTATTCTCTATTGTACTGAACTATTCTCTACTATACTATTCTCTACTGAACTATTCTCCACTGAACTGTTCTCTACTGAACTATTCTCTACTGAACTATTCTCTACTGAACTATTCTCTACTGTACAATTCTGTACTGAACTATTCTCTACTGTAATATTCTCTACTGAACTATTCTCTACTGAACTATTCTCTATTGTACTGAACTATTCTCTATTGTACTGAACTATTCTCTACTATACTATTCTCTACTGAACTATTCTCTACTGTACTATTCTCTATTGTACTGAACTATTCTTTACTATACTATTCTCTACTGAACTATTAGCTACTGATCTATTCTCTACTGAACTGAACTATTCTCTACTGAATAATTATCTACTGATCTATTCTCTACTGATCTGAACTATTCTCTACTGAAATATTCTCTATTGTACTGAACTATTCTCTACTAAACTATTCTCTACTGAACTATTCTCCACTGAACTGTTCTCTACTGAACTATTCTCTACTGAACTATTCTCTACTGAACTATTCTCTACTGTACAATTCTGTACTGAACTATTCTCTACTGTAATATCCTCTACTGAACTATTCTCTAATGAACTATTCTCTATTGTACTGAACTATTCCCTACTATACTATTCTCTACTGAACTATTCTCCACTGAACTATTCTCTACTATACTATTCTCTACTGAACTATTCTCTACTGTACTATTCTCTATTTTACTGAACTATTCTTTACTATACTATTCTCTACTGAACTATTCTCTACTGAACTATTCTCTATTGTACTGAACTATTCCCTACTATACTATTCTCTACTGAACTATTCTCCACTGAACTGTTCTCTACTGAACTATTCTCCATTGAACTGAACTATTCTCTATTGTACTGAACTATTCTCTACTATACTATTCTCTACTGAACTATTCTCTACTGTACTATTCTCTATTGTACTGAACTATTCTCTACTATACTATTCTCTACTGTACTATTAGCTACTGAACTATTCTCTACTAAACTGAACTATTCTCTACTGAATAATTATCTACTGATCTATTCTCTACTGATCTGAACTATTCTCTACTGAAATATTCTCTATTGTACTGAACTATTCTCTACTGAAATATTCTCTATTGTACTGAACTATTCTCTACTGATCTATTCTCTACTGTACTGAACTATTCTCTACTATACTATTCTCTATTGAACTGAACTATTCTCTACTATACTATTCTCTACTGAACTATTCTCTACTGAACTATTCTCTAGTGTACAATTCTCTACTGAACTATTCTCTACTGTACTATTCTCTACTGAACTATTCTCTACTGAACTGAACTATTCTCTACTGAATAATTACCTACTGAACTATTCTCTACTGAACTATTCTCTACTGAACTATTCTCTACTGAACTATTCTCTATTGTACTGAACCATTCTTTACTATACTATTCTTTACTGAACTATTCTCTACTGTACTATTCTCTACTGAACTATTCTTTACTATACTATTCTCTACTGAACCATTCTCTACTGTACTATTCTCTACTGAACTGTTCTTTACTATACTATTCTCTACTGAACTATTCTTTACTATACTATTCTCTACTGAACTATTCTCTACTATAGTATTCTCTACTGAACTATTCTCTACTATAGTATTCTCTACTATACTATTCTCTACTGAACTATTCTCTACTGAACTATTCTATAATGAACTATTCTCTATTGTACTGAACTATTCCCTACTATACTATTCTCTATTGTACTGAACTATTCTCTACTATGCTATTCTCTACTGAACTATTCTCTACTGAACTATTCTCAATTGTACTGAACTATTCTCTACTGATCTATTCTCTACTGAACTATTCTCTACTGTACTGAACTATTCTCTACTATACTATTCTCTATTGTACTGAACTATTCTCTACTATACTATTCTCTACTGAACTATTCTCTATTGTACTGAACTATTCCCTACTATACTATTCTCTACTGAACTATTCTCCACTGAACTGTTCTCTACTGAACTATTCTCTATTGAACTGAACTATTCTCTATTGTATTGAACTATTCTCTACTATACTATTCTCTACTGAACTATTCTCTACTGTACTATTCTCTATTGTACTGAACTATTCTCTACTATACTATTCTCTACTGAACTATTAGCTACTGAACTATTCTCTACTAAACTGAACTATTCTCTACTGAATAATTATCTACTGATCCATTCTCTACTGATCTGAACTATTCTCTACTGAAATATTCTCTATTGTACTGAACTATTCTCTACTGAAATATTCTCTATTGTACTGAACTATTCTCTACTGATCTATTCTCTACTGTACTGAACTATTCTCTACTATACTATTCTCTATTGAACTGAACTATTCTCTACTATACTATTCTCTACTGAACTATTCTCTAGTGTACAATTCTCTACTGAACTATTCTCTACTGAACTATTCTCTAGTGTACAATTCTCTACTGAACTATTCTCTAATGTACTATTCTCTACTGAACTATTCTCTACTTAACTGAACTATTCTCTACTGAATAATTACCTACTGAACTATTCTCTACTGAACTGAACTATTCTCTACTGAACTATTCTCTACTGAACTATTCTCTACTGAACTATTCTCTACTGAACCATTCTCTACTATACTATTCTCTACTGAACTATTCTCTACTGTACTATTCTCTACTGAACTATTCTTTACTATACTATTCTCTACTGAACCATTCTCTACTGTACTATTCTCTACTGAAATATTCTCTATTGTACTGAACTATTCTCTACTGATCTATTCTCTACTGTACTGAACTATTCTCTACTATACTATTCTCTATTGAACTGAACTATTCTCTACTATACTATTCTCTACTGAACTATTCTCTACTGAACTATTCTCTAGTGTACAATTCTCTACTGAACTATTCTCTACTGTACTATTCTCTACTGAACTATTCTCTACTGAACTGAACTATTCTCTACTGAATAATTACCTACTGAACTATTCTCTACTGAACTATTCTCTACTGAACTATTCTCTACTGAACTATTCTCTATTGTACTGAACCATTCTTTACTATACTATTCTCTACTGAACTATTCTCTACTGTACTATTCTCTACTGAACTATTCTTTACTATACTATTCTCTACTGAACCATTCTCTACTGTACTATTCTCTACTGAACTGTTCTTTACTATACTATTCTCTACTGAACTATTCTTTACTATACTATTCTCTACTGAACTATTCTCTACTATAGTATTCTCTACTGAACTATTCTCTACTATAGTATTCTCTACTATACTATTCTCTACTGAACTATTTTCTACTGAACTATTCTATAATGAACTATTCTCTATTGTACTGAACTATTCCCTACTATACTATTCTCTATTGTACTGAACTATTCTCTACTATGCTATTCTCTACTGAACTATTCTCTACTGAACTATTCTCAATTGTACTGAACTATTCTCTACTGATCTATTCTCTACTGAACTATTCTCTACTGTACTGAACTATTCTCTACTATACTATTCTCTATTGTACTGAACTATTCTCTACTATAGTATTCTCTACTGAACTATTCTCTATTGTACTGAACTATTCCCTACTATACTATTCTCTACTGAACTATTCTCCACTGAACTGTTCTCTACTGAACTATTCTCTATTGAACTGAACTATTCTCTATTGTACTGAACTATTCTCTACTATACTATTCTCTACTGAACTATTCTCTACTGTACTATTCTCTATTGTACTGAACTATTCTCTACTATACTATTCTCTACTGAACTATTAGCTACTGAACTATTCTCTACTAAACTGAACTATTCTCTACTGAATAATTATCTACTGATCCATTCTCTACTGATCTGAACTATTCTCTACTGAAATATTCTCTATTGTACTGAACTATTCTCTACTGAAATATTCTCTATTGTACTGAACTATTCTCTACTGATCTATTCTCTACTGTACTGAACTATTCTCTACTATACTATTCTCTATTGAACTGAACTATTCTCTACTATACTATTCTCTACTGAACTATTCTCTACTGAACTATTCTCTACTGAACTATTCTCTAGTGTACAATTCTCTACTGAACTATTCTCTACTGTACTATTCTCTACTGAACTATTCTCTACTGAACTGAACTATTCTCTACGGAATAATTACCTACTGAACTATTCTCTACTGAACTGAACTATTCTCTACTGAACTATTCTCTACTGAACTATTCTCTACTGAACTATTCTCTACTGAACCATTCTCTACTATACTATTCTCTACTGAACTATTCTCTACTGTACTATTCTCTACTGAACTATTCTTTACTATACTATTCTCTACTGAACCATTCTCTACTGTACTATTCTCTACTGAAATATTCTCTATTGTACTGAACTATTCTCTACTGATCTATTCTCTACTGTACTGAACTATTCTCTACTATACTATTCTCTATTGAACTGAACTATTCTCTACTATACTATTCTCTACTGAACTATTCTCTACTGAACTATTCTCTAGTGTACAATTCTCTACTGAACTATTCTCTACTGTACTATTCTCTACTGAACTATTCTCTACTGAACTGAACTATTCTCTACTGAATAATTACCTACTGAACTATTCTCTACTGAACTATTCTCTACTGAACTATTCTCTACTGAACTATTCTCTATTGTACTGAACTATTCCCTACTATACTATTCTCTACTGAACTATTCTCCACTGAACTGTTCTCTACTGAACTATTCTCTATTGAACTGAACTATTCTCTATTGTACTGAACTATTCTCTACTATACTATTCTCTACTGAACTATTCTCTACTGTACTATTCTCTATTGTACTGAACTATTCTCTACTATACTATTCTCTACTGAACTATTAGCTACTGAACTATTCTCTACTAAACTGAACTATTCTCTACTGAATAATTATCTACTGATCCATTCTCTACTGATCTGAACTATTCTCTACTGAAATATTCTCTATTGTACTGAACTATTCTCTACTGAAATATTCTCTACTGTACTGAACTATTCTCTACTATACTATTCTCTATTGAACTGAACTATTCTCTACTATACTATTCTCTACTGAACTATTCTCTACTGAACTATTCTCTACTGAACTATTCTCTAGTGTACAATTCTCTACTGAACTATTCTCTACTGTACTATTCTCTACTGAACTATTCTCTACTGAACTGAACTATTCTCTACTGAATAATTACCTACTGAACTATTCTCTACTGAACTGAACTATTCTCTACTGAACTATTCTCTACTGAACTATTCTCTACTGAACTATTCTCTATTGTACTGAACCATTCTTTACTATACTATTCTTTACTGAACTATTCTCTACTGTACTATTCTCTACTGAACTATTCTTTACTATACTATTCTCTACTGAACCATTCTCTACTGTACTATTCTCTACTGAACTGTTCTTTACTGTACTATTCTCTACTGAACTATTCTTTACTATACTATTCTCTACTGAACTATTCTCTACTATAGTATTCTCTACTGAACTATTCTCTACTATAGTATTCTCTACTATACTATTCTCTACTGAACTATTCTCTACTGAACTATTCTATAATGAACTATTCTCTATTGTACTGAACTATTCCCTACTATACTATTCTCTATTGTACTGAACTATTCTCTACTATGCTATTCTCTACTGAACTATTCTCTACTGAACTATTCTCAATTGTACTGAACTATTCTCTACTGATCTATTCTCTACTGAACTATTCTCTACTGTACTGAACTATTCTCTACTATACTATTCTCTATTGTACTGAACTATTCTCTACTATACTATTCTCTACTGAACTATTCTCTATTGTACTGAACTATTCCCTACTATACTATTCTCTACTGAACTATTCTCCACTGAACTGTTCTCTACTGAACTATTCTCTATTGAACTGAACTATTCTCTATTGTACTGAACTATTCTCTACTATACTATTCTCTACTGAACTATTCTCTACTGTACTATTCTCTATTGTACTGAACTATTCTCTACTATACTATTCTCTACTGAACTATTAGCTACTGAACTATTCTCTACTAAACTGAACTATTCTCTACTGAATAATTATCTACTGATCCATTCTCTACTGATCTGAACTATTCTCTACTGAAATATTCTCTATTGTACTGAACTATTCTCTACTGAAATATTCTCTATTGTACTGAACTATTCTCTACTGATCTATTCTCTACTGTACTGAACTATTCTCTACTATACTATTCTCTATTGAACTGAACTATTCTCTACTATACTATTCTCTACTGAACTATTCTCTAGTGTACAATTCTCTACTGAACTATTCTCTACTGAACTATTCTCTAGTGTACAATTCTCTACTGAACTATTCTCTAATGTACTATTCTCTACTGAACTATTCTCTACTGAACTGAACTATTCTCTACTGAATAATTACCTACTGAACTATTCTCTACTGAACTGAACTATTCTCTACTGAACTATTCTCTACTGAACTATTCTCTACTGAACTATTCTCTACTGAACCATTCTCTACTATACTATTCTCTACTGAACTATTCTCTACTGTACTATTCTCTACTGAACTATTCTTTACTATACTATTCTCTACTGAACCATTCTCTACTGTACTATTCTCTACTGAAATATTCTCTATTGTACTGAACTATTCTCTACTGATCTATTCTCTACTGTACTGAACTATTCTCTACTATACTATTCTCTATTGAACTGAACTATTCTCTACTATACTATTCTCTACTGAACTATTCTCTACTGAACTATTCTCTAGTGTACAATTCTCTACTGAACTATTCTCTACTGTACTATTCTCTACTGAACTATTCTCTACTGAACTGAACTATTCTCTACTGAATAATTACCTACTGAACTATTCTCTACTGAACTATTCTCTACTGAACTATTCTCTACTGAACTATTCTCTATTGTACTGAACCATTCTTTACTATACTATTCTCTACTGAACTATTCTCTACTGTACTATTCTCTACTGAACTATTCTTTACTATACTATTCTCTACTGAACCATTCTCTACTGTACTATTCTCTACTGAACTGTTCTTTACTATACTATTCTCTACTGAACTATTCTTTACTATACTATTCTCTACTGAACTATTCTCTACTATAGTATTCTCTACTGAACTATTCTCTACTATAGTATTCTCTACTATACTATTCTCTACTGAACTATTCTCTACTGAACTATTCTATAATGAACTATTCTCTATTGTACTGAACTATTCCCTACTATACTATTCTCTATTGTACTGAACTATTCTCTACTATGCTATTCTCTACTGAACTATTCTCTACTGAACTATTCTCAATTGTACTGAACTATTCTCTACTGATCTATTCTCTACTGAACTATTCTCTACTGTACTGAACTATTCTCTACTATACTATTCTCTATTGTACTGAACTATTCTCTACTATAGTATTCTCTACTGAACTATTCTCTATTGTACTGAACTATTCCCTACTATACTATTCTCTACTGAACTATTCTCCACTGAACTGTTCTCTACTGAACTATTCTCTATTGAACTGAACTATTCTCTATTGTACTGAACTATTCTCTACTATACTATTCTCTACTGAACTATTCTCTACTGTACTATTCTCTATTGTACTGAACTATTCTCTACTATACTATTCTCTACTGAACTATTAGCTACTGAACTATTCTCTACTAAACTGAACTATTCTCTACTGAATAATTATCTACTGATCCATTCTCTACTGATCTGAACTATTCTCTACTGAAATATTCTCTATTGTACTGAACTATTCTCTACTGAAATATTCTCTATTGTACTGAACTATTCTCTACTGATCTATTCTCTACTGTACTGAACTATTCTCTACTATACTATTCTCTATTGAACTGAACTATTCTCTACTATACTATTCTCTACTGAACTATTCTCTACTGAACTATTCTCTACTGAACTATTCTCTAGTGTACAATTCTCTACTGAACTATTCTCTACTGTACTATTCTCTACTGAACTATTCTCTACTGAACTGAACTATTCTCTACGGAATAATTACCTACTGAACTATTCTCTACTGAACTGAACTATTCTCTACTGAACTATTCTCTACTGAACTATTCTCTACTGAACTATTCTCTACTGAACCATTCTCTACTATACTATTCTCTACTGAACTATTCTCTACTGTACTATTCTCTACTGAACTATTCTTTACTATACTATTCTCTACTGAACCATTCTCTACTGTACTATTCTCTACTGAAATATTCTCTATTGTACTGAACTATTCTCTACTGATCTATTCTCTACTGTACTGAACTATTCTCTACTATACTATTCTCTATTGAACTGAACCATTCTCTACTATACTATTCTCTACTGAACTATTCTCTACTGAACTATTCTCTAGTGTACAATTCTCTACTGAACTATTCTCTACTGTACTATTCTCTACTGAACTATTCTCTACTGAACTGAACTATTCTCTACTGAATAATTACCTACTGAACTATTCTCTACTGAACTATTCTCTACTGAACTATTCTCTACTGAACTATTCTCTATTGTACTGAACTATTCCCTACTATACTATTCTCTACTGAACTATTCTCCACTGAACTGTTCTCTACTGAACTATTCTCTATTGAACTGAACTATTCTCTATTGTACTGAACTATTCTCTACTATACTATTCTCTACTGAACTATTCTCTACTGTACTATTCTCTATTGTACTGAACTATTCTCTACTATACTATTCTCTACTGAACTATTAGCTACTGAACTATTCTCTACTAAACTGAACTATTCTCTACTGAATAATTATCTACTGATCCATTCTCTACTGATCTGAACTATTCTCTACTGAAATATTCTCTATTGTACTGAACTATTCTCTACTGAAATATTCTCTACTGTACTGAACTATTCTCTACTATACTATTCTCTATTGAACTGAACTATTCTCTACTATACTATTCTCTACTGAACTATTCTCTACTGAACTATTCTCTACTGAACTATTCTCTAGTGTACAATTCTCTACTGAACTATTCTCTACTGAACTATTCTCTACTGTACTATTCTCTACTGAACTGAACTATTCTCTACTGAATAATTACCTACTGAACTATTCTCTACTGAACTGAACTATTCTCTACTGAACTATTCTCTACTGAACTATTCTCTACTGAACTATTCTCTACTGAACCATTCTCTACTATACTATTCTCTACTGAACTATTCTCTACTGTACTATTCTCTACTGAACTATTCTTTACTATACTATTCTCTACTGAACCATTCTCTACTGTAATATTCTCTACTGAACTGTTCTTTACTATACTATTCTCTACTGAACTATTCTTTACTATACTATTCTCTACTGAACTATTCTCTACTATAGTATTCTCTACTATACTATTCTCTACTGAACTATTCTCTACTGAACTATTCTATAATGAACTATTCTCTATTGTACTGAACTATTCCCTACTATACTATTCTCTATTGTACTGAACTATTCTCTACTATGCTATTCTCTACTGAGCTATTCTCTACTGAACTATTCTCCACTGAACTATTCTCTACTGAACTATTCTCTATTGAACTGAACTATTCTCTACTATACTATTCTCTATTTTACTGAACTATTCTTTACTATACTATTCTCTACTGAACTATTCTCTACTGAACTATTCTCTATTGTACTGAACTATTCCCTACTATACTATTCTCTACTGAACTATTCTCCACTGAACTGTTCTCTACTGAACTATTCTCTTTTGAACTGAACTATTCTCTATTGTACTGAACTATTCTCTACTATACTATTCTCTACTGAACTATTCTCTACTGTACTATTCTCTATTGTACTGAACTATTCTCTACTATACTATTCTCTACTGAACTATTAGCTACTGAACTATTCTCTACTAAACTGAACTATTCTCTACTGAATAATTATCTACTGATCCATTCTCTACTGATCTGAACTATTCTCTACTGAAATATTCTCTATTGTACTGAACTATTCTCTACTGAAATATTCTCTATTGTACTGAACTATTCTCTACTGATCTATTCTCTACTGTACTGAACTATTCTCTACTATACTATTCTCTATTGAACTGAACTATTCTCTACTATACTATTCTCTACTGAACTATTCTCTACTGAACTATTCTCTACTGAACTATTCTCTAGTGTACAATTCTCTACTGAACTATTCTCTACTGTACTATTCTCTACTGAACTATTCTCTACTGAACTGAACTATTCTCTACGGAATAATTACCTACTGAACTATTCTCTACTGAACTGAACTATTCTCTACTGAACTATTCTCTACTGAACTATTCTCTACTGAACTATTCTCTACTGAACCATTCTCTACTATACTATTCTCTACTGAACTATTCTCTACTGTACTATTCTCTACTGAACTATTCTTTACTATACTATTCTCTACTGAACCATTCTCTACTGTACTATTCTCTACTGAAATATTCTCTATTGTACTGAACTATTCTCTACTGATCTATTCTCTACTGTACTGAACTATTCTCTACTATACTATTCTCTATTGAACTGAACTATTCTCTACTATACTATTCTCTACTGAACTATTCTCTACTGAACTATTCTCTACTGAACTATTCTCTAGTGTACAATTCTCTACTGAACTATTCTCTACTGTACTATTCTCTACTGAACTATTCTCTACTGAACTGAACTATTCTCTACGGAATAATTACCTACTGAACTATTCTCTACTGAACTGAACTATTCTCTACTGAACTATTCTCTACTGAACTATTCTCTACTGAACTATTCTCTACTGAACCATTCTCTACTATACTATTCTCTACTGAACTATTCTCTACTGTACTATTCTCTACTGAACTATTCTTTACTATACTATTCTCTACTGAACCATTCTCTACTGTACTATTCTCTACTGAAATATTCTCTATTGTACTGAACTATTCTCTACTGATCTATTCTCTACTGTACTGAACTATTCTCTACTATACTATTCTCTATTGAACTGAACCATTCTCTACTATACTATTCTCTACTGAACTATTCTCTACTGAACTATTCTCTAGTGTACAATTCTCTACTGAACTATTCTCTACTGTACTATTCTCTACTGAACTATTCTCTACTGAACTGAACTATTCTCTACTGAATAATTACCTACTGAACTATTCTCTACTGAACTATTCTCTACTGAACTATTCTCTACTGAACTATTCTCTATTGTACTGAACTATTCCCTACTATACTATTCTCTACTGAACTATTCTCCACTGAACTGTTCTCTACTGAACTATTCTCTATTGAACTGAACTATTCTCTATTGTACTGAACTATTCTCTACTATACTATTCTCTACTGAACTATTCTCTACTGTACTATTCTCTATTGTACTGAACTATTCTCTACTATACTATTCTCTACTGAACTATTAGCTACTGAACTATTCTCTACTAAACTGAACTATTCTCTACTGAATAATTATCTACTGATCCATTCTCTACTGATCTGAACTATTCTCTACTGAAATATTCTCTATTGTACTGAACTATTCTCTACTGAAATATTCTCTACTGTACTGAACTATTCTCTACTATACTATTCTCTATTGAACTGAACTATTCTCTACTATACTATTCTCTACTGAACTATTCTCTACTGAACTATTCTCTACTGAACTATTCTCTAGTGTACAATTCTCTACTGAACTATTCTCTACTGAACTATTCTCTACTGTACTATTCTCTACTGAACTGAACTATTCTCTACTGAATAATTACCTACTGAACTATTCTCTACTGAACTGAACTATTCTCTACTGAACTATTCTCTACTGAACTATTCTCTACTGAACTATTCTCTACTGAACCATTCTCTACTATACTATTCTCTACTGAACTATTCTCTACTGTACTATTCTCTACTGAACTATTCTTTACTATACTATTCTCTACTGAACCATTCTCTACTGTAATATTCTCTACTGAACTGTTCTTTACTATACTATTCTCTACTGAACTATTCTTTACTATACTATTCTCTACTGAACTATTCTCTACTATAGTATTCTCTACTATACTATTCTCTACTGAACTATTCTCTACTGAACTATTCTATAATGAACTATTCTCTATTGTACTGAACTATTCCCTACTATACTATTCTCTATTGTACTGAACTATTCTCTACTATGCTATTCTCTACTGAGCTATTCTCTACTGAACTATTCTCCACTGAACTATTCTCTACTGAACTATTCTCTATTGAACTGAACTATTCTCTACTATACTATTCTCTATTTTACTGAACTATTCTTTACTATACTATTCTCTACTGAACTATTCTCTACTGAACTATTCTCTATTGTACTGAACTATTCCCTACTATACTATTCTCTACTGAACTATTCTCCACTGAACTGTTCTCTACTGAACTATTCTCTTTTGAACTGAACTATTCTCTATTGTACTGAACTATTCTCTACTATACTATTCTCTACTGAACTATTCTCTACTGTACTATTCTCTATTGTACTGAACTATTCTCTACTATACTATTCTCTACTGAACTATTAGCTACTGAACTATTCTCTACTAAACTGAACTATTCTCTACTGAATAATTATCTACTGATCCATTCTCTACTGATCTGAACTATTCTCTACTGAAATATTCTCTATTGTACTGAACTATTCTCTACTGAAATATTCTCTATTGTACTGAACTATTCTCTACTGATCTATTCTCTACTGTACTGAACTATTCTCTACTATACTATTCTCTATTGAACTGAACTATTCTCTACTATACTATTCTCTACTGAACTATTCTCTACTGAACTATTCTCTACTGAACTATTCTCTAGTGTACAATTCTCTACTGAACTATTCTCTACTGTACTATTCTCTACTGAACTATTCTCTACTGAACTGAACTATTCTCTACGGAATAATTACCTACTGAACTATTCTCTACTGAACTGAACTATTCTCTACTGAACTATTCTCTACTGAACTATTCTCTACTGAACTATTCTCTACTGAACCATTCTCTACTATACTATTCTCTACTGAACTATTCTCTACTGTACTATTCTCTACTGAACTATTCTTTACTATACTATTCTCTACTGAACCATTCTCTACTGTACTATTCTCTACTGAAATATTCTCTATTGTACTGAACTATTCTCTACTGATCTATTCTCTACTGTACTGAACTATTCTCTACTATACTATTCTCTATTGAACTGAACTATTCTCTACTATACTATTCTCTACTGAACTATTCTCTACTGAACTATTCTCTAGTGTACAATTCTCTACTGAACTATTCTCTACTGTACTATTCTCTACTGAACTATTCTCTACTGAACTGAACTATTCTCTACTGAATAATTACCTACTGAACTATTCTCTACTGAACTATTCTCTACTGAACTATTCTCTACTGAACTATTCTCTATTGTACTGAACCATTCTTTACTATACTATTCTCTACTGAACTATTCTCTACTGTACTATTCTCTACTGAACTATTCTTTACTATACTATTCTCTACTGAACCATTCTCTACTGTACTATTCTCTACTGAACTGTTCTTTACTATACTATTCTCTACTGAACTATTCTTTACTATACTATTCTCTACTGAACTATTCTCTACTATAGTATTCTCTACTGAACTATTCTCTACTATAGTATTCTCTACTATACTATTCTCTACTGAACTATTCTCTACTGAACCATTCTATAATGAACTATTCTCTATTGTACTGAACTATTCCCTACTATACTATTCTCTATTGTACTGAACTATTCTCTACTATGCAATTCTCTACTGAACTATTCTCTACTGAACTATTCTCAATTGTACTGAACTATTCTCTACTGATCTATTCTCTACTGAACTATTCTCTACTGTACTGAACTATTCTCTACTATACTATTCTCTATTGTACTGAACTATTCTCTACTATACTATTCTCTACTGAACTATTCTCTATTGTACTGAACTATTCCCTACTATACTATTCTCTACTGAACTATTCTCCACTGAACTGTTCTCTACTGAACTATTCTCTATTGAACTGAACTATTCTCTATTGTACTGAACTATTCTCTACTATACTATTCTCTACTGAACTATTCTCTACTGTACTATTCTCTATTGTACTGAACTATTCTCTACTATACTATTCTCTACTGAACTATTAGCTACTGAACTATTCTCTACTAAACTGAACTATTCTCTACTGAATAATTATCTACTGATCCATTCTCTATTGTACTGAACTATTCTCTACTGAAATATTCTCTATTGTACTGAACTATTCTCTACTGATCTATTCTCTACTGTACTGAACTATTCTCTACTATACTATTCTCTATTGAACTGAACTATTCTCTACTATACTATTCTCTACTGAACTATTCTCTACTGAACTATTCTCTACTGAACTATTCTCTAGTGTACAATTCTCTACTGAACTATTCTCTACTGTACTATTCTCTACTGAACTATTCTCTACTGAACTGAACTATTCTCTACTGAATAATTACCTACTGAACTATTCTCTACTGAACTGAACTATTCTCTACTGAACTATTCTCTACTGAACTATTCTCTACTGAACTATTCTCTACTGAACCATTCTCTACTATACTATTCTCTACTGAACTATTCTCTACTGTACTATTCTCTACTGAACTATTCTTTACTATACTATTCTCTACTGAACCATTCTCTACTGTACTATTCTCTACTGAACTGTTCTTTACTATACTATTCTCTACTGAACTATTCTTTACTATACTATTCTCTACTGAACTATTCTCTACTATAGTATTCTCTACTATACTATTCTCTACTGAACTATTCTCTACTGAACTATTCTATAATGAACTATTCTCTATTGTACTGAACTATTCCCTACTATACTATTCTCTATTGTACTGAACTATTCTCTACTATGCTATTCTCTACTGAACTATTCTCTACTGAACTATTCTCCACTGAACTATTCTCTACTGAACTATTCTCTATTGAACTGAACTATTCTCTACTATACTATTCTCTATTTTACTGAACTATTCTTTACTATACTATTCTCTACTGAACTATTCTCTACTGAACTATTCTCTATTGTACTGAACTATTCCCTACTATACTATTCTCTACTGAACTATTCTCCACTGAACTGTTCTCTACTGAACTATTCTCTATTGTACTGAACTATTCTCTATTGTACTGAACTATTCTCTACTATACTATTCTCTACTGAACTATTCTCTACTGTACTATTCTCTATTGTACTGAACTATTCTTTACTATACTATTCTCTACTGAACTATTAGCTACTGAACTATTCTCTACTGAACTGAACTATTCTCTACTGAATAATTATCTACTGATCTATTCTCTACTGATCTGAACTATTCTCTACTGAAATATTCTCTATTGTACTGAACTATTCTCTACTAAACTATTCTCTACTGAACTATTCTCCACTGAACTGTTCTCTACTGAACTATTCTCTACTGAACTATTCTCTACTGAACTATTCTCTACTATACAATTCTGTACTGAACTATTCTCTACTGTAATATCCTCTACTGAACTATTCTCTAATGAACTATTCTCTATTGTACTGAACTATTCCCTACTATACTATTCTCTACTGAACTATTCTCCACTGAACTATTCTCTACTATACTATTCTCTACTGAACTATTCTCTACTGTACTATTCTCTATTTTACTGAACTATTCTTTACTATACTATTCTCTACTGAACTATTCTCTACTGAACTATTCTCTATTGTACTGAACTATTCCCTACTATACTATTCTCTACTGAACTATTCTCCACTGAACTGTTCTCTACTGAACTATTCTCCATTGAACTGAACTATTCTCTATTGTACTGAACTATTCTCTACTATACTATTCTCTACTGAACTATTCTCTACTGTACTATTCTCTATTGTACTGAACTATTCTCTACTATACTATTCTCTACTGTACCATTAGCTACTGAACTATTCTCTACTAAACTGAACTATTCTCTACTGAATAATTATCTACTGATCTATTCTCTACTGATCTGAACTATTCTCTACTGAAATATTCTCTATTGTACTGAACTATTCTCTACTGAAATATTCTCTATTGTACTGAACTATTCTCTACTGATCTATTCTCTACTGTACTGAACTATTCTCTACTATACTATTCTCTATTGAACTGAACTATTCTCTACTATACTATTCTCTACTGAACTATTCTCTACTGAACTATTCTCTAGTGTACAATTCTCTACTGAACTATTCTCTACTGTACTATTCTCTACTGAACTATTCTCTACTGAACTGAACTATTCTCTACTGAATAATTACCTACTGAACTATTCTCTACTGAACTATTCTCTACTGAACTATTCTCTACTGAACTATTCTCTATTGTACTGAACCATTCTTTACTATACTATTCTCTACTGAACTATTCTCTACTGTACTATTCTCTACTGAACTATTCTTTACTATACTATTCTCTACTGAACCATTCTCTACTGTACTATTCTCTACTGAACTGTTCTTTACTATACTATTCTCTACTGAACTATTCTCTACTATACTATTCTCTACTGAACTATTCTCTACTATAGTATTCTCTACTCTACTATTCTCTACTGAACTATTCTCTACTGAACTATTCTATAATGAACTATTCTCTATTGTACTGAACTATTCCCTACTATACTATTCTCTATTGTACTGAACTATTCTCTACTATGCTATTCTCTACTGAACTATTCTCTACTGAACTATTCTCTATTGAACTGAACTATTCTCTACTATACTATTCTCTACTGAACTATTCTCTACTGAACTATTCTCTATTGTACTGAACTATTCCCTACTATACTATTCTCTACTGAACTATTCTCCACTGAACTGTTCTCTACTGAACTATTCTCTATTGTACTGAACTATTCTCTATTGTACTGAACTATTCTCTACTATACTATTCTCTACTGAACTATTCTCTACTGTACTATTCTCTATTGTACTGAACTATTCTTTACTATACTATTCTCTACTGAACTATTAGCTACTGAACTATTCTCTACTGAACTGAACTATTCTCTACTGAATAATTATCTACTGATCTATTCTCTACTGATCTGAACTATTCTCTACTGAAATATTCTCTATTGTACTGAACTATTCTCTACTAAACTATTCTCTACTGAACTATTCTCCACTGAACTGTTCTCTACTGAACTATTCTCTACTGAACTATTCTCTACTGAACTATTCTCTACTATACAATTCTGTACTGAACTATTCTCTAATGAACTATTCTCTATTGTACTGAACTATTCCCTACTATACTATTCTCTACTGAACTATTCTCCACTGAACTATTCTCTACTGTACTATTCTCTATTTTACTGAACTATTCTTTACTATACTATTCTCTACTGAACTATTCTCTACTGAACTATTCTCTATTGTACTGAACTATTCCCTACTATACTATTCTCTACTGAACTATTCTCCACTGAACTGTTCTCTACTGAACTATTCTCCATTGAACTGAACTATTCTCTATTGTACTGAACTATTCTCTAATATACTATTCTCTACTGAACTATTCTCTACTGTACTATTCTCTATTGTACTGAACTATTCTCTACTATACTATTCTCTACTGTACTATTAGCTACTGAACTATTCTCTACTAAACTGAACTATTCTCTACTGAATAATTATCTACTGATCTATTCTCTACTGATCTGAACTATTCTCTACTGAAATATTCTCTATTGTACTGAACTATTCTCTACTGAAATATTCTCTATTGTACTGAACTATTCTCTACTGATCTATTCTCTACTGTACTGAACTATTCTCTACTATACTATTCTCTATTGAACTGAACTATTCTCTACTATACTATTCTCTACTGAACTATTCTCTACTGAACTATTCTCTAGTGTACAATTCTCTACTGAACTATTCTCTACTGTACTATTCTCTACTGAACTATTCTCTACTGAACTGAACTATTCTCTACTGAATAATTACCTACTGAACTATTCTCTACTGAACTATTCTCTACTGAACTATTCTCTACTGAACTATTCTCTATTGTACTGAACCATTCTTTACTATACTATTCTCTACTGAACTATTCTCTACTGTACTATTCTCTACTGAACTATTCTTTACTATACTATTCTCTACTGAACCATTCTCTACTGTACTATTCTCTACTGAACTGTTCTTTACTATACTATTCTCTACTGAACTATTCTCTACTATACTATTCTCTACTGAACTATTCTCTACTATAGTATTCTCTACTATACTATTCTCTACTGAACTATTCTCTACTGAACTATTCTATAATGAACTATTCTCTATTGTACTGAACTATTCCCTACTATACTATTCTCTATTGTACTGAACTATTCTCTACTATGCTATTCTCTACTGAACTATTCTCTACTGAACTATTCTCTATTGAACTGAACTATTCTCTACTATACTATTCTCTATTTTACTGAACTATTCTTTACTATACTATTCTCTACTGAACTATTCTCTACTGAACTATTCTCTATTGTACTGAACTATTCCCTACTATACTATTCTCTACTGAACTATTCTCCACTGAACTGTTCTCTACTGAACTATTCTCTATTGTACTGAACTATTCTCTACTATACTATTCTCTACTGAACTATTCTCTACTGTACTATTCTCTATTGTACTGAACTATTCTTTACTGAACTATTAGCTACTGAACTATTCTCTACTGAACTGAACTATTCTCTACTGAATAATTATCTACTGATCTATTCTCTACTGATCTGAACTATTCTCTACTGAAATATTCTCTATTGTACTGAACTATTCTCTACTAAACTATTCTCTACTGAACTATTCTCCACTGAACTGTTCTCTACTGAACTATTCTCTACTGAACTATTCTCTACTGAACTATTCTCTACTATACAATTCTGTACTGAACTATTCTCTACTGTAATATCCTCTACTGAACTATTCTCTAATGAACTATTCTCTATTGTACTGAACTATTCCCTACTATACTATTCTCTACTGAACTATTCTCCACTGAACTATTCTCTACTATACTATTCTCTACTGAACTATTCTCTACTGTACTATTCTCTATTTTACTGAACTATTCTTTACTATACTATTCTCTACTGAACTATTCTCTACTGAACTATTCTCTATTGTACTGAACTATTCCCTACTATACTATTCTCTACTGAACTATTCTCCACTGAACTGTTCTCTACTGAACTATTCTCCATTGAACTGAACTATTCTCTATTGTACTGAACTATTCTCTACTATACTATTCTCTACTGAACTATTCTCTACTGTACTATTCTCTATTGTACTGAACTATTCTCTACTATACTATTCTCTACTGTACTATTAGCTACTGAACTATTCTCTACTAAACTGAACTATTCTCTACTGAATAATTATCTACTGATCTATTCTCTACTGATCTGAACTATTCTCTACTGAAATATTCTCTATTGTACTGAACTATTCTCTACTGAAATATTCTCTATTGTACTGAACTATTCTCTACTGATCTATTCTCTACTGTACTAAACTATTCTCTACTATACTATTCTCTATTGAACTGAACTATTCTCTACTATACTATTCTCTACTGAACTATTCTCTACTGAACTATTCTCTAGTGTACAATTCTCTACTGAACTATTCTCTACTGTACTATTCTCTACTGAACTATTCTCTACTGAACTGAACTATTCTCTACTGAACTATTCTCTACTGAACTATTCTCTACTGAACTATTCTCTACTGAACTATTCTCTATTGTACTGAACCATTCTTTACTATACTATTCTCTACTGAACTATTCTCTACTGTACTATTCTCTACTGAACTATTCTTTACTATACTATTCTCTACTGAACCATTCTCTACTGTACTATTCTCTACTGAACTGTTCTTTACTATACTATTCTCTACTGAACTATTCTCTACTATACTATTCTCTACTGAACTATTCTCTACTATAGTATTCTCTACTATACTATTCTCTACTGAACTATTCTCTACTGAACTATTCTATAATGAACTATTCTCTATTGTACTGAACTATTCCCTACTATACTATTCTCTATTGTACTGAACTATTCTCTACTATGCTATTCTCTACTGAACTATTCTCTACTGAACTATTCTCTATTGAACTGAACTATTCTCTACTATACTATTCTCTACTGAACTATTCTCTACTGAACTATTCTCTATTGTACTGAACTATTCCCTACTATACTATTCTCTACTGAACTATTCTCTATTGTACTGAACTATTCTCTACTAAACTATTCTCTACTGAACTATTCTCCACTGAACTGTTCTCTACTGAACTATTCTCTACTGAACTATTCTCTACTGAACTATTCTCTACTATACAATTCTGTACTGAACTATTCTCTACTGTAATATCCTCTACTGAACTATTCTCTAATGAACTATTCTCTATTGTACTGAACTATTCCCTACTATACTATTCTCTACTGAACTATTCTCCACTGAACTATTCTCTACTATACTATTCTCTACTGAACTATTCTCTACTGTACTATTCTCTATTTTACTGAACTATTCTTTACTATACTATTCTCTACTGAACTATTCTCTACTGAACTATTCTCTATTGTACTGAACTATTCCCTACTATACTATTCTCTACTGAACTATTCTCCACTGAACTGTTCTCTACTGAACTATTCTCCATTGAACTGAACTATTCTCTATTGTACTGAACTATTCTCTACTATACTATTCTCTACTGAACTATTCTCTACTGTACTATTCTCTATTGTACTGAACTATTCTCTACTATACTATTCTCTACTGTACTATTAGCTACTGAACTATTCTCTACTAAACTGAACTATTCTCTACTGAATAATTATCTACTGATCTATTCTCTACTGATCTGAACTATTCTCTACTGAAATATTCTCTATTGTACTGAACTATTCTCTACTGAAATATTCTCTATTGTACTGAACTATTCTCTACTGATCTATTCTCTACTGTACTGAACTATTCTCTACTATACTATTCTCTATTGAACTGAACTATTCTCTACTATACTATTCTCTACTGAACTATTCTCTACTGAACTATTCTCTAGTGTACAATTCTCTACTGAACTATTCTCTACTGTACTATTCTCTACTGAACTATTCTCTACTGAACTGAACTATTCTCTACTGAATAATTACCTACTGAACTATTCTCTACTGAACTATTCTCTACTGAACTATTCTCTACTGAACTATTCTCTATTGTACTGAACCATTCTTTACTATACTATTCTCTACTGAACTATTCTCTACTGTACTATTCTCTACTGAACTATTCTTTACTATACTATTCTCTACTGAACCATTCTCTACTGTACTATTCTCTACTGAACTGTTCTTTACTATACTATTCTCTACTGAACTATTCTCTACTATACTATTCTCTACTGAACTATTCTCTACTATAGTATTCTCTACTCTACTATTCTCTACTGAACTATTCTCTACTGAACTATTCTATAATGAACTATTCTCTATTGTACTGAACTATTCCCTACTATACTATTCTCTATTGTACTGAACTATTCTCTACTATGCTATTCTCTACTGAACTATTCTCTACTGAACTATTCTCTATTGAACTGAACTATTCTCTACTATACTATTCTCTACTGAACTATTCTCTACTGAACTATTCTCTATTGTACTGAACTATTCCCTACTATACTATTCTCTACTGAACTATTCTCCACTGAACTGTTCTCTACTGAACTATTCTCTATTGTACTGAACTATTCTCTATTGTACTGAACTATTCTCTACTATACTATTCTCTACTGAACTATTCTCTACTGTACTATTCTCTATTGTACTGAACTATTCTTTACTATACTATTCTCTACTGAACTATTAGCTACTGAACTATTCTCTACTGAACTGAACTATTCTCTACTGAATAATTATCTACTGATCTATTCTCTACTGATCTGAACTATTCTCTACTGAAATATTCTCTATTGTACTGAACTATTCTCTACTAAACTATTCTCTACTGAACTATTCTCCACTGAACTGTTCTCTACTGAACTATTCTCTACTGAACTATTCTCTACTGAACTATTCTCTACTATACAATTCTGTACTGAACTATTCTCTACTGTAATATCCTCTACTGAACTATTCTCTAATGAACTATTCTCTATTGTACTGAACTATTCCCTACTATACTATTCTCTACTGAACTATTCTCCACTGAACTATTCTCTACTATACTATTCTCTACTGAACTATTCTCTACTGTACTATTCTCTATTTTACTGAACTATTCTTTACTATACTATTCTCTACTGAACTATTCTCTACTGAACTATTCTCTATTGTACTGAACTATTCCCTACTATACTATTCTCTACTGAACTATTCTCCACTGAACTGTTCTCTACTGAACTATTCTCCATTGAACTGAACTATTCTCTATTGTACTGAACTATTCTCTACTATACTATTCTCTACTGAACTATTCTCTACTGTACTATTCTCTATTGTACTGAACTATTCTCTACTATACTATTCTCTACTGTACTATTAGCTACTGAACTATTCTCTACTAAACTGAACTATTCTCTACTGAATAATTATCTACTGATCTATTCTCTACTGATCTGAACTATTCTCTACTGAAATATTCTCTATTGTACTGAACTATTCTCTACTGAAATATTATCTATTGTACTGAACTATTCTCTACTGATCTATTCTCTACTGTACTAAACTATTCTCTACTATACTATTCTCTATTGAACTGAACTATTCTCTACTATACTATTCTCTACTGAACTATTCTCTACTGAACTATTCTCTAGTGTACAATTCTCTACTGAACTATTCTCTACTGTACTATTCTCTACTGAACTATTCTCTACTGAACTGAACTATTCTCTACTGAATAATTACCTACTGAACTATTCTCTACTGAACTATTCTCTACTGAACTATTCTCTACTGAACTATTCTCTATTGTACTGAACCATTCTTTACTATACTATTCTCTACTGAACTATTCTCTACTGTACTATTCTCTACTGAACTATTCTTTACTATACTATTCTCTACTGAACCATTCTCTACTGTACTATTCTCTACTGAACTGTTCTTTACTATACTATTCTCTACTGAACTATTCTCTACTATAGTATTCTCTACTATACTATTCTCTACTGAACTATTCTCTACTGAACTATTCTATAATGAACTATTCTCTATTGTACTGAACTATTCCCTACTATACTATTCTCTATTGTACTGAACTATTCTCTACTATGCTATTCTCTACTGAACTATTCTCTACTGAACTATTCTCAATTGTACTGAACTATTCTCTACTGATCTATTCTCTACTGAACTATTCTCTACTGTACTGAACTATTCTCTACTATACTATTCTCTATTGTACTGAACTATTCTCTACTATACTATTCTCTACTGAACTATTCTCTACTGAACTATTCTCTATTGTACTGAACTATTCCCTACTATACTATTCTCTACTGAACTATTCTCCACTGAACTGTTCTCTACTGAACTATTCTCTATTGAACTGAACTATTCTCTATTGTACTGAACTATTCTCTACTATACTATTCTCTACTGAACTATTCTCTACTGTACTATTCTCTATTGTACTGAACTATTCTCTACTATACTATTCTCTACTGAACTATTAGCTACTGAACTATTCTCTACTAAACTGAACTATTCTCTACTGAATAATTATCTACTGATCCATTCTCTACTGATCTGAACTATTCTCTACTGAAATATTCTCTATTGTACTGAACTATTCTCTACTGAAATATTCTCTATTGTACTGAACTATTCTCTACTGATCTATTCTCTACTGTACTGAACTATTCTCTACTATACTATTCTCTATTGAACTGAACTATTCTCTACTATACTATTCTCTACTGAACTATTCTCTACTGAACTATTCTCTACTGAACTATTCTCTAGTGTACAATTCTCTACTGAACTATTCTCTACTGAACTATTCTATAATGAACTATTCTCTATTGTACTGAACTATTCCCTACTATACTATTCTCTATTGTACTGAACTATTCTCTACTATGCTATTCTCTACTGAACTATTCTCTACTGAACTATTCTCTATTGAACTGAACTATTCTCTACTATACTATTCTCTATTTTACTGAACTATTCTTTACTATACTATTCTCTACTGAACTATTCTCTACTGAACTATTCTCTATTGTACTGAACTATTCCCTACTATACTATTCTCTACTGAACTATTCTCCACTGAACTGTTCTCTACTGAACTATTCTCTATTGTACTGAACTATTCTCTATTGTACTGAACTATTCTCTACTATACTATTCTCTACTGAACTATTCTCTACTGTACTATTCTCTATTGTACTGAACTATTCTTTACTATACTATTCTCTACTGAACTATTAGCTACTGAACTATTCTCTACTGAACTGAACTATTCTCTACTGAATAATTATCTACTGATCTATTCTCTACTGATCTGAACTATTCTCTACTGAAATATTCTCTATTGTACTGAACTATTCTCTACTAAACTATTCTCTACTGAACTATTCTCCACTGAACTGTTCTCTACTGAACTATTCTCTACTGAACTATTCTCTACTGAACTATTCTCTACTATACAATTCTGTACTGAACTATTCTCTACTGTAATATCCTCTACTGAACTATTCTCTAATGAACTATTCTCTATTGTACTGAACTATTCCCTACTATACTATTCTCTACTGAACTATTCTCCACTGAACTATTCTCTACTATACTATTCTCTACTGAACTATTCTCTACTGTACTATTCTCTATTTTACTGAACTATTCTTTACTATACTATTCTCTACTGAACTATTCTCTACTGAACTATTCTCTATTGTACTGAACTATTCCCTACTATACTATTCTCTACTGAACTATTCTCCACTGAACTGTTCTCTACTGAACTATTCTCCATTGAACTGAACTATTCTCTATTGTACTGAACTATTCTCTACTATACTATTCTCTACTGAACTATTCTCTACTGTACTATTCTCTATTGTACTGAACTATTCTCTACTATACTATTCTCTACTGTACTATTAGCTACTGAACTATTCTCTACTAAACTGAACTATTCTCTACTGAATAATTATCTACTGATCTATTCTCTACTGATCTGAACTATTCTCTACTGAAATATTCTCTATTGTACTGAACTATTCTCTACTGAAATATTCTCTATTGTACTGAACTATTCTCTACTGATCTATTCTCTACTGTACTGAACTATTCTCTACTATACTATTCTCTATTGAACTGAACTATTCTCTACTATACTATTCTCTACTGAACTATTCTCTACTGAACTATTCTCTAGTGTACAATTCTCTACTGAACTATTCTCTACTGTACTATTCTCTACTGAACTATTCTCTACTGAACTGAACTATTCTCTACTGAACTATTCTCTACTGAACTATTCTCTACTGAACTATTCTCTACTGAACTATTCTCTATTGTACTGAACCATTCTTTACTATACTATTCTCTACTGAACTATTCTCTACTGTACTATTCTCTACTGAACTATTCTTTACTATACTATTCTCTACTGAACCATTCTCTACTGTACTATTCTCTACTGAACTGTTCTTTACTATACTATTCTCTACTGAACTATTCTCTACTATACTATTCTCTACTGAACTATTCTCTACTATAGTATTCTCTACTATACTATTCTCTACTGAACTATTCTCTACTGAACTATTCTATAATGAACTATTCTCTATTGTACTGAACTATTCCCTACTATACTATTCTCTATTGTACTGAACTATTCTCTACTATGCTATTCTCTACTGAACTATTCTCTACTGAACTATTCTCTATTGAACTGAACTATTCTCTACTATACTATTCTCTACTGAACTATTCTCTACTGAACTATTCTCTATTGTACTGAACTATTCCCTACTATACTATTCTCTACTGAACTATTCTCTATTGTACTGAACTATTCTCTACTAAACTATTCTCTACTGAACTATTCTCCACTGAACTGTTCTCTACTGAACTATTCTCTACTGAACTATTCTCTACTGAACTATTCTCTACTATACAATTCTGTACTGAACTATTCTCTACTGTAATATCCTCTACTGAACTATTCTCTAATGAACTATTCTCTATTGTACTGAACTATTCCCTACTATACTATTCTCTACTGAACTATTCTCCACTGAACTATTCTCTACTATACTATTCTCTACTGAACTATTCTCTACTGTACTATTCTCTATTTTACTGAACTATTCTTTACTATACTATTCTCTACTGAACTATTCTCTACTGAACTATTCTCTATTGTACTGAACTATTCCCTACTATACTATTCTCTACTGAACTATTCTCCACTGAACTGTTCTCTACTGAACTATTCTCCATTGAACTGAACTATTCTCTATTGTACTGAACTATTCTCTACTATACTATTCTCTACTGAACTATTCTCTACTGTACTATTCTCTATTGTACTGAACTATTCTCTACTATACTATTCTCTACTGTACTATTAGCTACTGAACTATTCTCTACTAAACTGAACTATTCTCTACTGAATAATTATCTACTGATCTATTCTCTACTGATCTGAACTATTCTCTACTGAAATATTCTCTATTGTACTGAACTATTCTCTACTGAAATATTCTCTATTGTACTGAACTATTCTCTACTGATCTATTCTCTACTGTACTGAACTATTCTCTACTATACTATTCTCTATTGAACTGAACTATTCTCTACTATACTATTCTCTACTGAACTATTCTCTACTGAACTATTCTCTAGTGTACAATTCTCTACTGAACTATTCTCTACTGTACTATTCTCTACTGAACTATTCTCTACTGAACTGAACTATTCTCTACTGAATAATTACCTACTGAACTATTCTCTACTGAACTATTCTCTACTGAACTATTCTCTACTGAACTATTCTCTATTGTACTGAACCATTCTTTACTATACTATTCTCTACTGAACTATTCTCTACTGTACTATTCTCTACTGAACTATTCTTTACTATACTATTCTCTACTGAACCATTCTCTACTGTACTATTCTCTACTGAACTGTTCTTTACTATACTATTCTCTACTGAACTATTCTCTACTATACTATTCTCTACTGAACTATTCTCTACTATAGTATTCTCTACTATACTATTCTCTACTGAACTATTCTCTACTGAACTATTCTATAATGAACTATTCTCTATTGTACTGAACTATTCCCTACTATACTATTCTCTATTGTACTGAACTATTCTCTACTATGCTATTCTCTACTGAACTATTCTCTACTGAACTATTCTCTATTGAACTGAACTATTCTCTACTATACTATTCTCTACTGAACTATTCTCTACTGAACTATTCTCTATTGTACTGAACTATTCCCTACTATACTATTCTCTACTGAACTATTCTCCACTGAACTGTTCTCTACTGAACTATTCTCTATTGTACTGAACTATTCTCTATTGTACTGAACTATTCTCTACTATACTATTCTCTACTGAACTATTCTCTACTGTACTATTCTCTATTGTACTGAACTATTCTTTACTATACTATTCTCTACTGAACTATTAGCTACTGAACTATTCTCTACTGAACTGAACTATTCTCTACTGAATAATTATCTACTGATCTATTCTCTACTGATCTGAACTATTCTCTACTGAAATATTCTCTATTGTACTGAACTATTCTCTACTAAACTATTCTCTACTGAACTATTCTCCACTGAACTGTTCTCTACTGAACTATTCTCTACTGAACTATTCTCTACTGAACTATTCTCTACTATACAATTCTGTACTGAACTATTCTCTACTGTAATATCCTCTACTGAACTATTCTCTAATGAACTATTCTCTATTGTACTGAACTATTCCCTACTATACTATTCTCTACTGAACTATTCTCCACTGAACTATTCTCTACTATACTATTCTCTACTGAACTATTCTCTACTGTACTATTCTCTATTTTACTGAACTATTCTTTACTATACTATTCTCTACTGAACTATTCTCTACTGAACTATTCTCTATTGTACTGAACTATTCCCTACTATACTAATCTCTACTGAACTATTCTTCACTGAACTGTTTTCTACTGAACTATTCTCCATTGAACTGAACTATTCTCTATTGTACTGAACTATTCTTTACTATACTATTCTCTACTGAACTATTCTCTACTGTACTATTCTCTATTGTACTGAACTATTCTCTACTATACTATTCTCTACTGTACTATTAGCTACTGAACTATTCTCTACTAAACTGAACTATTCTCTACTGAATAATTATCTACTGATCTATTCTCTACTGATCTGAACTATTCTCTACTGAAATATTCGTTATTGTACTGAACTATTCTCTACTGAAATATTCTCTATTGTACTGAACTATTCTCTACTGATCTATTCTCTACTGTACTGAACTATTCTCTACTATACTATTCTCTATTGAACTGAACTATTCTCTACTATACTATTCTCTACTGAACTATTCTCTACTGAACTATTCTCTAGTGTACAATTCTCTACTGAACTATTCTCTACTGTACTATTCTCTACTGAACTATTCTCTACTGAACTGAACTATTCTCTACTGAATAATTACCTACTGAACTATTCTCTACTGAACTATTCTCTACTGAACTATTCTCTACTGAACTATTCTCTATTGTACTGAACCATTCTTTACTATACTATTCTCTACTGAACTATTCTCTACTGTACTATTCTCTACTGAACTATTCTTTACTATACTATTCTCTACTGAACCATTCTCTACTGTACTATTCTCTACTGAACTGTTCTTTACTATACTATTCTCTACTGAACTATTCTCTACTATACTATTCTCTACTGAACTATTCTCTACTATAGTATTCTCTACTATACTATTCTCTACTGAACTATTCTCTACTGAACTATTCTATAATGAACTATTCTCTATTGTACTGAACTATTCCCTACTATACTATTCTCTATTGTACTGAACTATTCTCTACTATGCTATTCTCTACTGAACTATTCTCTACTGAACTATTCTCTATTGAACTGAACTATTCTCTACTATACTATTCTCTAATGAACTATTCTCTACTGAACTATTCTCTATTGTACTGAACTATTCCCTACTATACTATTCTCTACTGAACTATTCTCCACTGAACTGTTCTCTACTGAACTATTCTCTATTGTACTGAACTATTCTCTATTGTACTGAACTATTCTCTACTATACTATTCTCTACTGAACTATTCTCTACTGTACTATTCTCTATTGTACTGAACTATTCTTTACTATACTATTCTCTACTGAACTATTAGCTACTGAACTATTCTCTACTGAACTGAACTATTCTCTACTGAATAATTATCTACTGATCTATTCTCTACTGATCTGAACTATTCTCTACTGAAATATTCTCTATTGTACTGAACTATTCTCTACTAAACTATTCTCTACTGAACTATTCTCCACTGAACTGTTCTCTACTGAACTATTCTCTACTGAACTATTCTCTACTGAACTATTCTCTACTATACAATTCTGTACTGAACTATTCTCTACTGTAATATCCTCTACTGAACTATTCTCTAATGAACTATTCTCTATTGTACTGAACTATTCCCTACTATACTATTCTCTACTGAACTATTCTCCACTGAACTATTCTCTACTATACTATTCTCTACTGAACTATTCTCTACTGTACTATTCTCTATTTTACTGAACTATTCTTTACTATACTATTCTCTACTGAACTATTCTCTACTGAACTATTCTCTATTGTACTGAACTATTCCCTACTATACTATTCTCTACTGAACTATTCTCCACTGAACTGTTTTCTACTGAACTATTCTCCATTGAACTGAACTATTCTCTATTGTACTGAACTATTCTCTACTATACTATTCTCTACTGAACTATTCTCTACTGTACTATTCTCTATTGTACTGAACTATTCTCTACTATACTATTCTCTACTGTACTATTAGCTACTGAACTATTCTCTACTAAACTGAACTATTCTCTACTGAATAATTATCTACTGATCTATTCTCTACTGATCTGAACTATTCTCTACTGAAATATTCGTTATTGTACTGAACTATTCTCTACTGAAATATTCTCTATTGTACTGAACTATTCTCTACTGATCTATTCTCTACTGTACTGAACTATTCTCTACTATACTATTCTCTATTGAACTGAACTATTCTCTACTATACTATTCTCTACTGAACTATTCTCTACTGAACTATTCTCTAGTGTACAATTCTCTACTGAACTATTCTCTACTGTACTATTCTCTACTGAACTATTCTCTACTGAACTGAACTATTCTCTACTGAATAATTACCTACTGAACTATTCTCTACTGAACTATTCTCTACTGAACTATTCTCTACTGAACTATTCTCTATTGTACTGAACCATTCTTTACTATACTATTCTCTACTGAACTATTCTCTACTGTACTATTCTCTACTGAACTATTCTTTACTATACTATTCTCTACTGAACCATTCTCTACTGTACTATTCTCTACTGAACTGTTCTTTACTATACTATTCTCTACTGAACTATTCTCTACTATACTATTCTCTACTGAACTATTCTCTACTATAGTATTCTCTACTATACTATTCTCTACTGAACTATTCTCTACTGAACTATTCTATAATGAACTATTCTCTATTGTACTGAACTATTCCCTACTATACTATTCTCTATTGTACTGAACTATTCTCTACTATGCTATTCTCTACTGAACTATTCTCTACTGAACTATTCTCAATTGTACTGAACTATTCTCTACTGATCTATTCTCTACTGAACTATTCTCTACTGTACTGAACTATTCTCTACTATACTATTCTCTATTGTACTGAACTATTCTCTACTATACTATTCTCTACTGAACTATTCTCTACTGAACTATTCTCTATTGTACTGAACTATTCCCTACTATACTATTCTCTACTGAACTATTCTCCACTGAACTGTTCTCTACTGAACTATTCTCTATTGAACTGAACTATTCTCTATTGTACTGAACTATTCTCTACTATACTATTCTCTACTGAACTATTCTCTACTGTACTATTCTCTATTGTACTGAACTATTCTCTACTATACTATTCTCTACTGAACTATTAGCTACTGAACTATTCTCTACTAAACTGAACTATTCTCTACTGAATAATTATCTACTGATCCATTCTCTACTGATCTGAACTATTCTCTACTGAAATATTCTCTATTGTACTGAACTATTCTCTACTGAAATATTCTCTATTGTACTGAACTATTCTCTACTGATCTATTCTCTACTGTACTGAACTATTCTCTACTATACTATTCTCTATTGAACTGAACTATTCTCTACTATACTATTCTCTACTGAACTATTCTCTACTGAACTATTCTCTACTGAACTATTCTCTAGTGTACAATTCTCTACTGAACTATTCTCTACTGTACTATTCTCTACTGAACTATTCTCTACTGAACTGAACTATTCTCTACTGAATAATTACCTACTGAACTATTCTCTACTGAACTGAACTATTCTCTACTGAACTATTCTCTACTGAACTATTCTCTACTGAACTATTCTCTACTGAACCATTCTCTACTATACTATTCTCTACTGAACTATTCTCTACTGTACTATTCTCTACTGAACTATTCTTTACTATACTATTCTCTACTGAACCATTCTCTACTGTACTATTCTCTACTGAACTGTTCTTTACTATACTATTCTCTACTGAACTATTCTTTACTATACTATTCTCTACTGAACTATTCTCTACTATAGTATTCTCTACTATACTATTCTCTACTGAACTATTCTCTACTGAACTATTCTATAATGAACTATTCTCTATTGTACTGAACTATTCCCTACTATACTATTCTCTATTGTACTGAACTATTCTCTACTATGCTATTCTCTACTGAACTATTCTCTACTGAACTATTCTCTACTGAACTATTCTCTAGTGTACAATTCTCTACTGAACTATTCTCTACTGTACTATTCTCTACTGAACTATTCTCTACTGAACTATTCTCTACTGAACTATTCTCTACTGTACAATTCTGTACTGAACTATTCTCTACTGTAATATTCTCTACTGAACTATTCTCTAATGAACTATTCTCTATTGTACTGAACTATTCCCTACTATACTATTCTCTACTGAACTATTCTCCACTGAACTATTCTCTACTATACTATTCTCTACTGAACTATTCTCTACTGAACTATTCTCTATTGTACTGAACTATTCCCTACTATACTATTCTCTACTGAACTATTCTCCACTGAACTGTTCTCTACTGAACTATTCTCTATTGTACTGAACTATTCTCTATTGTACTGAACTATTCTCTACTATACTATTCTCTACTGAACTATTCTCTACTGTACTATTCTCTATTGTACTGAACTATTCTTTACTATACTATTCTCTACTGAACTATTAGCTACTGAACTATTCTCTACTGAACTGAACTATTCTCTACTGAATAATTATCTACTGATCTATTCTCTACTGATCTGAACTATTCTCTACTGAAATATTCTCTATTGTACTGAACTATTCTCTACTAAACTATTCTCTACTGAACTATTCTCCACTGAACTGTTCTCTACTGAACTATTCTCTACTGAACTATTCTCTACTGAACTATTCTCTACTGTACAATTCTCTACTGTAATATTCTCTACTGAACTATTCTCTAATGAACTATTCTCTATTGTACTGAACTATTCCCTACTATACTATTCTCTACTGAACTATTCTCCACTGAACTATTCTCTACTATACTATTCTCTACTGAACTATTCTCTACTGTACTATTCTCTATTTTACTGAACTATTCTTTACTATACTATTCTCTACTGAACTATTCTCTACTGAACTATTCTCTATTGTACTGAACTATTCCCTACTATACTATTCTCTACTGAACTATTCTCCACTGAACTGTTCTCTACTGAACTATTCTCCATTGAACTGAACTATTCTCTATTGTACTGAACTATTCTCTACTATACTATTCTCTACTGAACTATTCTCTACTGTACTATTCTCTATTGTACTGAACTATTCTCTACTATACTATTCTCTACTGTACTATTAGCTACTGAACTATTCTCTACTAAACTGAACTATTCTCTACTGAATAATTATCTACTGATCTATTCTCTACTGATCTGAACTATTCTCTACTGAAATATTCTCTATTGTACTGAACTATTCTCTACTGAAATATTCTCTATTGTACTGAACTATTCTCTACTGATCTATTCTCTACTGTACTGAACTATTCTCTACTATACTATTCTCTATTGAACTGAACTATTCTCTACTATACTATTCTCTACTGAACTATTCTCTACTGAACTATTCTCTAGTGTACAATTCTCTACTGAACTATTCTCTACTGTACTATTCTCTACTGAACTATTCTCTACTGAACTGAACTATTCTCTACTGAATAATTACCTACTGAACTATTCTCTACTGAACTATTCTCTACTGAACTATTCTCTATTGTACTGAACCATTCTTTACTATACTATTCTCTACTGAACTATTCTCTACTGTATTATTCTCTACTGAACTATTCTTTACTATACTATTCTCTACTGAACCATTCTCTACTGTACTATTCTCTACTGAACTGTTCTTTACTATACTATTCTCTACTGAACTATTCTTTACTATACTATTCTCTACTGAACTATTCTCTACTATAGTATTCTCTACTGAACTATTCTCTACTATAGTATTCTCTACTATACTATTCTCTACTGAACTATTCTCTACTGAACTATTCTATAATGAACTATTCTCTATTGTACTGAACTATTCCCTACTATACTATTCTCTATTGTACTGAACTATTCTCTACTATGCTATTCTCTACTGAACTATTCTCTACTGAACTATTCTCAATTGTACTGAACTATTCTCTACTGATCTATTCTCTACTGAACTATTCTCTACTGTACTGAACTATTCTCTACTATAGTATTCTCTATTGTACTGAACTATTCTCTACTATACTATTCTCTACTGAACTATTCTCTACTGAACTATTCTCTATTGTACTGAACTATTCCCTACTATACTATTCTCTACTGAACTATTCTCCACTGATCTGTTCTCTACTGAACTATTCTCTATTGAACTGAACTATTCTCTATTGTACTGAACTATTCTCTACTATACTATTCTCTACTGAACTATTCTCTACTGTACTATTCTCTATTGTACTGAACTATTCTCTACTATACTATTCTCTACTGAACTATTAGCTACTGAACTATTCTCTACTAAACTGAACTATTCTCTACTGAATAATTATCTACTGATCCATTCTCTACTGATCTGAACTATTCTCTACTGAAATATTCTCTGTTGTACTGAACTATTCTCTACTGAAATATTCTCTATTGTACTGAACTATTCTCTACTGATCTATTCTCTACTGTACTGAACTATTCTCTACTATACTATTCTCTATTGAACTGAACTATTCTCTACTATACTATTCTCTACTGAACTATTCTCTACTGAACTATTCTCTACTGAACTATTCTCTAGTGTACAATTCTCTACTGAACTATTCTCTACTGTACTATTCTCTACTGAACTATTCTCTACTGAACTGAACTATTCTCTACTGAATAATTACCTACTGAACTATTCTCTACTGAACTGAAATATTCTCTACTGAACTATTCTCTACTGAACTATTCTCTACTGAACTATTCTCTACTGAACCATTCTCTACTATACTATTCTCTACTGAACTATTCTCTACTGTACTATTCTCTACTGAACTATTCTTTACTATACTATTCTCTACTGAACCATTCTCTACTGTACTATTCTCTACTGAACTGTTCTTTACTATACTATTCTCTACTGAACTATTCTTTACTATACTATTCTCTACTGAACTATTCTCTACTATAGTATTCTCTACTATACTATTCTCTACTGAACTATTCTCTACTGAACTATTCTATAATGAACTATTCTCTATTGTACTGAACTATTCCCTACTATACTATTCTCTATTGTACTGAACTATTCTCTACTATGCTATTCTCTACTGAACTATTCTCTACTGAACTATTCTCTACTGAACTATTCTCTAGTGTACAATTCTCTACTGAACTATTCTCTACTGTACTATTCTCTACTGAACTATTCTCTACTGAACTATTCTCTACTGAACTATTCTCTACTGTACAATTCTCTACTGAACTATTCTCTACTGTAATATTCTCTACTGAACTATTCTCTAATGAACTATTCTCTATTGTACTGAACTATTCCCTACTATACTATTCTCTACTGAACTATTCTCCACTGAACTATTCTCTACTATACTATTCTCTACTGAACTATTCTCCACTGAACTGTTCTCTACTGAACTATTCTCTACTGAACTATTCTCTACTGAACTATTCTCTACTGTACAATTCTGTACTGAACTATTCTCTACTGTAATATTCTCTACTGAACTATTCTCTAATGAACTATTCTCTATTGTACTGAACTATTCCCTACTATACAATTCTCTACTGAACTATTCTCCACTGAACTATTCTCTACTATACTATTCTCTACTGAACTATTCTCTACTGTACTATTCTCTATTTTACTGAACTATTCTTTACTATACTATTCTCTACTGAACTATTCTCTACTGAACTATTCTCTATTGTACTGAACTATTCCCTACTATACTATTCTCTACTGAACTATTCTCCACTGAACTGTTCTCTACTGAACTATTCTCCATTGAACTGAACTATTCTCTATTGTACTGAACTATTCTCTACTATACTATTCTCTACTGAACTATTCTCTACTGTATTATTCTCTACTGAACTATTCTTTACTATACTATTCTCTACTGAACCATTCTCTACTGTACTATTCTCTACTGAACTGTTCTTTACTATAGTATTCTCTACTGAACTATTCTTTACTATACTATTCTCTACTGAACTATTCTCTACTATAGTATTCTCTACTGAACTATTCTCTACTATAGTATTCTCTACTATACTATTCTCTACTGAACTATTCTCTACTGAACTATTCTATAATGAACTATTCTCTATTGTACTGAACTATTCCCTACTATACTATTCTCTATTGTACTGAACTATTCTCTACTATGCTATTCTCTACTGAACTATTCTCTACTGAACTATTCTCAATTGTACTGAACTATTCTCTACTGATCTATTCTCTACTGAACTATTCTCTACTGTACTGAACTATTCTCTACTATAGTATTCTCTATTGTACTGAACTATTCTCTACTATACTATTCTCTACTGAACTATTCTCTACTGAACTATTCTCTATTGTACTGAACTATTCCCTACTATACTATTCTCTACTGAACTATTCTCCACTGAACTGTTCTCTACTGAACTATTCTCTATTGAACTGAACTATTCTCTATTGTACTGAACTATTCTCTACTATACTATTCTCTACTGAACTATTCTCTACTGTACTATTCTCTATTGTACTGAACTATTCTCTACTATACTATTCTCTACTGAACTATTAGCTACTGAACTATTCTCTACTAAACTGAACTATTCTCTACTGAATAATTATCTACTGATCCATTCTCTACTGATCTGAACTATTCTCTACTGAAATATTCTCTATTGTACTGAACTATTCTCTACTGAAATATTCTCTATTGTACTGAACTATTCTCTACTGATCTATTCTCTACTGTACTGAACTATTCTCTACTATACTATTCTCTATTGAACTGAACTATTCTCTACTATACTATTCTCTACTGAACTATTCTCTACTGAACTATTCTCTACTGAACTATTCTCTAGTGTACAATTCTCTACTGAACTATTCTCTACTGTACTATTCTCTACTGAACTATTCTCTACTGAACTGAACTATTCTCTACTGAATAATTACCTACTGAACTATTCTCTACTGAACTGAAATATTCTCTACTGAACTATTCTCTACTGAACTATTCTCTACTGAACTATTCTCTACTGAACCATTCTCTACTATACTATTCTCTACTGAACTATTCTCTACTGTACTATTCTCTACTGAACTATTCTTTACTATACTATTCTCTACTGAACCATTCTCTACTGTACTATTCTCTACTGAACTGTTCTTTACTATACTATTCTCTACTGAACTATTCTTTACTATACTATTCTCTACTGAACTATTCTCTACTATAGTATTCTCTACTATACTATTCTCTACTGAACTATTCTCTACTGAACTATTCTATAATGAACTATTCTCTATTGTACTGAACTATTCCCTACTATACTATTCTCTATTGTACTGAACTATTCTCTACTATGCTATTCTCTACTGAACTATTCTCTACTGAACTATTCTCTACTGAACTATTCTCTAGTGTACAATTCTCTACTGAACTATTCTCTACTGTACTATTCTCTACTGAACTATTCTCTACTGAACTATTCTCTACTGAACTATTCTCTACTGTACAATTCTCTACTGAACTATTCTCTACTGTAATATTCTCTACTGAACTATTCTCTAATGAACTATTCTCTATTGTACTGAACTATTCCCTACTATACTATTCTCTACTGAACTATTCTCCACTGAACTATTCTCTACTATACTATTCTCTACTGAACTATTCTCCACTGAACTATTCTCTACTGAACTATTCTCTACTGAACTATTCTCTACTGTACAATTCTGTACTGAACTATTCTCTACTGTAATATTCTCTACTGAACTATTCTCTAATGAACTATTCTCTATTGTACTGAACTATTCCCTACTATACAATTCTCTACTGAACTATTCTCCACTGAACTATTCTCTACTATACTATTCTCTACTGAACTATTCTCTACTGTACTGTTCTCTATTTTACTGAACTATTCTTTACTATACTATTCTCTACTGAACTATTCTCTACTGAACTATTCTCTATTGTACTGAACTATTCCCTACTATACTATTCTCTACTGAACTATTCTCCACTGAACTGTTCTCTACTGAACTATTCTCCATTGAACTGAACTATTCTCTATTGTACTGAACTATTCTCTACTATACTATTCTCTACTGAACTATTCTCTACTGTACTATTCTCTATTGTACTGAACTATTCTCTACTATACTATTCTCTACTGTACTATTAGCTACTGAACTATTCTCTACTAAACTGAACTATTGTCTACTGAATAATTATCTACTGATCTATTCTCTACTGATCTGAACTATTCTCTACTGAAATATTCTCTATTGTACTGAACTATTCTCTACTGAAATATTCTCTAATGTACTGAACTATTCTCTACTGATCTATTCTCTACTGTACTGAACTATTCTCTACTATACTATTCTCTATTGAACTGAACTATTCTCTACTATACTATTCTCTACTGAACTATTCTCTACTGAACTATTCTCTACTGAACTATTCTCTAGTGTACAATTCTCTACTGAACTATTCTCTACTGTACTATTCTCTACTGAACTATTCTCTACTGAATAATTACCTACTGAACTATTCTCTACTGAACTGAACTATTCTGTACTGAACTATTCTCTACTGAACTATTCTCTACTGAACTATTCTCTATTGTACTGAACCATTCTTTACTATACTATTCTCTACTGAACTATTCTCTACTGTACTATTCTCTACTGAACCATTCTCTACTGTACTATTCTCTACTGAACTGTTCTTTACTATACTACTCTCTACTGAACTATTCTTTACTATACTATTCTCTACTGAACTATTCTCTACTATAGTATTCTCTACTATACTATTCTCTACTGAACTATTCTCTACTGAACTATTCTATAATGAACTATTCTCTATTGTACTGAACTATTCCCTACTATACTATTCTCTATTGTACTGAACTATTCTCTACTATGCTATTCTCTACTGAACTATTCTCTACTGAACTATTCTCTACTGAACTATTCTCTAGTGTACAATTCTCTACTGAACTATTCTCTACTGTACTATTCTCTACTGAACTATTCTCTACTGAACTATTCTCTACTGAACTATTCTCTACTGTACAATTCTGTACTGAACTATTCTCTACTGTAATATTCTCTACTGAACTATTCTCTAATGAACTATTCTCTATTGTACTGAACTATTCCCTACTATACTATTCTCTACTGAACTATTCTCCACTGAACTATTCTCTACTATACTATTCTCTACTGAACTATTCTCTACTGTACTATTCTCTATTTTACTGAACTATTCTTTACTATACTATTCTCTACTGAACTATTCTCTACTGAACTATTCTCTATTGTACTGAACTATTCCCTACTATACTATTCTCTACTGAACTATTCTCCACTGAACTGTTCTCTACTGAACTATTCTCTATTGTACTGAACTATTCTCTATTGTACTGAACTATTCTCTACTATACTATTCTCTACTGAACTATTCTCTACTGTACTATTCTCTATTGTACTGAACTATTCTTTACTATACTATTCTCTACTGAACTATTAGCTACTGAACTATTCTCTACTGAACTGAACTATTCTCTACTGAATAATTATCTACTGATCTATTCTCTACTGATCTGAACTATTCTCTACTGAAATATTCTCTATTGTACTGAACTATTCTCTACTAAACTATTCTCTACTGAACTATTCTCCACTGAACTGTTCTCTACTGAACTATTCTCTACTGAACTATTCTCTACTGAACTATTCTCTACTGAACTATTCTCTACTGTACAATTCTCTACTGTAATATTCTCTACTGAACTATTCTCTAATGAACTATTCTCTATTGTACTGAACTATTCCCTACTATACTATTCTCTACTGAACTATTCTCCACTGAACTATTCTCTACTATACTATTCTCTACTGAACTATTCTCTACTGTACTATTCTCTATTTTACTGAACTATTCTTTACTATACTATTCTCTACTGAACTATTCTCTACTGAACTATTCTCTATTGTACTGAACTATTCCCTACTATACTATTCTCTACTGAACTATTCTCCACTGAACTGTTCTCTACTGAACTATTCTCCATTGAACTGAACTATTCTCTATTGTACTGAACTTTTCTCTACTATACTATTCTCTACTGAACTATTCTCTACTGTACTATTCTCTATTGTACTGAACTATTCTCTACTATACTATTCTCTACTGTACTATTAGCTACTGAACTATTCTCTACTAAACAGAACTATTCTCTACTGAATAATTATCTACTGATCTATTCTCTATTGATCTGAACTATTCTCTACTGAAATATTCTCTATTGTACTGAACTATTCTCTACTGAAATATTCTCTATTGTACTGAACTATTCTCTACTGAGCTATTCTCTACTGTACTGAACTATTCTCTACTATACTATTCTCTATTGAACTGAACTATTCTCTACTATACTATTCTCTACTGAACTATTCTCTACTGAACTATTCTCTAGTGTACAATTCTCTACTGAACTATTCTCTACTGTACTATTCTCTACTGAACTATTCTCTACTGAACTGAACTATTCTCTACTGAATAATTACCTACTGAACTATTCTCTACTGAACTATTCTCTACTGAACTATTCTTTACTGAACTATTCTCTATTGTACTGAACCATTCTTTACTATACTATTCTCTACTGAACTATTCTCTACTGTACTATTCTCTACTGAACTATTCTTTACTATACTATTCTCTACTGAACCATTCTCTACTGTACTATTCTCTACTGAACTGTTATTTACTATACTATTCTCTACTGAACTATTCTCTACTGTACTGAACTATTCTCTACTATACTATTCTCTATTGTACTGAACTATTCTCTACTATACTACTCTCTACTGAACTATTCTCTACTATAGTATTCTCTACTGAACTATTCTCTACTGAACTATTCTCTACTGAACTGAACTATTCTCTACTGAGTAATTATGTACTGAACTATTCTCTACTGAACTGAACTATTCTCTACTGAACTATTCTCTATTGTACTGAACTATTCTATACTGATCTATTCTCTACTGTACTGAACTATTCTCTACTATACTATTCTCTATTGAACTGAACTTTTCTCTACTATACTATTCTCTACTGAACTATTCTCTACTGAACTATTCTCTACTGTACTGAACTATTCTCTACTATACTATTCTCTATTGTACTGAACTATTCTCTACTATACTATTCTCTACTGAACTATTCTCTACTGTACTGAACTATTCTCTACTATACTATTCTCTATTGTACTGAACTATTCTCTACTATACTATTCTCTACTGAACTATTCTCCACTGAACTGTTCTCTACTGAACTATTCTCTACTGAACTATTCTCTACTGAACTATTCTCTACTGTACAATTCTGTACTGAACTATTCTCTACTGTAATATTCTCTACTGAACTATTCTCTAATGAACTATTCTCTATTGTACTGAACTATTCCCTACTATACTATTCTCTACTGAACTATTCTCCACTGAACTATTCTCTACTGAACTATTCTCTATTGAACTGAACTATTCTCTAATATACTATTCTCTATTTTACTGAACTATTCTTTACTATACTATTCTCTACTGAACTATTCTCTACTGAACTATTCTCTATTGTACTGAACTATTCCCTACTATACTATTCTCTACTGAACTATTCTCCACTGAATGGTTCTCTACTGAACTATTCTCTATTGTACTGAACTATTCTCTATTGTACTGAACTATTCTCTACTATACTATTCTCTACTGAACTATTCTCTACTGTACTATTCTCTATTGTACTGAACTATTCTTTATTATACTATTCTCTACTGAACTATTAGCTACTGAACTATTCTCTACTGAACTGAACTATTCTCTACTGAATAATTATCTACTGATCTATTCTCTACTGATCTGAACTATTCTCTACTGAAATATTCTCTATTGTACTGAACTATTCTCTACTAAACTATTCTCTACTGAACTATTCTCCACTGAACTGTTCTCTACTGAACTATTCTCTACTGAACTATTCTCTACTGAACTATTCTCTACTGTACAATTCTGTACTGAACTATTCTCTACTGTAATATTCTCTACTGAACTATTCTCTAATGAACTATTCTCTATTGTACTGAACTATTCCCTACTATACTATTCTCTACTGAACTATTCTCCACTGAACTATTCTCTACTATACTATTCTCTACTGAACTATTCTCTACTGTACTATTCTCTATTTTACTGAACTATTCTTTACTATACTATTCTCTACTGAACTATTCTCTACTGAACTATTCTCTATTGTACTGAACTATTCCCTACTATACTATTCTCTACTGAACTATTCTCCACTGAACTGTTCTCTACTGAACTATTCTCCATTGAACTGAACTATTCTCTATTGTACTGAACTATTCTCTACTATACTATTCTCTACTGAACTATTCTCTACTGTACTATTCTCTATTGTACTGAACTATTCTCTACTATACTATTCTCTACTGTACTATTAGCTACTGAACTATTCTCTACTAAACTGAACTATTCTCTACTGAATAATTATCTACTGATCTATTCTCTACTGATCTGAACTATTCTCTAATGAAATATTCTCTATTGCACTGAACTATTCTCTACTGAAATATTCTCTATTGTACTGAACTATTCTCTACTGATCTATTCTCTACTGTACTGAACTATTCTCTACTATACTATTCTCTATTGAACTGAACTATTCTCTACTATACTATTCTCTACTGAACTATTCTCTACTGAACTATTCTCTAGTGTACAATTCTCTACTGAACTATTCTCTACTGTACTATTCTCTACTGAACTATTCTCTATTGTACTGAACCATTCTTTACTATACTATTCTCTACTGAACTATTCTCTACTGTACTATTCTCTACTGAACTATTCTTTACTATACTATTCTCTACTGAACCATTCTCTACTGTACTATTCTCTACTGAACTGTTCTTTACTATACTATTCTCTACTGAACTATTCTCTACTATAGTATTCTCTACTGAACTATTCTCTACTATAGTATTCTCTACTATACTATTCTCTACTGAACTATTCTCTACTGAACTATTCTATAATGAACTATTCTCTATTGTACTGAACTATTCCCTACTATACTATTCTCTATTGTACTGAACTATTCTCTACTATGCTATTCTCTACTGAACTATTCTCTACTGAACTATTCTCAATTGTACTGAACTATTCTCTACTGATCTATTCTCTACTGAACTATTCTCTACTGTACTGAACTATTCTCTACTATACTATTCTCTATTGTACTGAACTATTCTCTACTATACTATTCTCTACTGAACTATTCTCTACTGAACTATTCTCTATTGTACTGAACTATTCCCTACTATACTATTCTCTACTGAACTATTCTCCACTGAACTGTTCTCTACTGAACTATTCTCTATTGAACTGAACTATTCTCTATTGTACTGAACTATTCTCTACTATACTATTCTCTACTGAACTATTCTCTACTGTACTATTCTCTATTGTACTGAACTATTCTCTACTATACTATTCTCTACTGAACTATTAGCTACTGAACTATTCTCTACTAAACTGAACTATTCTCTACTGAATAATTATCTACTGATCCATTCTCTACTGATCTGAACTATTCTCTACTGAAATATTCTCTATTGTACTGAACTATTCTCTACTGATCTATTCTCTACTGTACTGAACTATTCTCTACTATACTATTCTCTATTGAACTGAACTATTCTCTACTATACTATTCTCTACTGAACTATTCTCTACTGAACTATTCTCTACTGAACTATTCTCTAGTGTACAATTCTCTACTGAACTATTCTCTACTGTACTATTCTCTACTGAACTATTCTCTACTGAACTGAACTATTCTCTACTGAATAATTACCTACTGAACTATTCTCTACTGAACTGAACTATTCTCTACTGAACTATTCTCTACTGAACTATTCTCTACTGAACCATTCTCTACTATACTATTCTCTACTGAACTATTCTCTACTGTACTATTCTCTACTGAACTATTCTTTACTATACTATTCTCTACTGAACCATTCTCTACTGTACTATTCTCTACTGAACTGTTCTTTACTATACTATTCTCTACTGAACTATTCTTTACTATACTATTCTCTACTGAACTATTCTCTACTATAGTATTCTCTACTATACTATTCTCTACTGAACTATTCTCTACTGAACTATTCTATAATGAACTATTCTCTATTGTACTGAACTATTCCCTACTATACTATTCTCTATTGTACTGAACTATTCCCTACTATACTATTCTCTACTGAACTATTCTCCACTGAACTATTCTCTACTATACTATTCTCTACTGAACTATTCTCCACTGAACTGTTCTCTACTGAACTATTCTCTACTGAACTATTCTCTACTGAACTATTCTCTACTGTACAATTCTGTACTGAACTATTCTCTACTGTAATATTCTCTACTGAACTATTCTCTAATGAACTATTCTCTATTGTACTGAACTATTCCCTACTATACTATTCTCTACTGAACTATTCTCCACTGAACTATTCTCTACTATACTATTCTCTACTGAACTATTCTCTACTGTACTATTCTCTATTTTACTGAACTATTCTTTACTATACTATTCTCTACTGAACTATTCTCTACTGAACTATTCTCTATTGTACTGAACTATTCCCTACTATACTATTCTCTACTGAACTATTCTCCACTGAACTGTTCTCTACTGAACTATTCTCCATTGAACTGAACTATTCTCTATTGTACTGAACTATTCTCTACTATACTATTCTCTACTGAACTATTCTCTACTGTACTATTCTCTATTGTACTGAACTATTCTCTACTATACTATTCTCTACTGTACTATTAGCTACTGAACAATCCTCTACTAAACTGAACTATTGTCTACTGAATAATTATCTACTGATCTATTCTCTACTGATCTGAACTATTCTCTACTGAAATATTCTCTATTGTACTGAACTATTCTCTACTGAAATATTCTCTAATGTACTGAACTATTCTCTACTGATCTATTCTCTACTGTACTGAACTATTCTCTACTATACTATTCTCTATTGAACTGAACTATTCTCTACTATACTATTCTCTACTGAACTATTCTCTACTGAACTATTCTCTACTGAACTATTCTCTACTGAACTATTCTCTAGTGTACAATTCTCTACTGAACTATTCTCTACTGTACTATTCTCTACTGAACTATTCTCTACTGAATAATTACCTACTGAACTATTCTCTACTGAACTGAACTATTCTCTACTGAACTATTCTCTACTGAACTATTCTCTACTGAACTATTCTCTATTGTACTGAACCATTCTTTACTATACTATTCTCTACTGAACTATTCTCTACTGTACTATTCTCTACTGAACTATTCTCTACTGTACTATTCTCTACTGAACCATTCTCTACTGTACTATTCTCTACTGAACTGTTCTTTACTATACTATTCTCTACTGAACTATTCTTTACTATACTATTCTCTACTGAACTATTCTCTACTATAGTATTCTCTACTATACTATTCTCTACTGAACTATTCTCTACTGAACTATTCTATAATGAACTATTCTCTATTGCACTGAACTATTCCCTACTATACTATTCTCTATTGTACTGAACTATTCTCTACTATGCTATTCTCTACTGAACTATTCTCTACTGAACTATTCTCAATTGTACTGAACTATTCTCTACTGATCTATTCTCTACTGAACTATTCTCTACTGTACTGAACTTTTCTCTACTATACTATTCTCTATTGTACTGAACTATTCTCTACTATACTACTCTCTACTGAACTATTCTCTACTATAGTATTCTCTACTGAACTATTCTCTACTGAACTGAACTATTCTCTACTGAGTAATTATGTACTGAACTATTCTCTACTGAACTGAACTATTCTCTACTGAACTATTCTCTATTGTACTGAACTATTCTATACTGATCTATTCTCTACTGTACTATTCTCTAATGAACTATTCTCTATTGTACTGAACTATTCCCTACTATACAATTCTCTACTGAACTATTCTCCACTGAACTATTCTCTACTATACTATTCTCTACTGAACTATTCTCCACTGAACTGTTCTCTACTGAACTATTCTCTACTGAACTATTCTCTACTGAACTATTCTCTACTGTACAATTCTGTACTGAACTATTCTCTACTGTAATATTCTCTACTGAACTATTCTCTAATGAACTATTCTCTATTGTACTGAACTATTCCCTACTATACTATTCTCTACTGAACTATTCTCCACTGAACTATTCTCTACTATACTATTCTCTACTGAACTATTCTCTACTGTACTATTCTCTATTTTACTGAACTATTCTTTACTATACTATTCTCTACTGAACTATTCTCTACTGAACTATTCTCTATTGTACTGAACTATTCCCTACTATACTATTCTCTACTGAACTATTCTCCACTGAACTGTTCTCTACTGAACTATTCTCCATTGAACTGAACTATTCTCTATTGTACTGAACTATTCTCTACTATACTATTCTCTACTGAACTATTCTCTACTGTACTATTCTCTATTGTACTGAACTATTCTCTACTATACTATAATCTATTGTACTATTAGCTACTGAACTATTCTCTACTAAACTGAACTATTCTCTACTGAATAATTATCTACTGATCTATTCTCTACTGATCTGAACTATTCTCTACTGAAATATTCTCTATTGTACTGAACTATTCTCTACTGAAATATTCTCTAATGTACTGAACTATTCTCTACTGATCTATTCTCTACTGTACTGAACTATTCTCTACTATACTATTCTCTATTGAACTGAACTATTCTCTACTATACTATTCTCTACTGAACTATTCTCTACTGAACTATTCTCTACTGAACTATTCTCTAGTGTACAATTCTCTACTGAACTATTCTCTACTGTACTATTCTCTACTGAACTATTCTCTACTGAATAATTACCTACTGAACTATTCTCTACTGAACTGAACTATTCTCTACTGAACTATTCTCTACTGAACTATTCTCTACTGAACTATTCTCTATTGTACTGAACCATTCTTTACTATACTATTCTCTACTGAACTATTCTCTACTGTACTATTCTCTACTGAACTATTCTCTACTGTACTATTCTCTACTGAACCATTCTCTACTGTACTATTCTCTACTGAACTGTTCTTTACTATACTATTCTCTACTGAACTATTCTTTACTATACTATTCTCTACTGAACTATTCTCTACTATACTATTCTCTACTGAACTATTCTCTACTATACTACTCTCTACTGAACTATTCTCTACTATAGTATTCTCTACTGAACTATTCTCTACTGAACTGAACTATTCTCTACTGAACTATTCTCTATTGTACTGAACTATTCTATACTGATCTATTCTCTACTGTACTGAACTATTCTCTACTATACTATTCTCTATTGAACTGAACTTTTCTCTACTATACTATTCTCTACTGAACTATTCTCTACTGAACTATTCTCTACTGTACTGAACTATTCTCTACTATACTATTCTCTATTGTACTGAACTATTCTCTACTATACTATTCTCTACTGAACTATTCTCTACTGTACTGAACTATTCTCTACTATACTATTCTCTATTGTACTGAACTATTCTCTACTATACTATTCTCTACTGAACTATTCTCCACTGAACTGTTCTCTACTGAACTATTCTCTACTGAACTATTCTCTACTGAACTATTCTCTACTGTACAATTCTGTACTGAACTATTCTCTACTGTAATATTCTCTACTGAACTATTCTCTAATGAACTATTCTCTATTGTACTGAACTATTCCCTACTATACTATTCTCTACTGAACTATTCTCCACTGAACTATTCTCTACTGAACTATTCTCTATTGAACTGAACTATTCTCTACTATACTATTCTCTATTTTACTGAACTATTCTTTACTATACTATTCTCTACTGAACTATTCTCTACTGAACTATTCTCTATTGTACTGAACTATTCCCTACTATACTATTCTCTACTGAACTATTCTCCAATGAACTGTTCTCTACTGAACTATTCTCTATTGTACTGAACTATTCTCTATTGTACTGAACTATTCTCTACTATACTATTCTCTACTGAACTATTCTCTACTGTACTATTCTCTATTGTACTGAACTATTCTTTACTATACTATTCTCTACTGAACTATTAGCTACTGAACTATTCTCTACTGAACTGAACTATTCTCTACTGAATAATTATCTACTGATCTATTCTCTACTGATCTGAACTATTCTCTACTGAAATATTCTCTATTGTACTGAACTATTCTCTACTGAAATATTCTCTATTGTACTGAACTATTCTCTACTGATCTATTCTCTACTGTACTGAACTATTCTCTACTATACTATTCTCTATTGAACTGAACTATTCTCTACTATACTATTCTCTACTGAACTATTCTCTACTGAACTATTCTCTAGTGTACAATTCTCTACTGAACTATTCTCTACTGTACTATTCTCTACTGAACTATTCTCTACTGAACTGAACTATTCTCTACTGAATAATTACCTACTGAACTATTCTCTACTGAACTATTCTCTACTGAACTATTCTCTACTGAACTATTCTCTATTGTACTGAACCATTCTTTACTATACTATTCTCTACTGAACTATTCTCTACTGTACTATTCTCTACTGAACTATTCTTTACTATACTATTCTCTACTGAACCATTCTCTACTGTACTATTCTCTACTGAACTGTTCTTTACTATACTATTCTCTACTGAACTATTCTTTACTATACTATTCTCTACTGAACTATTCTCTACTATAGTATTCTCTACTGAACTATTCTCTACTATAGTATTCTCTACTATACTATTCTCTACTGAACTATTCTCTACTGAACTATTCTATAATGAACTATTCTCTATTGTACTGAACTATTCCCTACTATACTATTCTCTATTGTACTGAACTATTCCCTACTATACTATTCTCTACTGAACTATTCTCCACTGAACTATTCTCTACTATACTATTCTCTACTGAACTATTCTCCACTGAACTGTTCTCTACTGAACTATTCTCTACTGAACTATTCTCTACTGAACTATTCTCTACTGTACAATTCTGTACTGAACTATTCTCTACTGTAATATTCTCTACTGAACTATTCTCTAATGAACTATTCTCTATTGTACTGAACTATTCCCTACTATACTATTCTCTACTGAACTATTCTCCACTGAACTATTCTCTACTATACTATTCTCTACTGAACTATTCTCTACTGTACTATTCTCTATTTTACTGAACTATTCTTTACTATACTATTCTCTACTGAACTATTCTCTACTGAACTATTCTCTATTGTACTGAACTATTCCCTACTATACTATTCTCTACTGAACTATTCTCCACTGAACTGTTCTCTACTGAACTATTCTCCATTGAACTGAACTATTCTCTATTGTACTGAACTATTCTCTACTATACTATTCTCTACTGAACTATTCTCTACTGTACTATTCTCTATTGTACTGAACTATTCTCTACTATACTATTCTCTACTGTACTATTAGCTACTGAACTATTCTCTACTAAACTGAACTATTCTCTACTGAATAATTATCTACTGATCTATTCTCTACTGATCTGAACTATTCTCTACTGAAATATTCTCTATTGTACTGAACTATTCTCTACTAAACTATTCTCTACTGATCTATTCTCCACTGAACTGTTCTCTACTGAACTATTCTCTACTGAACTATTCTCTACTGAACTATTCTCTACTGAACTATTCTCTACTGTACAATTCTCTACTGTAATATTCTCTACTGAACTATTCTCTAATGAACTATTCTCTATTGTACTGAACTATTCTCTACTAAACTATTCTCTACTGAACTATTCTCCACTGAACTGTTCTCTACTGAACTATTCTCTACTGAACTATTCTCTACTGAACTATTCTCTACTGAACTATTCTCTACTATACTATTCTCTACTGTACTATTAGCTACTGAACTATTCTCTACTAAACTGAACTATTCTCTACTGAATAATTATCTACTGATCTATTCTCTACTGATCTGAACTATTCTCTACTGAAATATTCTCTATTGTACTGAACTATTCTCTACTGAAATATTCTCTATTGTACTGAACTATTCTCTACTGAGCTATTCTCTACTGTACTGAACTATTCTCTACTATACTATTCTCTATTGAACTGAACTATTCTCTACTATACTATTCTCTACTGAACTATTCTCTACTGAACTATTCTCTAGTGTACAATTCTCTACTGAACTATTCTCTTCTGTACTATTCTCTACTGAACTATTCTCTACTGAACTGAACTATTCTCTACTGAATAATTACCTACTGAACTATTCTCTACTGAACTATTCTCTACTGAACTATTCTCTACTGTACTGAACTATTCTCTACTATACTATTCTCTATTGTACTGAACTATTCTCTACTATACTATTCTCTACTGAACTGTTCTCCACTGAACTATTCTCTACTGAACTATTCTCTACTGAACTATTCTCTACTGAACTATTCTCTACTGTACAATTCTGTACTGAACTATTCTCTACTGTAATATTCTCTACTGAACTATTCTCTAATGAACTATTCTCTATTGTACTGAACTATTCCCTACTATACTATTCTCTACTGAACTATTCTCCACTGAACTATTCTCTACTATACTATTCTCTACTGAACTATTCTCTACTGTACTATACAGTACAAAAAAAAAATGCTTGTAATTAAAATGAAATGTATGAATTGTATGCAATCACTACTGTAAGTCGCTCTGGATAAGAGCGTCTGCTAAATGACTAAAATGTAAATGTAAATGTATACTATTCTCTACTGTACTATTAGCTACTGAACTATTCTCTACTAAACTGAACTATTCTCTACTGAATAATTATCTACTGATCTATTCTCTACTGATCTGAACTATTCTCTACTGAAATATTCTCTATTGTACTGAACTATTCTCTACTGAAATATTCTCTATTGTACTGAACTGTTCTCTACTGAGCTATTCTCTACTGTACTGAACTATTCTCTACTATACTATTCTCTATTGAACTGAACTATTCTCTACTATACTATTCTCTACTGAACTATTCTCTACTGAACTATTCTCTAGTGTACAATTCTCTACTGAACTATTCTCTACTGTACTATTCTCTACTGAACTATTCTCTACTGAACTGAACTATTCTCTACTGAATAATTACCTACTGAACTATTCTCTACTGAACTATTCTCTACTGAACTATTCTTTACTGAACTATTCTCTATTGTACTGAACCATTCTTTACTATACTATTCTCTACTGAACTATTCTCTACTGTACTATTCTCTACTGAACTATTCTTTACTATACTATTCTCTACTGAACCATTCTCTACTGTACTATTCTCTACTGAACTGTTCTTTACTATACTATTCTCTACTGAACTATTCTCTACTGTACTGAACTATTCTCTACTATACTATTCTCTATTGTACTGAACTATTCTCTACTATACTACTCTCTACTGAACTATTCTCTACTATAGTATTCTCTACTGAACTATTCTCTACTGAACTATTCTCTACTGAACTGAACTATTCTCTACTGAGTAATTATGTACTGAACTATTCTCTACTGAACTGAACTATTCTCTACTGAACTATTCTCTATTGTACTGAACTATTCTATACTGATCTATTCTCTACTGTACTGAACTATTCTCTACTATACTATTCTCTATTGAACTGAACTTTTCTCTACTATACTATTCTCTACTGAACTATTCTCTACTGAACTATTCTCTACTGTACTGAACTATTCTCTACTATACTATTCTCTATTGTACTGAACTATTCTCTACTATACTATTCTCTACTGAACCATTCTCTACTGTACTATTCTCTACTGAACTGTTCTTTACTATACTATTCTCTACTGAACTATTCTTTACTATACTATTCTCTACTGAACTATTCTCTACTATAGTATTCTCTACTGAACTATTCTCTACTATAGTATTCTCTACTATACTATTCTCTACTGAACTATTCTCTACTGAACTATTCTATAATGAACTATTCTCTATTGTACTGAACTATTCCCTACTATACTATTCTCTATTGTACTGAACTATTCCCTACTATACTATTCTCTACTGAACTATTCTCCACTGAACTATTCTCTACTATACTATTCTCTACTGAACTATTCTCCACTGAACTGTTCTCTACTGAACTATTCTCTACTGAACTATTCTCTACTGAACTATTCTCTACTGTACAATTCTGTACTGAACTATTCTCTACTGTAATATTCTCTACTGAACTATTCTCTAATGAACTATTCTCTATTGTACTGAACTATTCCCTACTATACTATTCTCTACTGAACTATTCTCCACTGAACTATTCTCTACTATACTATTCTCTACTGAACTATTCTCTACTGTACTATTCTCTATTTTACTGAACTATTCTTTACTATACTATTCTCTACTGAACTATTCTCTACTGAACTATTCTCTATTGTACTGAACTATTCCCTACTATACTATTCTCTACTGAACTATTCTCCACTGAACTGTTCTCTACTGAACTATTCTCCATTGAACTGAACTATTCTCTATTGTACTGAACTATTCTCTACTATACTATTCTCTACTGAACTATTCTCTACTGTACTATTCTCTATTGTACTGAACTATTCTCTACTATACTATTCTCTACTGTACTATTAGCTACTGAACTATTCTCTACTAAACTGAACTATTCTCTACTGAATAATTATCTACTGATCTATTCTCTACTGATCTGAACTATTCTCTACTGAAATATTCTCTATTGTACTGAACTATTCTCTACTAAACTATTCTCTACTGATCTATTCTCCACTGAACTGTTCTCTACTGAACTATTCTCTACTGAACTATTCTCTACTGAACTATTCTCTACTGAACTATTCTCTACTGTACAATTCTCTACTGTAATATTCTCTACTGAACTATTCTCTAATGAACTATTCTCTATTGTACTGAACTATTCTCTACTAAACTATTCTCTACTGAACTATTCTCCACTGAACTGTTCTCTACTGAACTATTCTCTACTGAACTATTCTCTACTGAACTATTCTCTACTGAACTATTCTCTACTATACTATTCTCTACTGTACTATTAGCTACTGAACTATTCTCTACTAAACTGAACTATTCTCTACTGAATAATTATCTACTGATCTATTCTCTACTGATCTGAACTATTCTCTACTGAAATATTCTCTATTGTACTGAACTATTCTCTACTGAAATATTCTCTATTGTACTGAACTATTCTCTACTGAGCTATTCTCTACTGTACTGAACTATTCTCTACTATACTATTCTCTATTGAACTGAACTATTCTCTACTATACTATTCTCTACTGAACTATTCTCTACTGAACTATTCTCTAGTGTACAATTCTCTACTGAACTATTCTCTTCTGTACTATTCTCTACTGAACTATTCTCTACTGAACTGAACTATTCTCTACTGAATAATTACCTACTGAACTATTCTCTACTGAACTATTCTCTACTGAACTATTCTTTACTGAACTATTCTCTATTGTACTGAACCATTCTTTACTATACTATTCTCTACTGAACTATTCTCTACTGTACTATTCTCTACTGAACTATTCTTTACTATACTATTCTCTACTGAACCATTCTCTACTGTACTATTCTCTACTGAACTGTTCTTTACTATACTATTCTCTACTGAACTATTCTCTACTGTACTGAACTATTCTCTACTATACTATTCTCTATTGTACTGAACTATTCTCTACTATACTACTCTCTACTGAACTATTCTCTACTATAGTATTCTCTACTGAACTATTCTCTACTGAACTATTCTCTACTGAACTGAACTATTCTCTACTGAGTAATTATGTACTGAACTATTCTCTACTGAACTGAACTATTCTCTACTGAACTATTCTCTATTGTACTGAACTATTCTATACTGATCTATTCTCTACTGTACTGAACTATTCTCTACTATACTATTCTCTATTGAACTGAACTTTTCTCTACTATACTATTCTCTACTGAACTATTCTCTACTGAACTATTCTCTACTGTACTGAACTATTCTCTACTATACTATTCTCTATTGTACTGAACTATTCTCTACTATACTATTCTCTACTGAACTATTCTCTACTGTACTGAACTATTCTCTACTATACTATTCTCTATTGTACTGAACTATTCTCTACTATACTATTCTCTACTGAACTGTTCTCCACTGAACTATTCTCTACTGAACTATTCTCTACTGAACTATTCTCTACTGAACTATTCTCTACTGTACAATTCTGTACTGAACTATTCTCTACTGTAATATTCTCTACTGAACTATTCTCTAATGAACTATTCTCTATTGTACTGAACTATTCCCTACTATACTATTCTCTACTGAACTATTCTCCACTGAACTATTCTCTACTATACTATTCTCTACTGAACTATTCTCTACTGTACTATTCTCTATTTTACTGAACTATTCTTTACTATACTATTCTCTACTGAACTATTCTCTACTGAACTATTCTCTATTGTACTGAACTATTCCCTACTATACTATTCTCTACTGAACTATTCTCCACTGAACTGTTCTCTACTGAACTATTCTCCATTGAACTGAACTATTCTCTATTGTACTGAACTATTCTCTACTATACTATTCTCTACTGAACTATTCTCTACTGTACTATTCTCTATTGTACTGAACTATTCTCTACTATACTATTCTCTACTGTACTATTAGCTACTGAACTATTCTCTACTAAACTGAACTATTCTCTACTGAATAATTATCTACTGATCTATTCTCTACTGATCTGAACTATTCTCTACTGAAATATTCTCTATTGTACTGAACTATTCTCTACTAAACTATTCTCTACTGGACTATTCTCCACTGAACTGTTCTCTACTGAACTATTCTCTACTGAACTATTCTCTACTGAACTATTCTCTACTGAACTATTCTCTACTGTACAATTCTCTACTGTAATATTCTCTACTGAACTATTCTCTAATGAACTATTCTCTATATTACTGAACTATTCTCTACTAAACTATTCTCTACTGAACTATTCTCCACTGAACTGTTCTCTACTGAACTATTCTCTACTGAACTATTCTCTACTGAACTATTCTCTACTGAACTATTCTCTACTATACTATTCTCTACTGTACTATTAGCTACTGAACTATTCTCTACTAAACTGAACTATTCTCTACTGAATAATTATCTACTGATCTATTCTCTACTGATCTGAACTATTCTCTACTGAAATATTCTCTATTGTACTGAACTATTCTCTACTGAAATATTCTCTATTGTACTGAACTGTTCTCTACTGAGCTATTCTCTACTGTACTGAACTATTCTCTACTATACTATTCTCTATTGAACTGAACTATTCTCTACTATACTATTCTCTACTGAACTATTCTCTACTGAACTATTCTCTAGTGTACAATTCTCTACTGAACTATTCTCTACTGTACTATTCTCTACTGAACTATTCTCTACTGAACTGAACTATTCTCTACTGAATAATTACCTACTGAACTATTCTCTACTGAACTATTCTCTACTGAACTATTCTTTACTGAACTATTCTCTATTGTACTGAACCATTCTTTACTATACTATTCTCTACTGAACTATTCTCTACTGTACTATTCTCTACTGAACTATTCTTTACTATACTATTCTCTACTGAACCATTCTCTACTGTACTATTCTCTACTGAACTGTTCTTTACTATACTATTCTCTACTGAACTATTCTCTACTGTACTGAACTATTCTCTACTATACTATTCTCTATTGTACTGAACTATTCTCTACTATACTACTCTCTACTGAACTATTCTCTACTATAGTATTCTCTACTGAACTATTCTCTACTGAACTATTCTCTACTGAACTGAACTATTCTCTACTGAGTAATTATGTACTGAACTATTCTCTACTGAACTGAACTATTCTCTACTGAACTATTCTCTATTGTACTGAACTATTCTATACTGATCTATTCTCTACTGTACTGAACTATTCTCTACTATACTATTCTCTATTGAACTGAACTTTTCTCTACTATACTATTCTCTACTGAACTATTCTCTACTGAACTATTCTCTACTGTACTGAACTATTCTCTACTATACTATTCTCTATTGTACTGAACTATTCTCTACTATACTATTCTCTACTGAACTATTCTCTACTGTACTGAACTATTCTCTACTATACTATTCTCTATTGTACTGAACTATTCTCTACTATACTATTCTCTACTGAACTGTTCTCCACTGAACTATTCTCTACTGAACTATTCTCTACTGAACTATTCTCTACTGAACTATTCTCTACTGTACAATTCTGTACTGAACTATTCTCTACTGTAATATTCTGTACTGAACTATTCTCTAATGAACTATTCTCTATTGTACTGAACTATTCCCTACTATACTATTCTCTACTGAACTATTCTCCACTGAACTATTCTCTACTGAACTATTCTCTATTGAACTGAACTATTCTCTAATATACTATTCTCTATTTTACTGAACTATTCTTTACTATACTATTCTCTACTGAACTATTCTCTACTGAACTATTCTCTATTGTACTGAACTATTCCCTACTATACTATTCTCTACTGAACTATTCTCCACTGAATGGTTCTCTACTGAACTATTCTCTATTGTACTGAACTATTCTCTATTGTACTGAACTATTCTCTACTATACTATTCTCTACTGAACTATTCTCTACTGTACTATTCTCTATTGTACTGAACTATTCTTTACTATACTATTCTCTACTGAACTATTAGCTACTGAACTATTCTCTACTGAACTGAACTATTCTCTACTGAATAATTATCTACTGATCTATTCTCTACTGATCTGAACTATTCTCTACTGAAATATTCTCTATTGTACTGAACTATTCTCTACTGAAATATTCTCTAATGTACTGAACTATTCTCTACTGATCTATTCTCTACTGTACTGAACTATTCTCTACTATACTATTCTCTATTGAACTGAACTATTCTCTACTATACTATTCTCTACTGAACTATTCTCTACTGAACTATTCTCTACTGAACTATTCTCTAGTGTACAATTCTCTACTGAACTATTCTCTACTGTACTATTCTCTACTGAACTATTCTCTACTGAATAATTACCTACTGAACTATTCTCTACTGAACTGAACTATTCTCTACTGAACTATTCTCTACTGAACTATTCTCTACTGAACTATTCTCTATTGTACTGAACCATTCTTTACTATACTATTCTCTACTGAACTATTCTCTACTGTACTATTCTCTACTGAACTATTCTCTACTGTACTATTCTCTACTGAACCATTCTCTACTGTACTATTCTCTACTGAACTGTTCTTTACTATACTATTCTCTACTGAACTATTCTTTACTATACTATTCTCTACTGAACTATTCTCTACTATACTATTCTCTACTGAACTATTCTCTACTATACTACTCTCTACTGAACTATTCTCTACTATAGTATTCTCTACTGAACTATTCTCTACTGAACTGAACTATTCTCTACTGAACTATTCTCTATTGTACTGAACTATTCTATACTGATCTATTCTCTACTGTACTGAACTATTCTCTACTATACTATTCTCTATTGAACTGAACTTTTCTCTACTATACTATTCTCTACTGAACTATTCTCTACTGAACTATTCTCTACTGTACTGAACTATTCTCTACTATACTATTCTCTATTGTACTGAACTATTCTCTACTATACTATTCTCTACTGAACTATTCTCTACTGTACTGAACTATTCTCTACTATACTATTCTCTATTGTACTGAACTATTCTCTACTATACTATTCTCTACTGAACTATTCTCCACTGAACTGTTCTCTACTGAACTATTCTCTACTGAACTATTCTCTACTGAACTATTCTCTACTGTACAATTCTGTACTGAACTATTCTCTACTGTAATATTCTCTACTGAACTATTCTCTAATGAACTATTCTCTATTGTACTGAACTATTCCCTACTATACTATTCTCTACTGAACTATTCTCCACTGAACTATTCTCTACTGAACTATTCTCTATTGAACTGAACTATTCTCTACTATACTATTCTCTATTTTACTGAACTATTCTTTACTATACTATTCTCTACTGAACTATTCTCTACTGAACTATTCTCTATTGTACTGAACTATTCCCTACTATACTATTCTCTACTGAACTATTCTCCACTGAACTGTTCTCTACTGAACTATTCTCTATTGTACTGAACTATTCTCTATTGTACTGAACTATTCTCTACTATACTATTCTCTACTGAACTATTCTCTACTGTACTATTCTCTATTGTACTGAACTATTCTTTACTATACTATTCTCTACTGAACTATTAGCTACTGAACTATTCTCTACTGAACTGAACTATTCTCTACTGAATAATTATCTACTGATCTATTCTCTACTGATCTGAACTATTCTCTACTGAAATATTCTCTATTGTACTGAACTATTCTCTACTGAAATATTCTCTATTGTACTGAACTATTCTCTACTGATCTATTCTCTACTGTACTGAACTATTCTCTACTATACTATTCTCTATTGAACTGAACTATTCTCTACTATACTATTCTCTACTGAACTATTCTCTACTGAACTATTCTCTAGTTTACAATTCTCTACTGAACTATTCTCTACTGTACTATTCTCTACTGAACTATTCTCTACTGAACTGAACTATTCTCTACTGAATAATTACCTACTGAACTATTCTCTACTGAACTATTCTCTACTGAACTATTCTCTACTGAACTATTCTCTATTGTACTGAACCATTCTTTACTATACTATTCTCTACTGAACTATTCTCTACTGTACTATTCTCTACTGAACTATTCTTTACTATACTATTCTCTACTGAACCATTCTCTACTGTACTATTCTCTACTGAACTGTTCTTTACTATACTATTCTCTACTGAACTATTCTTTACTATACTATTCTCTACTGAACTATTCTCTACTATAGTATTCTCTACTGAACTATTCTCTACTATAGTATTCTCTACTATACTATTCTCTACTGAACTATTCTCTACTGAACTATTCTATAATGAACTATTCTCTATTGTACTGAACTATTCCCTACTATACTATTCTCTATTGTACTGAACTATTCCCTACTATACTATTCTCTACTGAACTATTCTCCACTGAACTATTCTCTACTATACTATTCTCTACTGAACTATTCTCCACTGAACTGTTCTCTACTGAACTATTCTCTACTGAACTATTCTCTACTGAACTATTCTCTACTGTACAATTCTGTACTGAACTATTCTCTACTGTAATATTCTCTACTGAACTATTCTCTAATGAACTATTCTCTATTGTACTGAACTATTCCCTACTATACTATTCTCTACTGAACTATTCTCCACTGAACTATTCTCTACTATACTATTCTCTACTGAACTATTCTCTACTGTACTATTCTCTATTTTACTGAACTATTCTTTACTATACTATTCTCTACTGAACTATTCTCTACTGAACTATTCTCTATTGTACTGAACTATTCCCTACTATACTATTCTCTACTGAACTATTCTCCACTGAACTGTTCTCTACTGAACTATTCTCCATTGAACTGAACTATTCTCTATTGTACTGAACTATTCTCTACTATACTATTCTCTACTGAACTATTCTCTACTGTACTATTCTCTATTGTACTGAACTATTCTCTACTATACTATTCTCTACTGTACTATTAGCTACTGAACTATTCTCTACTAAACTGAACTATTCTCTACTGAATAATTATCTACTGATCTATTCTCTACTGATCTGAACTATTCTCTACTGAAATATTCTCTATTGTACTGAACTATTCTCTACTAAACTATTCTCTACTGATCTATTCTCCACTGAACTGTTCTCTACTGAACTATTCTCTACTGAACTATTCTCTACTGAACTATTCTCTACTGAACTATTCTCTACTGTACAATTCTCTACTGTAATATTCTCTACTGAACTATTCTCTAATGAACTATTCTCTATTGTACTGAACTATTCTCTACTAAACTATTCTCTACTGAACTATTCTCCACTGAACTGTTCTCTACTGAACTATTCTCTACTGAACTATTCTCTACTGAACTATTCTCTACTGAACTATTCTCTACTATACTATTCTCTACTGTACTATTAGCTACTGAACTATTCTCTACTAAACTGAACTATTCTCTACTGAATAATTATCTACTGATCTATTCTCTACTGATCTGAACTATTCTCTACTGAAATATTCTCTATTGTACTGAACTATTCTCTACTGAAATATTCTCTATTGTACTGAACTATTCTCTACTGAGCTATTCTCTACTGTACTGAACTATTCTCTACTATACTATTCTCTATTGAACTGAACTATTCTCTACTATACTATTCTCTACTGAACTATTCTCTACTGAACTATTCTCTAGTGTACAATTCTCTACTGAACTATTCTCTTCTGTACTATTCTCTACTGAACTATTCTCTACTGAACTGAACTATTCTCTACTGAATAATTACCTACTGAACTATTCTCTACTGAACTATTCTCTACTGAACTATTCTCTACTGTACTGAACTATTCTCTACTATACTATTCTCTATTGTACTGAACTATTCTCTACTATACTATTCTCTACTGAACTGTTCTCCACTGAACTATTCTCTACTGAACTATTCTCTACTGAACTATTCTCTACTGAACTATTCTCTACTGTACAATTCTGTACTGAACTATTCTCTACTGTAATATTCTCTACTGAACTATTCTCTAATGAACTATTCTCTATTGTACTGAACTATTCCCTACTATACTATTCTCTACTGAACTATTCTCCACTGAACTATTCTCTACTATACTATTCTCTACTGAACTATTCTCTACTGTACTATACAGTACAAAAAAAAAAATGCTTGTAATTAAAATGAAATGTATGAATTGTATGCAATCACTACTGTAAGTCGCTCTGGATAAGAGCGTCTGCTAAATGACTAAAATGTAAATGTAAATGTATACTATTCTCTACTGTACTATTAGCTACTGAACTATTCTCTACTAAACTGAACTATTCTCTACTGAATAATTATCTACTGATCTATTCTCTACTGATCTGAACTATTCTCTACTGAAATATTCTCTATTGTACTGAACTATTCTCTACTGAAATATTCTCTATTGTACTGAACTGTTCTCTACTGAGCTATTCTCTACTGTACTGAACTATTCTCTACTATACTATTCTCTATTGAACTGAACTATTCTCTACTATACTATTCTCTACTGAACTATTCTCTACTGAACTATTCTCTAGTGTACAATTCTCTACTGAACTATTCTCTACTGTACTATTCTCTACTGAACTATTCTCTACTGAACTGAACTATTCTCTACTGAATAATTACCTACTGAACTATTCTCTACTGAACTATTCTCTACTGAACTATTCTTTACTGAACTATTCTCTATTGTACTGAACCATTCTTTACTATACTATTCTCTACTGAACTATTCTCTACTGTACTATTCTCTACTGAACTATTCTTTACTATACTATTCTCTACTGAACCATTCTCTACTGTACTATTCTCTACTGAACTGTTCTTTACTATACTATTCTCTACTGAACTATTCTCTACTGTACTGAACTATTCTCTACTATACTATTCTCTATTGTACTGAACTATTCTCTACTATACTACTCTCTACTGAACTATTCTCTACTATAGTATTCTCTACTGAACTATTCTCTACTGAACTATTCTCTACTGAACTGAACTATTCTCTACTGAGTAATTATGTACTGAACTATTCTCTACTGAACTGAACTATTCTCTACTGAACTATTCTCTATTGTACTGAACTATTCTATACTGATCTATTCTCTACTGTACTGAACTATTCTCTACTATACTATTCTCTATTGAACTGAACTTTTCTCTACTATACTATTCTCTACTGAACTATTCTCTACTGAACTATTCTCTACTGTACTGAACTATTCTCTACTATACTATTCTCTATTGTACTGAACTATTCTCTACTATACTATTCTCTACTGAACCATTCTCTACTGTACTATTCTCTACTGAACTGTTCTTTACTATACTATTCTCTACTGAACTATTCTTTACTATACTATTCTCTACTGAACTATTCTCTACTATAGTATTCTCTACTGAACTATTCTCTACTATAGTATTCTCTACTATACTATTCTCTACTGAACTATTCTCTACTGAACTATTCTATAATGAACTATTCTCTATTGTACTGAACTATTCCCTACTATACTATTCTCTATTGTACTGAACTATTCCCTACTATACTATTCTCTACTGAACTATTCTCCACTGAACTATTCTCTACTATACTATTCTCTACTGAACTATTCTCCACTGAACTGTTCTCTACTGAACTATTCTCTACTGAACTATTCTCTACTGAACTATTCTCTACTGTACAATTCTGTACTGAACTATTCTCTACTGTAATATTCTCTACTGAACTATTCTCTAATGAACTATTCTCTATTGTACTGAACTATTCCCTACTATACTATTCTCTACTGAACTATTCTCCACTGAACTATTCTCTACTATACTATTCTCTACTGAACTATTCTCTACTGTACTATTCTCTATTTTACTGAACTATTCTTTACTATACTATTCTCTACTGAACTATTCTCTACTGAACTATTCTCTATTGTACTGAACTATTCCCTACTATACTATTCTCTACTGAACTATTCTCCACTGAACTGTTCTCTACTGAACTATTCTCCATTGAACTGAACTATTCTCTATTGTACTGAACTATTCTCTACTATACTATTCTCTACTGAACTATTCTCTACTGTACTATTCTCTATTGTACTGAACTATTCTCTACTATACTATTCTCTACTGTACTATTAGCTACTGAACTATTCTCTACTAAACTGAACTATTCTCTACTGAATAATTATCTACTGATCTATTCTCTACTGATCTGAACTATTCTCTACTGAAATATTCTCTATTGTACTGAACTATTCTCTACTAAACTATTCTCTACTGATCTATTCTCCACTGAACTGTTCTCTACTGAACTATTCTCTACTGAACTATTCTCTACTGAACTATTCTCTACTGAACTATTCTCTACTGTACAATTCTCTACTGTAATATTCTCTACTGAACTATTCTCTAATGAACTATTCTCTATTGTACTGAACTATTCTCTACTAAACTATTCTCTACTGAACTATTCTCCACTGAACTGTTCTCTACTGAACTATTCTCTACTGAACTATTCTCTACTGAACTATTCTCTACTGAACTATTCTCTACTATACTATTCTCTACTGTACTATTAGCTACTGAACTATTCTCTACTAAACTGAACTATTCTCTACTGAATAATTATCTACTGATCTATTCTCTACTGATCTGAACTATTCTCTACTGAAATATTCTCTATTGTACTGAACTATTCTCTACTGAAATATTCTCTATTGTACTGAACTATTCTCTACTGAGCTATTCTCTACTGTACTGAACTATTCTCTACTATACTATTCTCTATTGAACTGAACTATTCTCTACTATACTATTCTCTACTGAACTATTCTCTACTGAACTATTCTCTAGTGTACAATTCTCTACTGAACTATTCTCTTCTGTACTATTCTCTACTGAACTATTCTCTACTGAACTGAACTATTCTCTACTGAATAATTACCTACTGAACTATTCTCTACTGAACTATTCTCTACTGAACTATTCTTTACTGAACTATTCTCTATTGTACTGAACCATTCTTTACTATACTATTCTCTACTGAACTATTCTCTACTGTACTATTCTCTACTGAACTATTCTTTACTATACTATTCTCTACTGAACCATTCTCTACTGTACTATTCTCTACTGAACTGTTCTTTACTATACTATTCTCTACTGAACTATTCTCTACTGTACTGAACTATTCTCTACTATACTATTCTCTATTGTACTGAACTATTCTCTACTATACTACTCTCTACTGAACTATTCTCTACTATAGTATTCTCTACTGAACTATTCTCTACTGAACTATTCTCTACTGAACTGAACTATTCTCTACTGAGTAATTATGTACTGAACTATTCTCTACTGAACTGAACTATTCTCTACTGAACTATTCTCTATTGTACTGAACTATTCTATACTGATCTATTCTCTACTGTACTGAACTATTCTCTACTATACTATTCTCTATTGAACTGAACTTTTCTCTACTATACTATTCTCTACTGAACTATTCTCTACTGAACTATTCTCTACTGTACTGAACTATTCTCTACTATACTATTCTCTATTGTACTGAACTATTCTCTACTATACTATTCTCTACTGAACTATTCTCTACTGTACTGAACTATTCTCTACTATACTATTCTCTATTGTACTGAACTATTCTCTACTATACTATTCTCTACTGAACTGTTCTCCACTGAACTATTCTCTACTGAACTATTCTCTACTGAACTATTCTCTACTGAACTATTCTCTACTGTACAATTCTGTACTGAACTATTCTCTACTGTAATATTCTCTACTGAACTATTCTCTAATGAACTATTCTCTATTGTACTGAACTATTCCCTACTATACTATTCTCTACTGAACTATTCTCCACTGAACTATTCTCTACTATACTATTCTCTACTGAACTATTCTCTACTGTACTATTCTCTATTTTACTGAACTATTCTTTACTATACTATTCTCTACTGAACTATTCTCTACTGAACTATTCTCTATTGTACTGAACTATTCCCTACTATACTATTCTCTACTGAACTATTCTCCACTGAACTGTTCTCTACTGAACTATTCTCCATTGAACTGAACTATTCTCTATTGTACTGAACTATTCTCTACTATACTATTCTCTACTGAACTATTCTCTACTGTACTATTCTCTATTGTACTGAACTATTCTCTACTATACTATTCTCTACTGTACTATTAGCTACTGAACTATTCTCTACTAAACTGAACTATTCTCTACTGAATAATTATCTACTGATCTATTCTCTACTGATCTGAACTATTCTCTACTGAAATATTCTCTATTGTACTGAACTATTCTCTACTAAACTATTCTCTACTGGACTATTCTCCACTGAACTGTTCTCTACTGAACTATTCTCTACTGAACTATTCTCTACTGAACTATTCTCTACTGAACTATTCTCTACTGTACAATTCTCTACTGTAATATTCTCTACTGAACTATTCTCTAATGAACTATTCTCTATATTACTGAACTATTCTCTACTAAACTATTCTCTACTGAACTATTCTCCACTGAACTGTTCTCTACTGAACTATTCTCTACTGAACTATTCTCTACTGAACTATTCTCTACTGAACTATTCTCTACTATACTATTCTCTACTGTACTATTAGCTACTGAACTATTCTCTACTAAACTGAACTATTCTCTACTGAATAATTATCTACTGATCTATTCTCTACTGATCTGAACTATTCTCTACTGAAATATTCTCTATTGTACTGAACTATTCTCTACTGAAATATTCTCTATTGTACTGAACTGTTCTCTACTGAGCTATTCTCTACTGTACTGAACTATTCTCTACTATACTATTCTCTATTGAACTGAACTATTCTCTACTATACTATTCTCTACTGAACTATTCTCTACTGAACTATTCTCTAGTGTACAATTCTCTACTGAACTATTCTCTACTGTACTATTCTCTACTGAACTATTCTCTACTGAACTGAACTATTCTCTACTGAATAATTACCTACTGAACTATTCTCTACTGAACTATTCTCTACTGAACTATTCTTTACTGAACTATTCTCTATTGTACTGAACCATTCTTTACTATACTATTCTCTACTGAACTATTCTCTACTGTACTATTCTCTACTGAACTATTCTTTACTATACTATTCTCTACTGAACCATTCTCTACTGTACTATTCTCTACTGAACTGTTCTTTACTATACTATTCTCTACTGAACTATTCTCTACTGTACTGAACTATTCTCTACTATACTATTCTCTATTGTACTGAACTATTCTCTACTATACTACTCTCTACTGAACTATTCTCTACTATAGTATTCTCTACTGAACTATTCTCTACTGAACTATTCTCTACTGAACTGAACTATTCTCTACTGAGTAATTATGTACTGAACTATTCTCTACTGAACTGAACTATTCTCTACTGAACTATTCTCTATTGTACTGAACTATTCTATACTGATCTATTCTCTACTGTACTGAACTATTCTCTACTATACTATTCTCTATTGAACTGAACTTTTCTCTACTATACTATTCTCTACTGAACTATTCTCTACTGAACTATTCTCTACTGTACTGAACTATTCTCTACTATACTATTCTCTATTGTACTGAACTATTCTCTACTATACTATTCTCTACTGAACTATTCTCTACTGTACTGAACTATTCTCTACTATACTATTCTCTATTGTACTGAACTATTCTCTACTATACTATTCTCTACTGAACTGTTCTCCACTGAACTATTCTCTACTGAACTATTCTCTACTGAACTATTCTCTACTGAACTATTCTCTACTGTACAATTCTGTACTGAACTATTCTCTACTGTAATATTCTGTACTGAACTATTCTCTAATGAACTATTCTCTATTGTACTGAACTATTCCCTACTATACTATTCTCTACTGAACTATTCTCCACTGAACTATTCTCTACTGAACTATTCTCTATTGAACTGAACTATTCTCTAATATACTATTCTCTATTTTACTGAACTATTCTTTACTATACTATTCTCTACTGAACTATTCTCTACTGAACTATTCTCTATTGTACTGAACTATTCCCTACTATACTATTCTCTACTGAACTATTCTCCACTGAATGGTTCTCTACTGAACTATTCTCTATTGTACTGAACTATTCTCTATTGTACTGAACTATTCTCTACTATACTATTCTCTACTGAACTATTCTCTACTGTACTATTCTCTATTGTACTGAACTATTCTTTACTATACTATTCTCTACTGAACTATTAGCTACTGAACTATTCTCTACTGAACTGAACTATTCTCTACTGAATAATTATCTACTGATCTATTCTCTACTGATCTGAACTATTCTCTACTGAAATATTCTCTATTGTACTGAACTATTCTCTACTGAAATATTCTCTAATGTACTGAACTATTCTCTACTGATCTATTCTCTACTGTACTGAACTATTCTCTACTATACTATTCTCTATTGAACTGAACTATTCTCTACTATACTATTCTCTACTGAACTATTCTCTACTGAACTATTCTCTACTGAACTATTCTCTAGTGTACAATTCTCTACTGAACTATTCTCTACTGTACTATTCTCTACTGAACTATTCTCTACTGAATAATTACCTACTGAACTATTCTCTACTGAACTGAACTATTCTCTACTGAACTATTCTCTACTGAACTATTCTCTACTGAACTATTCTCTATTGTACTGAACCATTCTTTACTATACTATTCTCTACTGAACTATTCTCTACTGTACTATTCTCTACTGAACTATTCTCTACTGTACTATTCTCTACTGAACCATTCTCTACTGTACTATTCTCTACTGAACTGTTCTTTACTATACTATTCTCTACTGAACTATTCTTTACTATACTATTCTCTACTGAACTATTCTCTACTATACTATTCTCTACTGAACTATTCTCTACTATACTACTCTCTACTGAACTATTCTCTACTATAGTATTCTCTACTGAACTATTCTCTACTGAACTGAACTATTCTCTACTGAACTATTCTCTATTGTACTGAACTATTCTATACTGATCTATTCTCTACTGTACTGAACTATTCTCTACTATACTATTCTCTATTGAACTGAACTTTTCTCTACTATACTATTCTCTACTGAACTATTCTCTACTGAACTATTCTCTACTGTACTGAACTATTCTCTACTATACTATTCTCTATTGTACTGAACTATTCTCTACTATACTATTCTCTACTGAACTATTCTCTACTGTACTGAACTATTCTCTACTATACTATTCTCTATTGTACTGAACTATTCTCTACTATACTATTCTCTACTGAACTATTCTCCACTGAACTGTTCTCTACTGAACTATTCTCTACTGAACTATTCTCTACTGAACTATTCTCTACTGTACAATTCTGTACTGAACTATTCTCTACTGTAATATTCTCTACTGAACTATTCTCTAATGAACTATTCTCTATTGTACTGAACTATTCCCTACTATACTATTCTCTACTGAACTATTCTCCACTGAACTATTCTCTACTGAACTATTCTCTATTGAACTGAACTATTCTCTACTATACTATTCTCTATTTTACTGAACTATTCTTTACTATACTATTCTCTACTGAACTATTCTCTACTGAACTATTCTCTATTGTACTGAACTATTCCCTACTATACTATTCTCTACTGAACTATTCTCCACTGAACTGTTCTCTACTGAACTATTCTCTATTGTACTGAACTATTCTCTATTGTACTGAACTATTCTCTACTATACTATTCTCTACTGAACTATTCTCTACTGTACTATTCTCTATTGTACTGAACTATTCTTTACTATACTATTCTCTACTGAACTATTAGCTACTGAACTATTCTCTACTGAACTGAACTATTCTCTACTGAATAATTATCTACTGATCTATTCTCTACTGATCTGAACTATTCTCTACTGAAATATTCTCTATTGTACTGAACTATTCTCTACTGAAATATTCTCTATTGTACTGAACTATTCTCTACTGATCTATTCTCTACTGTACTGAACTATTCTCTACTATACTATTCTCTATTGAACTGAACTATTCTCTACTATACTATTCTCTACTGAACTATTCTCTACTGAACTATTCTCTAGTTTACAATTCTCTACTGAACTATTCTCTACTGTACTATTCTCTACTGAACTATTCTCTACTGAACTGAACTATTCTCTACTGAATAATTACCTACTGAACTATTCTCTACTGAACTATTCTCTACTGAACTATTCTCTACTGAACTATTCTCTATTGTACTGAACCATTCTTTACTATACTATTCTCTACTGAACTATTCTCTACTGTACTATTCTCTACTGAACTATTCTTTACTATACTATTCTCTACTGAACCATTCTCTACTGTACTATTCTCTACTGAACTGTTCTTTACTATACTATTCTCTACTGAACTATTCTTTACTATACTATTCTCTACTGAACTATTCTCTACTATAGTATTCTCTACTGAACTATTCTCTACTATAGTATTCTCTACTATACTATTCTCTACTGAACTATTCTCTACTGAACTATTCTATAATGAACTATTCTCTATTGTACTGAACTATTCCCTACTATACTATTCTCTATTGTACTGAACTATTCCCTACTATACTATTCTCTACTGAACTATTCTCCACTGAACTATTCTCTACTATACTATTCTCTACTGAACTATTCTCCACTGAACTGTTCTCTACTGAACTATTCTCTACTGAACTATTCTCTACTGAACTATTCTCTACTGTACAATTCTGTACTGAACTATTCTCTACTGTAATATTCTCTACTGAACTATTCTCTAATGAACTATTCTCTATTGTACTGAACTATTCCCTACTATACTATTCTCTACTGAACTATTCTCCACTGAACTATTCTCTACTATACTATTCTCTACTGAACTATTCTCTACTGTACTATTCTCTATTTTACTGAACTATTCTTTACTATACTATTCTCTACTGAACTATTCTCTACTGAACTATTCTCTATTGTACTGAACTATTCCCTACTATACTATTCTCTACTGAACTATTCTCCACTGAACTGTTCTCTACTGAACTATTCTCCATTGAACTGAACTATTCTCTATTGTACTGAACTATTCTCTACTATACTATTCTCTACTGAACTATTCTCTACTGTACTATTCTCTATTGTACTGAACTATTCTCTACTATACTATTCTCTACTGTACTATTAGCTACTGAACTATTCTCTACTAAACTGAACTATTCTCTACTGAATAATTATCTACTGATCTATTCTCTACTGATCTGAACTATTCTCTACTGAAATATTCTCTATTGTACTGAACTATTCTCTACTAAACTATTCTCTACTGAACTATTCTCCACTGAACTGTTCTCTACTGAACTATTCTCTACTGAACTATTCTCTACTGAACTATTCTCTACTGAACTATTCTCTACTGTACAATTCTCTACTGTAATATTCTCTACTGAACTATTCTCTATTGTACTGAACTATTCTCTACTAAACTATTCTCTACTGAACTATTCTCCACTGAACTGTTCTCTACTGAACTATTCTCTACTGAACTATTCTCTACTGAACTATTCTCTACTGAACTATTCTCTACTATACTATTCTCTACTGTACTATTAGCTACTGAACTATTCTCTACTAAACTGAACTATTCTCTACTGAATAATTATCTACTGATCTATTCTCTACTGATCTGAACTATTCTCTACTGAAATATTCTCTATTGTACTGAACTATTCTCTACTGAAATATTCTCTATTGTACTGAACTATTCTCTACTGAGCTATTCTCTACTGTACTGAACTATTCTCTACTATACTATTCTCTATTGAACTGAACTATTCTCTACTATACTATTCTCTACTGAACTATTCTCTACTGAACTATTCTCTAGTGTACAATTCTCTACTGAACTATTCTCTACTGTACTATTCTCTACTGAACTATTCTCTACTGAACTGAACTATTCTCTACTGAATAATTACCTACTGAACTATTCTCTACTGAACTATTCTCTACTGAACTATTCTTTACTGAACTATTCTCTATTGTACTGAACCATTCTTTACTATACTATTCTCTACTGAACTATTCTCTACTGTACTATTCTCTACTGAACTATTCTTTACTATACTATTCTCTACTGAACCATTCTCTACTGTACTATTCTCTACTGAACTGTTCTTTACTATACTATTCTCTACTGAACTATTCTCTACTGTACTGAACTATTCTCTACTATACTATTCTCTATTGTACTGAACTATTCTCTACTATACTACTCTCTACTGAACTATTCTCTACTATAGTATTCTCTACTGAACTATTCTCTACTGAACTATTCTCTACTGAACTGAACTATTCTCTACTGAGTAATTATGTACTGAACTATTCTCTACTGAACTGAACTATTCTCTACTGAACTATTCTCTATTGTACTGAACTATTCTATACTGATCTATTCTCTACTGTACTGAACTATTCTCTACTATACTATTCTCTATTGAACTGAACTTTTCTCTACTATACTATTCTCTACTGAACTATTCTCTACTGAACTATTCTCTACTGTACTGAACTATTCTCTACTATACTATTCTCTATTGTACTGAACTATTCTCTACTATACTATTCTCTACTGAACTATTCTCTACTGTACTGAACTATTCTCTACTATACTATTCTCTATTGTACTGAACTATTCTCTACTATACTATTCTCTACTGAACTATTCTCCACTGAACTGTTCTCTACTGAACTATTCTCTACTGAACTATTCTCTACTGAACTATTCTCTACTGTACAATTCTGTACTGAACTATTCTCTACTGTAATATTCTCTACTGAACTATTCTCTAATGAACTATTCTCTATTGTACTGAACTATTCCCTACTATACTATTCTCTACTGAACTATTCTCCACTGAACTATTCTCTACTGAACTATTCTCTATTGAACTGAACTATTCTCTAATATACTATTCTCTATTTTACTGAACTATTCTTTACTATACTATTCTCTACTGAACTATTCTCTACTGAACTATTCTCTATTGTACTGAACTATTCCCTACTATACTATTCTCTACTGAACTATTCTCCACTGAATGGTTCTCTACTGAACTATTCTCTATTGTACTGAACTATTCTCTATTGTACTGAACTATTCTCTACTATACTATTCTCTACTGAACTATTCTCTACTGTACTATTCTCTATTGTACTGAACTATTCTTTACTATACTATTCTCTACTGAACTATTAGCTACTGAACTATTCTCTACTGAACTGAACTATTCTCTACTGAATAATTATCTACTGATCTATTCTCTACTGATCTGAACTATTCTCTACTGAAATATTCTCTATTGTACTGAACTATTCTCTACTAAACTATTCTCTACTGAACTATTCTCCACTGAACTGTTCTCTACTGAACTATTCTCTACTGAACTATTCTCTACTGAACTATTCTCTACTGTACAATTCTGTACTGAACTATTCTCTACTGTAATATTCTCTACTGAACTATTCTCTAATGAACTATTCTCTATTGTACTGAACTATTCCCTACTATACTATTCTCTACTGAACTATTCTCCACTGAACTATTCTCTACTATTCTATTCTCTACTGAACTATTCTCTACTGTACTATTCTCTATTTTACTGAACTATTCTTTACTATACTATTCTCTACTGAACTATTCTCTACTGAACTATTCTCTATTGTACTGAACTATTCCCTACTATACTATTCTCTACTGAACTATTCTCCACTGAACTGTTCTCTACTGAACTATTCTCCATTGAACTGAACTATTCTCTATTGTACTGAACTATTCTCTACTATACTATTCTCTACTGAACTATTCTCTACTGAACTATTCTCTACTGAACTATTCTCTATTGTACTGAACCATTCTTTACTATACTATTCTCTACTGAACTATTCTCTACTGTACTATTCTCTACTGAACTATTCTTTACTATACTATTCTCTACTGAACCATTCTCTACTGTACTATTCTCTACTGAACTGTTCTTTACTATACTATTCTCTACTGAACTATTCTTTACTATACTATTCTCTACTGAACTATTCTCTACTATAGTATTCTCTACTGAACTATTCTCTACTATAGTATTCTCTACTATACTATTCTCTACTGAACTATTCTCTACTGAACTATTCTATAATGAACTATTCTCTATTGTACTGAACTATTCCCTACTATACTATTCTCTAATGTACTGAACTATTCCCTACTATATTTTTTTCTCTACTGAACTATTCTCCACTGAACTATTCTCTACTATACTATTCTCTACTGAACTATTCTCCACTGAACTGTTCTCTACTGAACTATTCTCTACTGAACTATTCTCTACTGAACTATTCTCTACTGTACAATTCTGTACTGAACCATTCTCTACTGTAATATTCTCTACTGAACTATTCTCTAATGAACTATTCTCTATTGTACTGAACTATTCCCTACTATACTATTCTCTACTGAACTATTCTCCACTGAACTATTCTCTACTATACTATTCTCTACTGAACTATTCTCTACTGTACTATTCTCTATTTTACTGAACTATTCTTTACTATACTATTCTCTACTGAACTATTCTCTACTGAACTATTCTCTATTGTACTGAACTATTCCCTACTATACTATTCTCTACTGAACTATTCTCCACTGAACTGTTCTCTACTGAACTATTCTCCATTGAACTGAACTATTCTCTATTGTACTGAACTATTCTCTACTATACTATTCTCTACTGAACTATTCTCTACTGTACTATTCTCTATTGTACTGAACTATTCTCTACTATACTATTCTCTACTGTACTATTAGCTACTGAACTATTCTCTACTAAACTGAACTATTCTCTACTGAATAATTATCTACTGATCTATTCTCTACTGATCTGAACTATTCTCTACTGAAATATTCTCTATTGTACTGAACTATTCTCTACTAAACTATTCTCTACTGAACTATTCTCCACTGAACTGTTCTCTACTGAACTATTCTCTACTGAACTATTCTCTACTGAACTATTCTCTACTGAACTATTCTCTACTGTACAATTCTCTACTGTAATATTCTCTACTGAACTATTCTCTAATGAACTATTCTCTATTGTACTGAACTATTCTCTACTAAACTATTCTCTACTGAACTATTCTCCACTGAACTGTTCTCTACTGAACTATTCTCTACTGAACTATTCTCTACTGAACTATTCTCTACTGAACTATTCTCTACTATACTATTCTCTACTGTACTATTAGCTACTGAACTATTCTCTACTAAACTGAACTATTCTCTACTGAATAATTATCTACTGATCTATTCTCTACTGATCTGAACTATTCTCTACTGAAATATTCTCTATTGTACTGAACTATTCTCTACTGAAATATTCTCTATTGTACTGAACTATTCTCTACTGAGCTATTCTCTACTGTACTGAACTATTCTCTACTATACTATTCTCTATTGAACTGAACTATTCTCTACTATACTATTCTCTACTGAACTATTCTCTACTGAACTATTCTCTAGTGTACAATTCTCTACTGAACTATTCTCTACTGTACTATTCTCTACTGAACTATTCTCTACTGAACTGAACTATTCTCTACTGAATAATTACCTACTGAACTATTCTCTACTGAACTATTCTCTACTGAACTATTCTTTACTGAACTATTCTCTATTGTACTGAACCATTCTTTACTATACTATTCTCTACTGAACTATTCTCTACTGTACTATTCTCTACTGAACTATTCTTTACTATACTATTCTCTACTGAACCATTCTCTACTGTACTATTCTCTACTGAACTGTTCTTTACTATACTATTCTCTACTGAACTATTCTCTACTGTACTGAACTACTCTCTACTATACTATTCTCTATTGTACTGAACTATTCTCTACTATACTACTCTCTACTGAACTATTCTCTACTATAGTATTCTCTACTGAACTATTCTCTACTGAACTATTCTCTACTGAACTGAACTATTCTCTACTGAGTAATTATGTACTGAACTATTCTCTACTGAACTGCACTATTCTCTACTGAACTATTCTCTATTGTACTGAACTATTCTATACTGATCTATTCTCTACTGTACTGAACTATTCTCTACTATACTATTCTCTATTGAACTGAACTTTTCTCTACTATACTATTCTCTACTGAACTATTCTCTACTGAACTATTCTCTACTGTACTGAACTATTCTCTACTATACTATTCTCTATTGTACTGAACTATTCTCTACTATACTATTCTCTACTGAACTATTCTCTACTGTACTGAACTATTCTCTACTATACTATTCTCTATTGTACTGAACTATTCTCTACTATACTATTCTCTACTGAACTATTCTCCACTGAACTGTTCTCTACTGAACTATTCTCTACTGAACTATTCTCTACTGAACTATTCTCTACTGTACAATTCTGTACTGAACTATTCTCTACTGTAATATTCTCTACTGAACTATTCTCTAATGAACTATTCTCTATTGTACTGAACTATTCCCTACTATACTATTCTCTACTGAACTATTCTCCACTGAACTATTCTCTACTGAACTATTCTCTATTGAACTGAACTATTCTCTAATATACTATTCTCTATTTTACTGAACTATTCTTTACTATACTATTCTCTACTGAACTATTCTCTACTGAACTATTCTCTATTGTACTGAACTATTCCCTACTATACTATTCTCTACTGAACTATTCTCCACTGAATGGTTCTCTACTGAACTATTCTCTATTGTACTGAACTATTCTCTATTGTACTGAACTATTCTCTACTATACTATTCTCTACTGAACTATTCTCTACTGTACTATTCTCTATTGTACTGAACTATTCTTTACTATACTATTCTCTACTGAACTATTAGCTACTGAACTATTCTCTACTGAACTGAACTATTCTCTACTGAATAATTATCTACTGATCTATTCTCTACTGATCTGAACTATTCTCTACTGAAATATTCTCTATTGTACTGAACTATTCTCTACTAAACTATTCTCTACTGAACTATTCTCCACTGAACTGTTCTCTACTGAACTATTCTCTACTGAACTATTCTCTACTGAACTATTCTCTACTGTACAATTCTGTACTGAACTATTCTCTACTGTAATATTCTCTACTGAACTATTCTCTAATGAACTATTCTCTATTGTACTGAACTATTCCCTACTATACTATTCTCTACTGAACTATTCTCCACTGAACTATTCTCTACTATACTATTCTCTACTGAACTATTCTCTACTGTACTATTCTCTATTTTACTGAACTATTCTTTACTATACTATTCTCTACTGAACTATTCTCTACTGAACTATTCTCTATTGTACTGAACTATTCCCTACTATACTATTCTCTACTGAACTATTCTCCACTGAACTGTTCTCTACTGAACTATTCTCCATTGAACTGAACTATTCTCTATTGTACTGAACTATTCTCTACTATACTATTCTCTACTGAACTATTCTCTACTGTACTATTCTCTATTGTACTGAACTATTCTCTACTATACTATTCTCTACTGTACTATTAGCTACTGAACTATTCTCTACTAAACTGAACTATTCTCTACTGAATAATTATCTACTGATCTATTCTCTACTGATCTGAACTATTCTCTACTGAAATATTCTCTATTGTACTGAACTATTCTCTACTGAAATATTCTCTATTGTACTGAACTATTCTCTACTGATCTATTCTCTACTGTACTGAACTATTCTCTACTATACTATTCTCTATTGAACTGAACTATTCTCTACTATACTATTCTCTACTGAACTATTCTCTACTGAACTATTCTCTAGTGTACAATTCTCTACTGAACTATTCTCTACTGTACTATTCTCTACTGAACTATTCTCTACTGAACTGAACTATTCTCTACTGAATAATTACCTACTGAACTATTCTCTACTGAACTATTCTCTACTGAACTATTCTCTATTGTACTGAACCATTCTTTACTATACTATTCTCTACTGAACTATTCTCTACTGTACTATTCTCTACTGAACTATTCTTTACTATACTATTCTCTACTGAACCATTCTCTACTGTACTATTCTCTACTGAACTGTTCTTTACTATACTATTCTCTACTGAACTATTCTTTACTATACTATTCTCTACTGAACTATTCTCTACTATAGTATTCTCTACTGAACTATTCTCTACTATAGTATTCTCTACTATACTATTCTCTACTGAACTATTCTCTACTGAACTATTCTATAATGAACTATTCTCTATTGTACTGAACTATTCCCTACTATACTATTCTCTATTGTACTGAACTATTCTCTACTATGCTATTCTCTACTGAACTATTCTCTACTGAACTATTCTCAATTGTACTGAACTATTCTCTACTGATCTATTCTCTACTGAACTATTCTCTACTGTACTGAACTATTCTCTACTATACTATTCTCTATTGTACTGAACTATTCTCTACTATACTATTCTCTACTGAACTATTCTCTACTGAAGTATTCTCTATTGTACTGAACTATTCCCTACTATACTATTCTCTACTGAACTATTCTCCACTGAACTGTTCTCTACTGAACTATTCTCTATTGAACTGAACTATTCTCTATTGTACTGAACTATTCTCTACTATACTATTCTCTACTGAACTATTCTCTACTGTACTATTCTCTATTGTACTGAACTATTCTCTACTATACTATTCTCTACTGAACTATTAGCTACTGAACTATTCTCTACTAAACTGAACTATTCTCTACTGAATAATTATCTACTGATCCATTCTCTACTGATCTGAACTATTCTCTACTGAAATATTCTCTATTGTACTGAACTATTCTCTACTGAAATATTCTCTATTGTACTGAACTATTCTCTACTGATCTATTCTCTACTGTACTGAACTATTCTCTACTATACTATTCTCTATTGAACTGAACTATTCTCTACTATACTATTCTCTACTGAACTATTCTCTACTGAACTATTCTCTACTGAACTATTCTCTAGTGTACAATTCTCTACTGAACTATTCTCTACTGTACTATTCTCTACTGAACTATTCTCTACTGAACTGAACTATTCTCTACTGAATAATTACCTACTGAACTATTCTCTACTGAACTGAACTATTCTCTACTGAACTATTCTCTACTGAACTATTCTCTACTGAACTATTCTCTACTGAACCATTCTCTACTATACTATTCTCTACTGAACTATTCTCTACTTAACTATTCTCTACTGAACTATTCTTTACTATACTATTCTCTACTGAACCATTCTCTACTGTACTATTCTCTACTGAACTGTTCTTTACTATACTATTCTCTACTGAACTATTCTCTACTGTACTGAACTATTCTCTACTATACTATTCTCTATTGTACTGAACTATTCTCTACTATACTACTCTCTACTGAACTATTCTCTACTATAGTATTCTCTACTGAACTATTCTCTACTGAACTATTCTCTACTGAACTGAACTATTCTCTACTGAGTAATTATGTACTGAACTATTCTCTACTGAACTGAACTATTCTCTACTGAACTATTCTCTATTGTACTGAACTATTCTATACTGATCTATTCTCTACTGTACTGAACTATTCTCTACTATACTATTCTCTATTGAACTGAACTTTTCTCTACTATACTATTCTCTACTGAACTATTCTCTACTGAACTATTCTCTACTGTACTGAACTATTCTCTACTATACTATTCTCTATTGTACTGAACTATTCTCTACTATACTATTCTCTACTGAACTATTCTCTACTGTACTGAACTATTCTCTACTATACTATTCTCTATTGTACTGAACTATTCTCTACTATACTATTCTCTACTGAACTATTCTCCACTGAACTGTTCTCTACTGAACTATTCTCTACTGAACTATTCTCTACTGAACTATTCTCTACTGTACAATTCTGTACTGAACTATTCTCTACTGTAATATTCTCTACTGAACTATTCTCTAATGAACTATTCTCTATTGTACTGAACTATTCCCTACTATACTATTCTCTACTGAACTATTCTCCACTGAACTATTCTCTACTGAACTATTCTCTATTGAACTGAACTATTCTCTAATATACTATTCTCTATTTTACTGAACTATTCTTTACTATACTATTCTCTACTGAACTATTCTCTACTGAACTATTCTCTATTGTACTGAACTATTCCCTACTATACTATTCTCTACTGAACTATTCTCCACTGAATGGTTCTCTACTGAACTATTCTCTATTGTACTGAACTATTCTCTATTGTACTGAACTATTCTCTACTATACTATTCTCTACTGAACTATTCTCTACTGTACTATTCTCTATTGTACTGAACTATTCTTTACTATACTATTCTCTACTGAACTATTAGCTACTGAACTATTCTCTACTGAACTGAACTATTCTCTACTGAATAATTATCTACTGATCTATTCTCTACTGATCTGAACTATTCTCTACTGAAATATTCTCTATTGTACTGAACTATTCTCTACTGAAATATTCTCTATTGTACTGAACTATTCTCTACTGATCTATTCTCTACTGTACTGAACTATTCTCTACTATACTATTCTCTATTGAACTGAACTATTCTCTACTATACTATTCTCTACTGAACTATTCTCTACTGAACTATTCTCTAGTGTACAATTCTCTACTGAACTATTCTCTACTGTACTATTCTCTACTGAACTATTCTCTACTGAACTGAACTATTCTCTACTGAATAATTACCTACTGAACTATTCTCTACTGAACTATTCTCTACTGAACTATTCTCTACTGAACTATTCTCTATTGTACTGAACCATTCTTTACTATACTATTCTCTACTGAACTATTCTCTACTGTACTATTCTCTACTGAACTATTCTTTACTATACTATTCTCTACTGAACCATTCTCTACTGTACTATTCTCTACTGAACTGTTCTTTACTATACTATTCTCTACTGAACTATTCTTTACTATACTATTCTCTACTGAACTATTCTCTACTATAGTATTCTCTACTGAACTATTCTCTACTATAGTATTCTCTACTATACTATTCTCTACTGAACTATTCTCTACTGAACTATTCTATAATGAACTATTCTCTATTGTACTGAACTATTCCCTACTATACTATTCTCTATTGTACTGAACTATTCTCTACTATGCTATTCTCTACTGAACTATTCTCTACTGAACTATTCTCAATTGTACTGAACTATTCTCTACTGATCTATTCTCTACTGAACTATTCTCTACTGTACTGAACTATTCTCTACTATACTATTCTCTATTGTACTGAACTATTCTCTACAATACTATTCTCTACTGAACTATTCTCTACTGAACTATTCTCTATTGTACTGAACTATTCCCTACTATACTATTCTCTACTGAACTATTCTCCACTGAACTGTTCTCTACTGAACTATTCTCTATTGAACTGAACTATTCTCTATTGTACTGAAATATTCTCTACTATACTATTCTCTACTGAACTATTCTCTACTGTACTATTCTCTATTGTACTGAACTATTCTCTACTATACTATTCTCTACTGAACTATTAGCTATTGAACTATTCTCTACTAAACTGAACTATTCTCTACTGAATAATTATCTACTGATCCATTCTCTACTGATCTGAACTATTCTCTACTGAAATATTCTCTATTGTACTGAACTATTCTCTACTGAAATATTCTCTATTGTACTGAACTATTCTCTACTGATCTATTCTCTACTGTACTGAACTATTCTCTACTATACTATTCTCTATTGAACTGAACTATTCTCTACTATACTATTCTCTACTGAACTATTCTCTACTGAACTATTCTCTACTGAACTATTCTCTAGTGTACAATTCTCTACTGAACTATTCTCTACTGTACTATTCTCTACTGAACTATTCTCTACTGAACTGAACTACTCTCTACTGAATAATTACCTACTGAACTATTCTCTACTGAACTATTCTCTACTGAACAATTCTCTACTGAACCATTCTCTACTATACTATTCTCTACTGAACTATTCTCTACTGTACTATTCTCTACTGAACTATTCTTTACTATACTATTCTCTACTGAACCATTCTCTACTGTACTATTCTCTACTGAACTGTTCTTTACTATACTATTCTCTACTGAACTATTCTTTACTATACTATTCTCTACTGAACTATTCTCTACTATAGTATTCTCTACTATACTATTCTCTACTGAACTATTCTCTACTGAACTATTCTATAATGAACTATTCTCTATTGTACTGAACTATTCCCTACTATACTATTCTCTATTGTACTGAACTATTCTCTACTATGCTATTCTCTACTGAACTATTCTCTACTGAACTATTCTCCACTGAACTATTCTCTACTGAACTATTCTCTTTTGAACTGAACTATTCTCTACTATACTATTCTCTATTTTACTGAACTATTCTTTACTATACTATTCTCTACTGAACTATTCTCTACTGAACTATTCTCTATTGTACTGAACTATTCCCTACTATACTATTCTCTACTGAACTATTCTCCACTGAACTGTTCTCTACTGAACTATTCTCTATTGTACTGAACTATTCTCTATTGTACTGAACTATTCTCTACTATACTATTCTCTACTGAACTATTCTCTACTGTACTATTCTCTATTGTACTGAACTATTCTTTACTATACTATTCTCTACTGAACTATTAGCTACTGAACTATTCTCTACTGAACTGAACTATTCTCTACTGGATAATTATCTACTGATCTATTCTCTACTGATCTGAACTATTCTCTAATGAAATATTCTCTATTGTACTGAACTATTCTCTACTAAACTATTCTCTACTGAACTATTCTCCACTGAACTGTTCTCTACTGAACTATTCTCTACTGAACTATTCTCTACTGAACTATTCTCTACTGTACAATTCTGTACTGAACTATTCTCTACTGTAATATCCTCTACTGAACTATTCTCTAATGAACTATTCTCTATTGTACTGAACTATTCCTTACTATACTATTCTCTACTGAACTATTCTCCACTGAACTATTCTCTACTATACTATTCTCTACTGAACTATTCTCTACTGTACTATTCTCTATTTTACTGAACTATTCTTTACTATACTATTCTCTACTGAACTATTCTCTACTGAACTATTCTCTATTGTACTGAACTATTCCCTACTATACTATTCTCTACTGAACTATTCTCCACTGAACTGTTCTCTACTGAACTATTCTCCATTGAACTGAACTATTCTCTATTGTACTGAACTATTCTCTACTGAACTATTCTCTACTGTACTATTCTCTATTGTACTGAACTATTCTCTACTATACTATTCTCTACTGTACTATTAGCTACTGAACTATTCTCTACTAAACTGAACTATTCTCTACCGAATAATTATCTACTGATCTATTCTCTACTGATCTGAACTATTCTCTACTGAAATATTCTCTATTGTACTGAACTATTCTCTACTGAAATATTCTCTATTGTACTGAACTATTCTCTACTGATCTATTCTCTACTGTACTGAACTATTCTCTACTATACTATTCTCTATTGAACTGAACTATTCTCTACTATACTATTCTCTACTGAACTATTCTCTACTGAACTATTCTCTAGTGTACAATTCTCTACTGAACTATTCTCTACTGTACTATTCTCTACTGAACTATTCTCTACTGAACTGAACTATTCTCTACTGAATAATTACCTACTGAACTATTCTCTACTGAACTATTCTCTACTGAACTATTCTCTACTGAACTATTCTCTATTGTACTGAACCATTCTTTACTATACTATTCTCTACTGAACTATTCTCTACTGTACTATTCTCTACTGAACTATTCTTTACTATACTATTCTCTACTGAACTATTCTCTACTGAATAATTACCTACTGAACTATTCTCTACTGAACTATTCTCTACTGAACTATTCTCTACTGAACTATTCTCTATTGTACTGAACCATTCTTTACTATACTATTCTCTACTGAACTATTCTCTACTGTACTATTCTCTACTGAACTATTCTTTACTATACTATTCTCTACTGAACTATTCTCTACTATAGTATTCTCTACTGAACTATTCTCTACTATAGTATTCTCTACTATACTATTCTCTACTGAACTATTCTCTACTGAACTATTCTATAATGAACTATTCTCTATTGTACTGAACTATTCCCTACTATACTATTCTCTATTGTACTGAACTATTCTCTACTATGCTATTCTCTACTGAACTATTCTCTACTGAACTATTCTCAATTGTACTGAACTATTCTCTACTGATCTATTCTCTACTGAACTATTCTCTACTGTACTGAACTATTCTCTACTATACTATTCTCTATTGTACTGAACTATTCTCTACTATACTATTCTCTACTGAACTATTCTCTACTGAACTATTCTCCACTGAACTGTTCTCTACTGAACTATTCTCTATTGAACTGAACTATTCTCTATTGTACTGAACTATTCTCTACTATACTATTCTCTACTGAACTATTCTCTACTGTACTATTCTCTATTGTACTGAACTATTCTCTACTATACTATTTTCTACTGAACTATTAGCTACTGAACTATTCTCTACTAAACTGAACTATTCTCTACTGAATAGTTATCTACTGATCCATTCTCTACTGATCTGAACTATTCTCTACTGAAATATTCTCTATTGTACTGAACTATTCTCTACTGAAATATTCTCTATTGTACTGAACTATTCTCTACTGATCTATTCTCTACTGTACTGAACTATTCTCTACTATACTATTCTCTATTGAACTGAACTATTCTCTACTATACTATTCTCTACTGAACTATTCTCTACTGAACTATTCTCTACTGAACTATTCTCTAGTGTACAATTCTCTACTGAACTATTCTCTACTGTACTATTCTCTACTGAACTATTCTCTACTGAACTGAACTATTCTCTACTGAATAATTACCTACTGAACTATTCTCTACTGAACTGAACTATTCTCTACTGAACTATTATCTACTGAACTATTCTCTACTGAACTATTCTCTACTGAACCATTCTCTACTATACTATTCTCTACTGAACTATTCTCTACTGTACTATTCTCTACTGAACTATTCTTTACTATACTATTCTCTACTGAACCATTCTCTACTGTACTATTCTCTACTGAACTGTTCTTTACTATACTATTCTCTACTGAACTATTCTTTACTATATTATTCTCTACTGAACTATTCTCTACTATAGTATTCTCTACTATACTATTCTCTACTGAACTATTCTCTACTGAACTATTCTATAATGAACTATTCTCTATTGTACTGAACTATTCCCTACTATACTATTCTCTATTGTACTGAACTATTCTCTACTATGCTATTCTCTACTGAACTATTCTCTACTGAACTATTCTCTACTGAACTATTCTCTAGTGTACAATTCTCTACTGAACTATTCTCTACTGTACTATTCTCTACTGAACTATTCTCTACTGAACTATTCTCTACTGTACTATTCTCTACTGAACTATTCTTTACTATACTATTCTCTACTGAACCATTCTCTACTGTACTATTCTCTACTGAACTGTTCTTTACTATACTATTCTCTACTGAACTATTCTTTACTATACTATTCTCTACTGAACTATTCTCTACTATAGTATTCTCTACTATACTATTCTCTACTGAACTATTCTCTACTGAACTATTGTATAATGAACTATTCTCTATTGTACTGAACTATTCCCTACTATACTATTCTCTATTGTACTGAACTATTCTCTACTATGCTATTCTCTACTGAACTATTCTCTACTGAACTATTCTCCACTGAACTATTCTCTACTGAACTATTCTCTATTGAACTGAACTATTCTCTACTATACTATTCTCTATTTTACTGAACTATTCTTTACTATACTATTCTCTACTGAACTATTCTCTACTGAACTATTCTCTATTGTACTGAACTATTCCCTACTATACTATTCTCTACTGAACTATTCTCCACTGAACTGTTCTCTACTGAACTATTCTCTATTGTACTGAACTATTCTCTATTGTACTGAACTATTCTCTACTATACTATTCTCTACTGAACTATTCTCTACTGTACTATTCTCTATTGTACTGAACTATTCTTTACTATACTATTCTCTACTGAACTATTAGCTACTGAACTATTCTCTACTGAACTGAACTATTCTCTACTGGATAATTATCTACTGATCTATTCTCTACTGATCTGAACTATTCTCTACTGAAATATTCTCTATTGTACTGAACTATTCTCTACTAAACTATTCTCTACTGAACTATTCTCCACTGAACTGTTCTCTACTGAACTATTCTCTACTGAACTATTCTCTACTGAACTATTCTCTACTGTACAATTCTGTACTGAACTATTCTCTACTGTAATATTCTCTACTGAACTATTCTCTAATGAACTATTCTCTATTGTACTGAACTATTCCCTACTATACTATTCTCTACTGAACTATTCTCCACTGAACTATTCTCTACTATACTATTCTCTACTGAACTATTCTCTACTTTACTATTCTCTATTTTACTGAACTATTCTTTACTATACTATTCTCTACTGAACTATTCTCTACTGAACTATTCTCTATTGTACTGAACTATTCCCTACTATACTATTCTCTACTGAACTATTCTCCACTGAACTGTTCTCTACTGAACTATTCTCCATTGAACTGAACTATTCTCTATTGTACTGAACTATTCTCTACTATACTATTCTCTACTGAACTATTCTCTACTGTACTATTCTCTATTGTACTGAACTATTCTCTACTATACTATTCTCTACTGTACTATTAGCTACTGAACTATTCTCTACTAAACTGAACTATTCTCTACCGAATAATTATCTACTGATCTATTCTCTACTGATCTGAACTATTCTCTACTGAAATATTCTCTATTGTACTGAACTATTCTCTACTGAAATATTCTCTATTGTACTGAACTATTCTCTACTGATCTATTCTCTACTGTACTGAACTATTCTCTACTATACTATTCTCTATTGAACTGAACTATTCTCTACTATACTATTCTCTACTGAACTATTCTCTACTGAACTATTCTCTAGTGTACAATTCTCTACTGAACTATTCTCTACTGTACTATTCTCTACTGAACTATTCTCTACTGAACTGAACTATTCTCTACTGAATAATTACCTACTGAACTATTCTCTACTGAACTATTCTCTACTGAACTATTCTCTACTGAACTATTCTCTATTGTACTGAACCATTCTTTACTATACTATTCTCTACTGAACTATTCTCTACTGTACTATTCTCTACTGAACTATTCTTTACTATACTATTCTCTACTGAACTATTCTCTACTATAGTATTCTCTACTGAACTATTCTCTACTATAGTATTCTCTACTATACTATTCTCTACTGAACTATTCTCTACTGAACTATTCTATAATGAACTATTCTCTATTGTACTGAACTATTCCCTACTATACTATTCTCTATTGTACTGAACTATTCTCTACTATGCTATTCTCTACTGAACTATTCTCTACTGAACTATTCTCAATTGTACTGAACTATTCTCTACTGATCTATTCTCTACTGAACTATTCTCTACTGTACTGAACTATTCTCTACTATACTATTCTCTATTGTACTGAACTATTCTCTACTATACTATTCTCTACTGAACTATTCTCTACTGAACTATTCTCTATTGTACTGAACTATTCCCTACTATACTATTCTCTACTGAACTATTCTCCACTGAACTGTTCTCTACTGAACTATTCTCTATTGAACTGAACTATTCTCTATTGTACTGAACTATTCTCTACTATACTATTCTCTACTGAACTATTCTCTACTGTACTATTCTCTATTGTACTGAACTATTCACTACTATACTATTCTCTACTGAACTATTAGCTACTGAACTATTCTCTACTAAACTGAACTATTCTCTACTGAATAATTATCTACTGATCCATTCTCTACTGATCTGAACTATTCTCTACTGAAATATTCTCTATTGTACTGAACTATTCTCTACTGATCTATTCTCTACTGTACTGAACTATTCTCTACTATACTATTCTCTATTGAACTGAACTATTCTCTACTATACTATTCTCTACTGAACTATTCTCTACTGAACTATTCTCTACTGAACTATTCTCTACTGTACTATTCTCTACTGAACTATTCTCTACTGAACTGAACTATTCTCTACTGAATAATTACCTACTGAACTATTCTCTACTGAACTGAACTATTCTCTACTGAACTATTCTCTACTGAACTATTCTCTACTGAACTATTCTCTACTGAACCATTCTCTACTATACTATTCTCTACTGAACTATTCTCTACTGTACTATTCTCTACTGAACCATTCTCTACTGTACTATTCTCTACTGAACTGTTCTTTACTATACTATTCTCTACTGAACTATTCTTTACTATACTATTCTCTACTGAACTATTCTCTACTATAGTATTCTCTACTATACTATTCTCTACTGAACTATTCTCTACTGAACTATTCTATAATGAACTATTCTCTATTGTACTGAACTATTCCCTACTATACTATTCTCTATTGTACTGAACTATTCTCTACTATGCTATTCTCTACTGAACTATTCTCTACTGAACTATTCTCTACTGAACTATTCTCTAGTGTACAATTCTCTACTGAACTATTCTCTACTGTACTATTCTCTACTGAACTATTCTCTACTGAACTATTCTCTACTGTACAATTCTCTACTGAACTATTCTCTACTGTAATATTCTCTACTGAACTATTCTCTAATGAACTATTCTCTATTGTACTGAACTATTCCCTACTATACTATTCTCTACTGAACTATTCTCCACTGAACTATTCTCTACTATACTATTCTCTACTGAACTATTCTCCACTGAACTGTTCTCTACTGAACTATTCTCTACTGAACTATTCTCTACTGAACTATTCTCTACTGTACAATTCTGTACTGAACTATTCTCTACTGTAATATTCTCTACTGAACTATTCTCTAATGAACTATTCTCTATTGTACTGAACTATTCCCTACTATACTATTCTCTACTGAACTATTCTCCACTGAACTATTCTCTACTATACTATTCTCTACTGAACTATTCTCTACTGTACTATTCTCTATTTTACTGAACTATTCTTTACTATACTATTCTCTACTGAACTATTCTCTACTGAACTATTCTCTATTGTACTGAACTATTCCCTACTATACTATTCTCTACTGAACTATTCTCCACTGAACTGTTCTCTACTGAACTATTCTCCATTGAACTGAACTATTCTCTATTGTACTGAACTATTTTCTACTATACTATTCTCTACTGAACTATTCTCTACTGTACTATTCTCTATTGTACTGAACTATTCTCTACTATACTATTCTCTACTGTACTATTAGCTACTGAACTATTCTCTACTAAACTGAACTATTCTCTACTGAATAATTATCTACTGATCTATTCTCTACTGATCTGAACAATTCTCTACAGAAATATTCTCTATTGTACTGAACTATTCTCTACTGAAATATTCTCTAATGTACTGAACTATTCTCTACTGATCTATTCTCTACTGTACTGAACTATTCTCTACTATACTATTCTCTATTGAACTGAACTATTCTCTACTATACTATTCTCTACTGAACTATTCTCTACTGAACTATTCTCTACTGAACTATTCTCTAGTGTACAATTCTCTACTGAACTATTCTCTACTGTACTATTCTCTACTGAACTATTCTCTACTGAATAATTACCTACTGAACTATTCTCTACTGAACTGAACTATTCTCTACTGAACTATTCTCTACTGAACTATTCTCTACTGAACTATTCTCTATTGTACTGAACCATTCTTTACTATACTATTCTCTACTGAACTATTCTCTACTGTACTATTCTCTACTGAACTATTCTCTACTGTACTATTCTCTACTGAACCATTCTCTACTGTACTATTCTCTACTGAACTGTTCTTTACTATACTATTCTCTACTGAACTATTCTTTACTATACTATTCTCTACTGAACTATTCTCTACTATAGTATTCTCTACTATACTATTCTCTACTGAACTATTCTCTACTGAACTATTCTATAATGAACTATTCTCTATTGTACTGAACTATTCCCTACTATACTATTCTCTATTGTACTGAACTATTCTCTACTATGCTATTCTCTACTGAACTATTCTCTACTGAACTATTCTCAATTGTACTGAACTATTCTCTACTGATCTATTCTCTACTGAACTATTCTCTACTGTACTAAACTATTCTCTACTATACTATTCTCTATTGTACTGAACTATTCTCTACTATACTACTCTCTACTGAACTATTCTCTACTATAGTATTCTCTACTGAACTATTCTCTACTGAACTGAACTATTCTCTACTGAGTAATTATGTACTGAACTATTCTCTACTGAACTGAACTATTCTCTACTGAACTATTCTCTATTGTACTGAACTATTCTATACTGATCTATTCTCTACTGTACTATTCTCTAATGAACTATTCTCTATTGTACTGAACTATTCCCTACTATACTATTCTCTACTGAACTATTCTCCACTGAACTATTCTCTACTATACTATTCTCTACTGAACTATTCTCCACTGAACTGTTCTCTACTGAACTATTCTCTACTGAACTATTCTCTACTGAACTATTCTCTACTGTACAATTCTGTACTGAACTATTCTCTACTGTAATATTCTCTACTGAACTATTCTCTAATGAACTATTCTCTATTGTACTGAACTATTCCCTACTATACTATTCTCTACTGAACTATTCTCCACTGAACTATTCTCTACTATACTATTCTCTACTGAACTATTCTCTACTGTACTATTCTCTATTTTACTGAACTATTCTTTACTATACTATTCTCTACTGAACTATTCTCTACTGAACTATTTTCTATTGTACTGAACTATTCCCTACTATACTATTCTCTACTGAACTATTCTCCACTGAACTGTTCTCTACTGAACTATTCTCCATTGAACTGAACTATTCTCTATTGTACTGAACTATTCTCTACTATACTATTCTCTACTGAACTATTCTCTACTGTACTATTCTCTATTGTACTGAACTATTCTCTACTATACTATTCTCTACTGTACTATTAGCTACTGAACTATTCTCTACTAAACTGAACTATTCTCTACTGAATAATTATCTACTGATCTATTCTCTACTGATCTGAACAATTCTCTACAGAAATATTCTCTATTGTACTGAACTATTCTCTACTGAAATATTCTCTAATGTACTGAACTATTCTCTACTGATCTATTCTCTACTGTACTGAACTATTCTCTACTATACTATTCTCTATTGAACTGAACTATTCTCTACTATACTATTCTCTACTGAACTATTCTCTACTGAACTATTCTCTACTGAACTATTCTCTAGTGTACAATTCTCTACTGAACTATTCTCTACTGTACTATTCTCTACTGAACTATTCTCTACTGAATAATTACCTACTGAACTATTCTCTACTGAACTGAACTATTCTCTACTGAACTATTCTCTACTGAACTATTCTCTACTGAACTATTCTCTATTGTACTGAACCATTCTTTACTATACTATTCTCTACTGAACTATTCTCTACTGTACTATTCTCTACTGAACTATTCTCTACTGTACTATTCTCTACTGAACCATTCTCTACTGTACTATTCTCTACTGAACTGTTCTTTACTATACTATTCTCTACTGAACTATTCTTTACTATACTATTCTCTACTGAACTATTCTCTACTATAGTATTCTCTACTATACTATTCTCTACTGAACTATTCTCTACTGAACTATTCTATAATGAACTATTCTCTATTGTACTGAACTATTCCCTACTATACTATTCTCTATTGTACTGAACTATTCTCTACTATGCTATTCTCTACTGAACTATTCTCTACTGAACTATTCTCAATTGTACTGAACTATTCTCTACTGAACTATTCTCTACTGAACTATTCTCTATTGTACTGAACTATTCCCTACTATACTATTCTCTACTGAACTATTCTCCACTGAACTGTTCTCTACTGAACTATTCTCTATTGAACTGAACTATTCTCTATTGTACTGAACTATTCTCTACTATAGTATTCTCTACTGAACTATTCTCTACTGTACTATTCTCTATTGTACTGAACTATTCTCTACTATACTATTCTCTACTGAACTATTAGCTACTGAACTATTCTCTACTAAACTGAACTATTCTCTACTGAATAATTATCTACTGATCCATTCTCTACTGATCTGAACTATTCTCTACTGAAATATTCTCTATTGTACTGAACTATTCTCTACTGATCTATTCTCTACTGTACTGAACTATTCTCTACTATACTATTCTCTATTGAACTGAACTATTCTCTACTATACTATTCTCTACTGAACTATTCTCTACTGAACTATTCTCTACTGAACTATTCTCTACTGTACTATTCTCTACTGAACTATTCTCTACTGAACTGAACTATTCTCTACTGAATAATTACCTACTGAACTATTCTCTACTGAACTGAACTATTCTCTACTGAACTATTCTCTACTGAACTATTCTCTACTGAACTATTCTCTACTGAACCATTCTCTACTATACTATTCTCTACTGAACTATTCTCTACTGTACTATTCTCTACTGAACCATTCTCTACTGTACTATTCTCTACTGAACTGTTCTTTACTATACTATTCTCTACTGAACTATTCTTTACTATACTATTCTCTACTGAACTATTCTCTACTATAGTATTCTCTACTATACTATTCTCTACTGAACTATTCTCTACTGAACTATTCTATAATGAACTATTCTCTATTGTACTGAACTATTCCCTACTATACTATTCTCTATTGTACTGAACTATTCTCTACTATGCTATTCTCTACTGAACTATTCTCTACTGAACTATTCTCTACTGAACTATTCTCTAGTGTACAATTCTCTACTGAACTATTCTCTACTGTACTATTCTCTACTGAACTATTCTCTACTGAACTATTCTCTACTGTACAATTCTCTACTGAACTATTCTCTACTGTAATATTCTCTACTGAACTATTCTCTAATGAACTATTCTCTATTGTACTGAACTATTCCCTACTATACTATTCTCTACTGAACTATTCTCCACTGAACTATTCTCTACTATACTATTCTCTACTGAACTATTCTCCACTGAACTGTTCTCTACTGAACTATTCTCTACTGAACTATTCTCTACTGAACTATTCTCTACTGTACAATTCTGTACTGAACTATTCTCTACTGTAATATTCTCTACTGAACTATTCTCTAATGAACTATTCTCTATTGTACTGAACTATTCCCTACTATACTATTCTCTACTGAACTATTCTCCACTGAACTATTCTCTACTATACTATTCTCTACTGAACTATTCTCTACTGTACTATTCTCTATTTTACTGAACTATTCTTTACTATACTATTCTCTACTGAACTATTCTCTACTGAACTATTCTCTATTGTACTGAACTATTCCCTACTATACTATTCTCTACTGAACTATTCTCCACTGAACTGTTCTCTACTGAACTATTCTCCATTGAACTGAACTATTCTCTATTGTACTGAACTATTTTCTACTATACTATTCTCTACTGAACTATTCTCTACTGTACTATTCTCTATTGTACTGAACTATTCTCTACTATACTATTCTCTACTGTACTATTAGCTACTGAACTATTCTCTACTAAACTGAACTATTCTCTACTGAATAATTATCTACTGATCTATTCTCTACTGATCTGAACAATTCTCTACAGAAATATTCTCTATTGTACTGAACTATTCTCTACTGAAATATTCTCTAATGTACTGAACTATTCTCTACTGATCTATTCTCTACTGTACTGAACTATTCTCTACTATACTATTCTCTATTGAACTGAACTATTCTCTACTATACTATTCTCTACTGAACTATTCTCTACTGAACTATTCTCTACTGAACTATTCTCTAGTGTACAATTCTCTACTGAACTATTCTCTACTGTACTATTCTCTACTGAACTATTCTCTACTGAATAATTACCTACTGAACTATTCTCTACTGAACTGAACTATTCTCTACTGAACTATTCTCTACTGAACTATTCTCTACTGAACTATTCTCTATTGTACTGAACCATTCTTTACTATACTATTCTCTACTGAACTATTCTCTACTGTACTATTCTCTACTGAACTATTCTCTACTGTACTATTCTCTACTGAACCATTCTCTACTGTACTATTCTCTACTGAACTGTTCTTTACTATACTATTCTCTACTGAACTATTCTTTACTATACTATTCTCTACTGAACTATTCTCTACTATAGTATTCTCTACTATACTATTCTCTACTGAACTATTCTCTACTGAACTATTCTATAATGAACTATTCTCTATTGTACTGAACTATTCCCTACTATACTATTCTCTATTGTACTGAACTATTCTCTACTATGCTATTCTCTACTGAACTATTCTCTACTGAACTATTCTCAATTGTACTGAACTATTCTCTACTGATCTATTCTCTACTGAACTATTCTCTACTGTACTAAACTATTCTCTACTATACTATTCTCTATTGTACTGAACTATTCTCTACTATACTACTCTCTACTGAACTATTCTCTACTATAGTATTCTCTACTGAACTATTCTCTACTGAACTGAACTATTCTCTACTGAGTAATTATGTACTGAACTATTCTCTACTGAACTGAACTATTCTCTACTGAACTATTCTCTATTGTACTGAACTATTCTATACTGATCTATTCTCTACTGTACTATTCTCTAATGAACTATTCTCTATTGTACTGAACTATTCCCTACTATACTATTCTCTACTGAACTATTCTCCACTGAACTATTCTCTACTATACTATTCTCTACTGAACTATTCTCCACTGAACTGTTCTCTACTGAACTATTCTCTACTGAACTATTCTCTACTGAACTATTCTCTACTGTACAATTCTGTACTGAACTATTCTCTACTGTAATATTCTCTACTGAACTATTCTCTAATGAACTATTCTCTATTGTACTGAACTATTCCCTACTATACTATTCTCTACTGAACTATTCTCCACTGAACTATTCTCTACTATACTATTCTCTACTGAACTATTCTCTACTGTACTATTCTCTATTTTACTGAACTATTCTTTACTATACTATTCTCTACTGAACTATTCTCTACTGAACTATTTTCTATTGTACTGAACTATTCCCTACTATACTATTCTCTACTGAACTATTCTCCACTGAACTGTTCTCTACTGAACTATTCTCCATTGAACTGAACTATTCTCTATTGTACTGAACTATTCTCTACTATACTATTCTCTACTGAACTATTCTCTACTGTACTATTCTCTATTGTACTGAACTATTCTCTACTATACTATTCTCTACTGTACTATTAGCTACTGAACTATTCTCTACTAAACTGAACTATTCTCTACTGAATAATTATCTACTGATCTATTCTCTACTGATCTGAACAATTCTCTACAGAAATATTCTCTATTGTACTGAACTATTCTCTACTGAAATATTCTCTAATGTACTGAACTATTCTCTACTGATCTATTCTCTACTGTACTGAACTATTCTCTACTATACTATTCTCTATTGAACTGAACTATTCTCTACTATACTATTCTCTACTGAACTATTCTCTACTGAACTATTCTCTACTGAACTATTCTCTAGTGTACAATTCTCTACTGAACTATTCTCTACTGTACTATTCTCTACTGAACTATTCTCTACTGAATAATTACCTACTGAACTATTCTCTACTGAACTGAACTATTCTCTACTGAACTATTCTCTACTGAACTATTCTCTACTGAACTATTCTCTATTGTACTGAACCATTCTTTACTATACTATTCTCTACTGAACTATTCTCTACTGTACTATTCTCTACTGAACTATTCTCTACTGTACTATTCTCTACTGAACCATTCTCTACTGTACTATTCTCTACTGAACTGTTCTTTACTATACTATTCTCTACTGAACTATTCTTTACTATACTATTCTCTACTGAACTATTCTCTACTATAGTATTCTCTACTATACTATTCTCTACTGAACTATTCTCTACTGAACTATTCTATAATGAACTATTCTCTATTGTACTGAACTATTCCCTACTATACTATTCTCTATTGTACTGAACTATTCTCTACTATGCTATTCTCTACTGAACTATTCTCTACTGAACTATTCTCAATTGTACTGAACTATTCTCTACTGATCTATTCTCTACTGAACTATTCTCTACTGTACTAAACTATTCTCTACTATACTATTCTCTATTGTACTGAACTATTCTCTACTATACTACTCTCTACTGAACTATTCTCTACTATAGTATTCTCTACTGAACTATTCTCTACTGAACTGAACTATTCTCTACTGAGTAATTATGTACTGAACTATTCTCTACTGAACTGAACTATTCTCTACTGAACTATTCTCTATTGTACTGAACTATTCTATACTGATCTATTCTCTACTGTACTATTCTCTAATGAACTATTCTCTATTGTACTGAACTATTCCCTACTATACTATTCTCTACTGAACTATTCTCCACTGAACTATTCTCTACTATACTATTCTCTACTGAACTATTCTCCACTGAACTGTTCTCTACTGAACTATTCTCTACTGAACTATTCTCTACTGAACTATTCTCTACTGTACAATTCTGTACTGAACTATTCTCTACTGTAATATTCTCTACTGAACTATTCTCTAATGAACTATTCTCTATTGTACTGAACTATTCCCTACTATACTATTCTCTACTGAACTATTCTCCACTGAACTATTCTCTACTATACTATTCTCTACTGAACTATTCTCTACTGTACTATTCTCTATTTTACTGAACTATTCTTTACTATACTATTCTCTACTGAACTATTCTCTACTGAACTATTTTCTATTGTACTGAACTATTCCCTACTATACTATTCTCTACTGAACTATTCTCCACTGAACTGTTCTCTACTGAACTATTCTCCATTGAACTGAACTATTCTCTATTGTACTGAACTATTCTCTACTATACTATTCTCTACTGAACTATTCTCTACTGTACTATTCTCTATTGTACTGAACTATTCTCTACTATACTATTCTCTACTGTACTATTAGCTACTGAACTATTCTCTACTAAACTGAACTATTCTCTACTGAATAATTATCTACTGATCTATTCTCTACTGATCTGAACTATTCTCTACTGAAATATTCTCTATTGTACTGAACTATTCTCTACTGAAATATTCTCTAATGTACTGAACTATTCTCTACTGATCTATTCTCTACTGTACTGAACTATTCTCTACTATACTATTCTCTATTGAACTGAACTATTCTCTACTATACTATTCTCTACTGAACTATTCTCTACTGAACTATTCTCTACTGAACTATTCTCTAGTGTACAATTCTCTACTGAACTATTCTCTACTGTACTATTCTCTACTGAACTATTCTCTACTGAATAATTACCTACTGAACTATTCTCTACTGAACTGAACTATTCTCTACTGAACTATTCTCTACTGAACTATTCTCTACTGAACTATTCTCTATTGTACTGAACCATTCTTTACTATACTATTCTCTACTGAACTATTCTCTACTGTACTATTCTCTACTGAACTATTCTCTACTGTACTATTCTCTACTGAACCATTCTCTACTGTACTATTCTCTACTGAACTGTTCTTTACTATACTATTCTCTACTGAACTATTCTTTACTATACTATTCTCTACTGAACTATTCTCTACTATAGTATTCTCTACTATACTATTCTCTACTGAACTATTCTCTACTGAACTATTCTATAATGAACTATTCTCTATTGTACTGAACTATTCCCTACTATACTATTCTCTATTGTACTGAACTATTCTCTACTATGCTATTCTCTACTGAACTATTCTCTACTGAACTATTCTCAATTGTACTGAACTATTCTCTACTGATCTATTCTCTACTGAACTATTCTCTACTGTACTAAACTATTCTCTACTATACTATTCTCTATTGTACTGAACTATTCTCTACTATACTACTCTCTACTGAACTATTCTCTACTATAGTATTCTCTACTGAACTATTCTCTACTGAACTGAACTATTCTCTACTGAGTAATTATGTACTGAACTATTCTCTACTGAACTGAACTATTCTCTACTGAACTATTCTCTATTGTACTGAACTATTCTATACTGATCTATTCTCTACTGTACTATTCTCTAATGAACTATTCTCTATTGTACTGAACTATTCCCTACTATACTATTCTCTACTGAACTATTCTCCACTGAACAATTCTCTACTATACTATTCTCTACTGAACTATTCTCCACTGAACTGTTCTCTACTGAACTATTCTCTACTGAACTATTCTCTACTGAACTATTCTCTACTGTACAATTCTGTACTGAACTATTCTCTACTGTAATATTCTCTACTGAACTATTCTCTACTGTACAATTCTGTACTGAACTATTCTCTACTGTAATATTCTCTACTGAACTATTCTCTAATGAACTATTCTCTATTGAACTGAACTATTCTCTACTATACTATTCTCTATTTTACTGAACTATTCTTTACTATACTATTCTCTACTGAACTATTCTCTACTGAACTATTCTCTATTGTACTGAACTATTCCCTACTATACTATTCTCTACTGAACTATTCTCCACTGAACTGTTCTCTACTGAACTATTCTCTATTGTACTGAACTATTCTCTATTGTACTGAACTATTCTCTACTATACTATTCTCTACTGAACTATTCTCTACTGTACTATTCTCTATTGTACTGAACTATTCTTTACTATACTATTCTCTACTGAACTATTAGCTACTGAACTATTCTCTACTGAACTGAACTATTCTCTACTGAATAATTATCTACTGATCTATTCTCTACTGATCTGAACTATTCTCTACTGAAATATTCTCTATTGTACTGAACTATTCTCTACTGAAATATTCTCTATTGTACTGAACTATTCTCTACTGATCTATTCTCTACTGTACTGAACTATTCTCTACTATACTATTCTCTATTGAACTGAACTATTCTCTACTATACTATTCTCTACTGAACTATTCTCTACTGAACTATTCTCTAGTGTACAATTCTCTACTGAACTATTCTCTACTGTACTATTCTCTACTGAACTATTCTCTACTGAACTGAACTATTCTCTACTGAATAATTACCTACTGAACTATTCTCTACTGAACTATTCTCTACTGAACTATTCTCTACTGAACTATTCTCTATTGTACTGAACCATTCTTTACTATACTATTCTCTACTGAACTATTCTCTACTGTACTATTCTCTACTGAACTATTCTTTACTATACTATTCTCTACTGAACCATTCTCTACTGTACTATTCTCTACTGAACTGTTCTTTACTATACTATTCTCTACTGAACTATTCTTTACTATACTATTCTCTACTGAACTATTCTCTACTATAGTATTCTCTACTGAACTATTCTCTACTATAGTATTCTCTACTATACTATTCTCTACTGAACTATTCTCTACTGAACTATTCTATAATGAACTATTCTCTATTGTACTGAACTATTCCCTACTATACTATTCTCTATTGTACTGAACTATTCTCTACTATGCTATTCTCTACTGAACTATTCTCTACTGAACTATTCTCAATTGTACTGAACTATTCTCTACTGATCTATTCTCTACTGAACTATTCTCTACTGTACTGAACTATTCTCTACTATACTATTCTCTATTGTACTGAACTATTCTCTACTATACTATTCTCTACTGAACTATTCTCTACTGAACTATTCTCTATTGTACTGAACTATTCCCTACTATACTATTCTCTACTGAACTATTCTCCACTGAACTGTTCTCTACTGAACTATTCTCTATTGAACTGAACTATTCTCTATTGTACTGAACTATTCTCTACTATACTATTCTCTACTGAACTATTCTCTACTGTACTATTCTCTATTGTACTGAACTATTCTCTACTATACTATTCTCTACTGAACTATTAGCTACTGAACTATTCTCTACTAAACTGAACTATTCTCTACTGAATAATTATCTACTGATCCATTCTCTACTGATCTGAACTATTCTCTACTGAAATATTCTCTATTGTACTGAACTATTCTCTACTGAAATATTCTCTATTGTACTGAACTATTCTCTACTGATCTATTCTCTACTGTACTGAACTATTCTCTACTATACTATTCTCTATTGAACTGAACTATTCTCTACTATACTATTCTCTACTGAACTATTCTCTACTGAACTATTCTCTACTGAACTATTCTCTAGTGTACAATTCTCTACTGAACTATTCTCTACTGTACTATTCTCTACTGAACTATTCTCTACTGAACTGAACTACTCTCTACTGAATAATTACCTACTGAACTATTCTCTACTGAACTGAACTATTCTCTACTGAACTATTCTCTACTGAACTATTCTCTACTGAACCATTCTCTACTATACTATTCTCTACTGAACTATTCTCTACTGTACTATTCTCTACTGAACTATTCTTTAATATACTATTCTCTACTGAACCATTCTCTACTGTACTATTCTCTACTGAACTGTTCTTTACTATACTATTCTCTACTGAACTATTCTTTACTATACTATTCTCTACTGAACTATTCTCTACTATAGTATTCTGTACTATACTATTCTCTACTGAACTATTCTCTACTGAACTATTCTATAATGAACTATTCTCTATTGTACTGAACTATTCCCTACTATACTATTCTCTATTGTACTGAACTATTCTCTACTATGCTATTCTCTACTGAACTATTCTCTACTGAACTATTCTCCACTGAACTATTCTCTACTGAACTATTCTCTATTGAACTGAACTATTCTCTACTATACTATTCTCTATTTACTGAACTATTCTTTACTATACTATTCTCTACTGAACTATTCTCTACTGAACTATTCTCTATTGTACTGAACTATTCCCTACTATACTATTCTCTACTGAACTATTCTCCACTGAACTATTCTCTACTATACTATTCTCTACTGAACTATTCTCCACTGAACTGTTCTCTACTGAACTATTCTCTACTGAACTATTCTCTACTGAACTATTCTCTACTGTACAATTCTGTACTGAACTATTCTCTACTGTAATATTCTCTACTGAACTATTCTCTAATGAACTATTCTCTATTGTACTGAACTATTCCCTACTATACTATTCTCTACTGAACTATTCTCCACTGAACTATTCTCTACTATACTATTCTCTACTGAACTATTCTCTACTGTACTATTCTCTATTTTACTGAACTATTCTTTACTATACTATTCTCTACTGAACTATTCTCTACTGAACTATTTTCTATTGTACTGAACTATTCCCTACTATACTATTCTCTACTGAACTATTCTCCACTGAACTGTTCTCTACTGAACTATTCTCCATTGAACTGAACTATTCTCTATTGTACTGAACTATTCTCTACTATACTATTCTCTACTGAACTATTCTCTACTGTACTATTCTCTATTGTACTGAACTATTCTCTACTATACTATTCTCTACTGTACTATTAGCTACTGAACTATTCTCTACTAAACTGAACTATTCTCTACTGAATAATTATCTACTGATCTATTCTCTACTGATCTGAACTATTCTCTACTGAAATATTCTCTATTGTACTGAACTATTCTCTACTGAAATATTCTCTAATGTACTGAACTATTCTCTACTGATCTATTCTCTACTGTACTGAACTATTCTCTACTATACTATTCTCTATTGAACTGAACTATTCTCTACTATACTATTCTCTACTGAACTATTCTCTACTGAACTATTCTCTACTGAACTATTCTCTAGTGTACAATTCTCTACTGAACTATTCTCTACTGTACTATTCTCTACTGAACTATTCTCTACTGAATAATTACCTACTGAACTATTCTCTACTGAACTGAACTATTCTCTACTGAACTATTCTCTACTGAACTATTCTCTACTGAACTATTCTCTATTGTACTGAACCATTCTTTACTATACTATTCTCTACTGAACTATTCTCTACTGTACTATTCTCTACTGAACTATTCTCTACTGTACTATTCTCTACTGAACCATTCTCTACTGTACTATTCTCTACTGAACTGTTCTTTACTATACTATTCTCTACTGAACTATTCTTTACTATACTATTCTCTACTGAACTATTCTCTACTATAGTATTCTCTACTATACTATTCTCTACTGAACTATTCTCTACTGAACTATTCTATAATGAACTATTCTCTATTGTACTGAACTATTCCCTACTATACTATTCTCTATTGTACTGAACTATTCTCTACTATGCTATTCTCTACTGAACTATTCTCTACTGAACTATTCTCAATTGTACTGAACTATTCTCTACTGATCTATTCTCTACTGAACTATTCTCTACTGTACTAAACTATTCTCTACTATACTATTCTCTATTGTACTGAACTATTCTCTACTATACTACTCTCTACTGAACTATTCTCTACTATAGTATTCTCTACTGAACTATTCTCTACTGAACTGAACTATTCTCTACTGAGTAATTATGTACTGAACTATTCTCTACTGAACTGAACTATTCTCTACTGAACTATTCTCTATTGTACTGAACTATTCTATACTGATCTATTCTCTACTGTACTATTCTCTAATGAACTATTCTCTATTGTACTGAACTATTCCCTACTATACTATTCTCTACTGAACTATTCTCCACTGAACTATTCTCTACTATACTATTCTCTACTGAACTATTCTCCACTGAACTGTTCTCTACTGAACTATTCTCTACTGAACTATTCTCTACTGAACTATTCTCTACTGTACAATTCTGTACTGAACTATTCTCTACTGTAATATTCTCTACTGAACTATTCTCTACTGTACAATTCTGTACTGAACTATTCTCTACTGTAATATTCTCTACTGAACTATTCTCTAATGAACTATTCTCTATTGTACTGAACTATTCCCTACTATACTATTCTCTACTGAACTATTCTCCACTGAACTATTCTCTACTGAACTATTCTCTATTGAACTGAACTATTCTCTACTATACTATTCTCTATTTTACTGAACTATTCTTTACTATACTATTCTCTACTGAACTATTCTCTACTGAACTATTCTCTATTGTACTGAACTATTCCCTACTATACTATTCTCTACTGAACTATTCTCCACTGAACTGTTCTCTACTGAACTATTCTCTATTGTACTGAACTATTCTCTATTGTACTGAACTATTCTCTACTATACTATTCTCTACTGAACTATTCTCTACTGTACTATTCTCTATTGTACTGAACTATTCTTTACTATACTATTCTCTACTGAACTATTAGCTACTGAACTATTCTCTACTGAACTGAACTATTCTCTACTGAATAATTATCTACTGATCTATTCTCTACTGATCTGAACTATTCTCTACTGAAATATTCTCTATTGTACTGAACTATTCTCTACTGAAATATTCTCTATTGTACTGAACTATTCTCTACTGATCTATTCTCTACTGTACTGAACTATTCTCTACTATACTATTCTCTATTGAACTGAACTATTCTCTACTATACTATTCTCTACTGAACTATTCTCTACTGAACTATTCTCTAGTGTACAATTCTCTACTGAACTATTCTCTACTGTACTATTCTCTACTGAACTATTCTCTACTGAACTGAACTATTCTCTACTGAATAATTACCTACTGAACTATTCTCTACTGAACTATTCTCTACTGAACTATTCTCTACTGAACTATTCTCTATTGTACTGAACCATTCTTTACTATACTATTCTCTACTGAACTATTCTCTACTGTACTATTCTCTACTGAACTATTCTTTACTATACTATTCTCTACTGAACCATTCTCTACTGTACTATTCTCTACTGAACTGTTCTTTACTATACTATTCTCTACTGAACTATTCTTTACTATACTATTCTCTACTGAACTATTCTCTACTATAGTATTCTCTACTGAACTATTCTCTACTATAGTATTCTCTACTATACTATTCTCTACTGAACTATTCTCTACTGAACTATTCTATAATGAACTATTCTCTATTGTACTGAACTATTCCCTACTATACTATTCTCTATTGTACTGAACTATTCTCTACTATGCTATTCTCTACTGAACTATTCTCTACTGAACTATTCTCAATTGTACTGAACTATTCTCTACTGATCTATTCTCTACTGAACTATTCTCTACTGTACTGAACTATTCTCTACTATACTATTCTCTATTGTACTGAACTATTCTCTACTATACTATTCTCTACTGAACTATTCTCTACTGAACTATTCTCTATTGTACTGAACTATTCCCTACTATACTATTCTCTACTGAACTATTCTCCACTGAACTGTTCTCTACTGAACTATTCTCTATTGAACTGAACTATTCTCTATTGTACTGAACTATTCTCTACTATACTATTCTCTACTGAACTATTCTCTACTGTACTATTCTCTATTGTACTGAACTATTCTCTACTATACTATTCTCTACTGAACTATTAGCTACTGAACTATTCTCTACTAAACTGAACTATTCTCTACTGAATAATTATCTACTGATCCATTCTCTACTGATCTGAACTATTCTCTACTGAAATATTCTCTATTGTACTGAACTATTCTCTACTGAAATATTCTCTATTGTACTGAACTATTCTCTACTGATCTATTCTCTACTGTACTGAACTATTCTCTACTATACTATTCTCTATTGAACTGAACTATTCTCTACTATACTATTCTCTACTGAACTATTCTCTACTGAACTATTCTCTACTGAACTATTCTCTAGTGTACAATTCTCTACTGAACTATTCTCTACTGTACTATTCTCTACTGAACTATTCTCTACTGAACTGAACTACTCTCTACTGAATAATTACCTACTGAACTATTCTCTACTGAACTGAACTATTCTCTACTGAACTATTCTCTACTGAACTATTCTCTACTGAACCATTCTCTACTATACTATTCTCTACTGAACTATTCTCTACTGTACTATTCTCTACTGAACTATTCTTTAATATACTATTCTCTACTGAACCATTCTCTACTGTACTATTCTCTACTGAACTGTTCTTTACTATACTATTCTCTACTGAACTATTCTTTACTATACTATTCTCTACTGAACTATTCTCTACTATAGTATTCTCTACTATACTATTCTCTACTGAACTATTCTCTACTGAACTATTCTATAATGAACTATTCTCTATTGTACTGAACTATTCCCTACTATACTATTCTCTATTGTACTGAACTATTCTCTACTATGCTATTCTCTACTGAACTATTCTCTACTGAACTATTCTCCACTGAACTATTCTCTACTGAACTATTCTCTATTGAACTGAACTATTCTCTACTATACTATTCTCTATTTACTGAACTATTCTTTACTATACTATTCTCTACTGAACTATTCTCTACTGAACTATTCTCTATTGTACTGAACTATTCCCTACTATACTATTCTCTACTGAACTATTCTCCACTGAACTGTTCTCTACTGAACTATTCTCTATTGTACTGAACTATTCTCTATTGTACTGAACTATTCTCTACTATACTATTCTCTACTGAACTATTCTCTACTGTACTATTCTCTATTGTACTGAACTATTCTCTACTATACTATTCTCTACTGAACTATTAGCTACTGAACTATTCTCTACTAAACTGAACTATTCTCTACTGAATAATTATCTACTGATCCATTCTCTACTGATCTGAACTATTCTCTACTGAAATATTCTCTATTGTACTGAACTATTCTCTACTGAAATATTCTCTATTGTACTGAACTATTCTCTACTGATCTATTCTCTACTGTACTGAACTATTCTCTACTATACTATTCTCTATTGAACTGAACTATTCTCTACTATACTATTCTCTACTGAACTATTCTCTACTGAACTATTCTCTACTGAACTATTCTCTAGTGTACAATTCTCTACTGAACTATTCTCTACTGTACTATTCTCTACTGAACTATTCTCTACTGAACTGAACTACTCTCTACTGAATAATTACCTACTGAACTATTCTCTACTGAACTGAACTATTCTCTACTGAACTATTCTCTACTGAACTATACTCTACTGAACCATTCTCTACTATACTATTCTCTACTGAACTATTCTCTACTGTACTATTCTCTACTGAACTATTCTTTACTATACTATTCTCTACTGAACCATTCTCTACTGTACTATTCTCTACTGAACTGTTCTTTACTATACTATTCTCTACTGAACTATTCTTTACTATACTATTCTCTACTGAACTATTCTCTACTATAGTATTCTCTACTATACTATTCTCTACTGAACTATTCTCTACTGAACTATTCTATAATGAACTATTCTCTATTGTACTGAACTATTCCCTACTATACTATTCTCTATTGTACTGAACTATTCTCCACTGAACTATTCTCTACTGAACTATTCTCTATTGAACTGAACTATTCTCTACTATACTATTCTCTATTTACTGAACTATTCTTTACTATACTATTCTCTACTGAACTATTCTCTACTGAACTATTCTCTATTGTACTGAACTATTCCCTACTATACTATTCTCTACTGAACTATTCTCCACTGAACTGTTCTCTACTGAACTATTCTCTATTGTACTGAACTATTCTCTATTGTACTGAACTATTCTCTACTATACTATTCTCTACTGAACTATTCTCTACTGTACTATTCTCTATTGTACTGAACTATTCTTTACTATACTATTCTCTACTGAACTATTAGCTACTGAACTATTCTCTACTGAACTGAACTATTCTCTACTGGATAATTATCTACTGATCTATTCTCTACTGATCTGAACTATTCTCTACTGAAATATTCTCTATTGTACTGAACTATTCTCTACTAAACTATTCTCTACTGAACTATTCTCCACTGAACTGTTCTCTACTGAACTATTCTCTACTGAACTATTCTCTTCTGAACTATTCTCTACTGTACAATTCTGTACTGAACTATTCTCTACTGTAATATCCTCTACTGAACTATTCTCTAATGAACTATTCTCTATTGTACTGAACTATTCCCTACTATACTATTCTCTACTGAACTATTCTCCACTGAACTATTCTCTACTATACTATTCTCTACTGAACTATTCTCTACTGTACTATTCTCTATTTTACTGAACTATTCTTTACTATACTATTCTCTACTGAACTATTCTCTACTGAACTATTCTCTATTGTACTGAACTATTCCCTACTATACTATTCTCTACTGAACTATTCTCCACTGAACTGTTCTCTACTGAACTATTCTCCATTGAACTGAACTATTCTCTATTGTACTGAACTATTCTCTACTATACTATTCTCTACTGAACTATTCTCTACTGTACTATTCTCTATTGTACTGAACTATTCTCTACTATACTATTCTCTACTGTACTATTAGCTACTGAACTATTCTCTACTAAACTGAACTATTCTCTACCGAATAATTATCTACTGATCTATTCTCTACTGATCTGAACTATTCTCTACTGAAATATTCTCTATTGTACTGAACTATTCTCTACTGAAATATTCTCTATTGTACTGAACTATTCTCTACTGATCTATTCTCTACTGTACTGAACTATTCTCTACTATACTATTCTCTATTGAACTGAACTATTCTCTACTATACTATTCTCTACTGAACTATTCTCTACTGAACTATTCTCTAGTGTACAATTCTCTACTGAACTATTCTCTACTGTACTATTCTCTACTGAACTATTCTCTACTGAACTGAACTATTCTCTACTGAATAATTACCTACTGAACTATTCTCTACTGAACTATTCTCTACTGAACTATTCTCTACTGAACTATTCTCTATTGTACTGAACCATTCTTTACTATACTATTCTCTACTGAACTATTCTCTACTGTACTATTCTCTACTGAACTATTCTTTACTATACTATTCTCTACTGAACTATTCTCTACTATAGTATTCTCTACTGAACTATTCTCTACTATAGTATTCTCTACTATACTATTCTCTACTGAACTATTCTCTACTGAACTATTCTATAATGAACTATTCTCTATTGTACTGAACTATTCCCTACTATACTATTCTCTATTGTACTGAACTATTCTCTACTATGCTATTCTCTACTGAACTATTCTCTACTGAAATATTCTCAATTGTACTGAACTATTCTCTACTGATCTATTCTCTACTGAACTATTCTCTACTGTACTGAACTATTCTCTACTATACTATTCTCTATTGTACTGAACTATTCTCTACTATACTATTCTCTACTGAACTATTCTCTACTGAACTATTCTCCACTGAACTGTTCTCTACTGAACTATTCTCTATTGAACTGAACTATTCTCTATTGTACTGAACTATTCTCTACTATACTATTCTCTACTGAACTATTCTCTACTGTACTATTCTCTATTGTACTGAACTATTCTCTACTATACTATTCTCTACTGAACTATTAGCTACTGAACTATTCTCTACTAAACTGAACTATTCTCTACCGAATAATTATTTACGGATCTATTCTCTACTGATCTGAACTATTCTCTACTGAAATATTCTCTATTGTACTGAACTATTCTCTACTGAAATATTCTCTATTGTACTGAACTATTCTCTACTGATCTATTCTCTACTGTACTGAACTATTCTCTACTATACTATTCTCTATTGAACTGAACTATTCTCTACTATACTATTCTCTACTGAACTATTCTCTACTGAACTATTCTCTAGTGTACAATTCTCTACTGAACTATTCTCTACTGTACTATTCTCTACTGAACTATTCTCTACTGAACTGAACTATTCTCTACTGAATAATTACCTACTGAACTATTCTCTACTGAACTATTCTCTATTGTACTGAACTATTCTCTACTATACTATTCTCTACTGTACTATTAGCTACTGAACTATTCTCTACTAAACTGAAATATTCTCTACCGAATAATTATCTACTGATCTATTCTCTACTGATCTGAACTATTCTCTACTGAAATATTCTCTATTGTACTGAACTATTCTCTACTGAAATATTCTCTATTGTACTGAACTATTCTCTACTGATCTATTCTCTACTGTACTGAACTATTCTCTACTATACTATTCTCTATTGAACTGAACTATTCTCTACTATACTATTCTCTACTGAACTATTCTCTACTGAACTATTCTCTAGTGTACAATTCTCTACTGAACTATTCTCTACTGTACTATTCTCTACTGAACTATTCTCTACTGAACTGAACTATTCTCTACTGAATAATTACCTACTGAACTATTCTCTACTGAACTATTCTCTACTGAACTATTCTCTACTGAACTATTCTCTATTGTACTGAACCATTCTTTACTATACTATTCTCTACTGAACTATTCTCTACTGTACTATTCTCTACTGAACTATTCTTTACTATACTATTCTCTACTGAACTATTCTCTACTATAGTATTCTCTACTGAACTATTCTCTACTATAGTATTCTCTACTATACTATTCTCTACTGAACTATTCTCTACTGAACTATTCTATAATGAACTATTCTCTATTGTACTGAACTATTCCCTACTATACTATTCTCTATTGTACTGAACTATTCTCTACTATGCTATTCTCTACTGAACTATTCTCTACTGAAATATTCTCAATTGTACTGAACTATTCTCTACTGATCTATTCTCTACTGAACTATTCTCTACTGTACTGAACTATTCTCTACTATACTATTCTCTATTGTACTGAACTATTCTCTACTATACTATTCTCTACTGAACTATTCTCTACTGAACTATTCTCCACTGAACTGTTCTCTACTGAACTATTCTCTATTGAACTGAACTATTCTCTATTGTACTGAACTATTCTCTACTATACTATTCTCTACTGAACTATTCTCTACTGTACTATTCTCTATTGTACTGAACTATTCTCTACTATACTATTCTCTACTGAACTATTAGCTACTGAACTATTCTCTACTAAACTGAACTATTCTCTACCGAATAATTATCTACGGATCTATTCTCTACTGATCTGAACTATTCTCTACTGAAATATTCTCTATTGTACTGAACTATTCTCTACTGAAATATTCTCTATTGTACTGAACTATTCTCTACTGATCTATTCTCTACTGTACTGAACTATTCTCTACTATACTATTCTCTATTGAACTGAACTATTCTCTACTATACTATTCTCTACTGAACTATTCTCTACTGAACTATTCTCTAGTGTACAATTCTCTACTGAACTATTCTCTACTGTACTATTCTCTACTGAACTATTCTCTACTGAACTGAACTATTCTCTACTGAATAATTACCTACTGAACTATTCTCTACTGAACTATTCTCTATTGTACTGAACTATTCTCTACTATACTATTCTCTACTGTACTATTAGCTACTGAACTATTCTCTACTAAACTGAAATATTCTCTACCGAATAATTATCTACTGATCTATTCTCTACTGATCTGAACTATTCTCTACTGAAATATTCTCTATTGTACTGAACTATTCTCTACTGAAATATTCTCTATTGTACTGAACTATTCTCTACTGATCTATTCTCTACTGTACTGAACTATTCTCTACTATACTATTCTCTATTGAACTGAACTATTCTCTACTATACTATTCTCTACTGAACTATTCTCTACTGAACTATTCTCTAGTGTACAATTCTCTACTGAACTATTCTCTACTGTACTATTCTCTACTGAACTATTCTCTACTGAACTGAACTATTCTCTACTGAATAATTACCTACTGAACTATTCTCTACTGAACTATTCTCTACTGAACTATTCTCTACTGAACTATTCTCTATTGTACTGAACCATTCTTTACTATACTATTCTCTACTGAACTATTCTCTACTGTACTATTCTCTACTGAACTATTCTTTACTATACTATTCTCTACTGAACTATTCTCTACTATAGTATTCTCTACTGAACTATTCTCTACTATAGTATTCTCTACTATACTATTCTCTACTGAACTATTCTCTACTGAACTATTCCATAATGAACTATTCTCTATTGTACTGAACTATTCCCTACTATACTATTCTCTATTGTACTGAACTATTCTCTACTATGCTATTCTCTACTGAACTATTCTCTACTGAAATATTCTCAATTGTACTGAACTATTCTCTACTGATCTATTCTCTACTGAACTATTCTCTACTGTACTGAACTATTCTCTACTATACTATTCTCTATTGTACTGAACTATTCTCTACTATACTATTCTCTACTGAACTATTCTCTACTGAACTATTCTCCACTGAACTGTTCTCTACTGAACTATTCTCTATTGAACTGAACTATTCTCTATTGTACTGAACTATTCTCTACTATACTATTCTCTACTGAACTATTCTCTACTGTACTATTCTCTATTGTACTGAACTATTCTCTACTATACTATTCTCTACTGAAGTATTAGCTACTGAACTATTCTCTACTAAACTGAACTATTCTCTACTGAATAATTATCTACTGATCCATCCTCTACTGATCTGAACTATTCTCTACTGAAATATTCTCTATTGTACTGAACTATTCTCTACTGAAATATTCTCTATTGTACTGAACTATTCTCTACTGATCTATTCTCTACTGTACTGAACTATTCTCTACTATACTATTCTCTATTGAACTGAACTATTCTCTACTATACTATTCTCTACTGAACTATTCTCTACTGAACTATTCTCTACTGAACTATTCTCTAGTGTACAATTCTCTACTGAACTATTCTCTACTGTACTATTCTCTACTGAACTATTCTCTACTGAACTGAACTATTCTCTACTGAATAATTACCTACTGAACTATTCTCTACTGAACTGAACTATTCTCTACTGAACTATTCTCTACTGAACTATTCTCTACTGAACTATTCTCTACTGAACCATTCTCTACTATACTATTCTCTACTGAACTATTCTCTACTGTACTATTCTCTACTGAACTATTCTTTACTATACTATTCTCTACTGAACCATTCTCTACTGTACTATTCTCTACTGAACTGTTCTTTACTATACTATTCTCTACTGAACTATTCTTTACTATACTATTCTCTACTGAACTATTCTCTACTATAGTATTCTCTACTATACTATTCTCTACTGAACTATTCTCTACTGAACTATTCTATAATGAACTATTCTCTATTGTACTGAACTATTCCCTACTATACTATTCTCTATTGTACTGAACTATTCTCTACTATACTATTCTCTATTGTACTGAACTATTCTCTACTATGCTATTCTCTACTGAACTATTCTCTACTGAACTATTCTCAATTGTACTGAACTATTCTCTACTGATCTATTCTCTACTGAACTATTCTCTACTGTACTGAACTATTCTCTACTATACTATTCTCTATTGTACTGAACTATTCTCTACTATACTATTCTCTACTGAACTATTCTCTACTGAACTATTCTCTATTGTACTGAACTATTCCCTACTATACTATTCTCTACTGAACTATTCTCCACTGAACTGTTCTCTACTGAACTATTCTCTATTGAACTGAACTATTCTCTATTGTACTGAACTATTCTCTACTATACTATTCTCTACTGAACTATTCTCTACTGTACTATTCTCTATTGTACTGAACTATTCTCTACTATACTATTCTCTACTGAACTATTAGCTACTGAACTATTCTCTACTAAACTGAACTATTCTCTACTGAATAATTATCTACTGATCCATTCTCTACTGATCTGAACTATTCTCTACTGAAATATTCTCTATTGTACTGAACTATTCTCTACTGAAATATTCTCTATTGTACTGAACTATTCTCTACTGATCTATTCTCTACTGTACTGAACTATTCCCTACTATACTATTCTCTATTGAAATGAACTATTCTCTACTATACTATTCTCTACTGAACTATTCTCTACTGAACTATTCTCTACTGAACTATTCTCTAGTGTACAATTCTCTACTGAACTATTCTCTACTGTACAATTCTCTAAAAAACTATTCTCTACTGAACTGAACTACTCTCTACTGAATAATTACCTACTGAACTATTCTCTACTGAACTGAACTATTCTCTACTGAACTATTCTCTACTGAACTATTCTCTACTGAACTATTCTCTACTGAACCATTCTCTACTATACTATTCTCTACTGAACTATTCTCTACTGTACTATTCTCTACTGAACTATTCTTTACTATACTATTCTCTACTGAACCATTCTCTACTGTACTATTCTCTACTGAACTGTTCTTTACTATACTATTCTCTACTGAACTATTCTTTACTATACTATTCTCTACTGAACTATTCTCTACTATAGTATTCTTTACTATACTATTCTCTACTGAACTATTCTCTACTGAACTATTCTATAATGAACTATTCTCTATTGTACTGAACTATTCCCTACTATACTATTCTCTATTGTACTGAACTATTCTCTACTGAACTATTCTATAATGAACTATTCTCTATTGTACTGAACTATTCCCTACTATACTATTCTCTATTGTACTGAACTATTCTCTACTATACTATTCTCTACTATAGTATTCTCTACTATACTATTCTCTACTGAACTATTCTCTACTGAACTATTCTATAATGAACTATTCTCTATTGTACTGAACTATTCCCTACTATACTATTCTCTATTGTACTGAACTATTCTCTACTATACTATTCTCTATTGTACTGAACTATTCTCTACTATGCTATTCTCTACTGAACTATTCTCTACTGAACTATTCTCAATTGTACTGAACTATTCTCTACTGATCTATTCTCTACTGAACTATTCTCTACTGTACTGAACTATTCTCTACTATACTATTCTCTATTGTACTGAACTATTCTCTACTATACTATTCTCTACTGAACTATTCTCTACTGAACTATTCTCTATTGTACTGAACTATTCCCTACTATACTATTCTCTACTGAACTATTCTCCACTGAACTGTTCTCTACTGAACTATTCTCTATTGAACTGAACTATTCTCTATTGTACTGAACTATTCTCTACTATACTATTCTCTACTGAACTATTCTCTACTGTACTATTCTCTATTGTACTGAACTATTCTCTACTATACTATTCTCTACTGAACTATTAGCTACTGAACTATTCTCTACTAAACTGAACTATTCTCTACTGAATAATTATCTACTGATCCATTCTCTACTGATCTGAACTATTCTCTACTGAAATATTCTCTATTGTACTGAACTATTCTCTACTGAAATATTCTCTATTGTACTGAACTATTCTCTACTGATCTATTCTCTACTGTACTGAACTATTCCCTACTATACTATTCTCTATTGAAATGAACTATTCTCTACTATACTATTCTCTACTGAACTATTCTCTACTGAACTATTCTCTACTGAACTATTCTCTAGTGTACAATTCTCTACTGAACTATTCTCTACTGTACTATTCTCTACTGAACTATTCTCTACTGAACTGAACTACTCTCTACTGAATAATTACCTACTGAACTATTCTCTACTGAACTGAACTATTCTCTACTGAACTATTCTCTACTGAACTATTCTCTACTGAACTATTCTCTACTGAACCATTCTCTACTATACTATTCTCTACTGAACTATTCTCTACTGTACTATTCTCTACTGAACTATTCTTTACTATACTATTCTCTACTGAACCATTCTCTACTGTACTATTCTCTACTGAACTGTTCTTTACTATACTATTCTCTACTGAACTATTCTTTACTATACTATTCTCTACTGAACTATTCTCTACTATAGTATTCTTTACTATACTATTCTCTACTGAACTATTCTCTACTGAACTATTCTATAATGAACTATTCTCTATTGTACTGAACTATTCCCTACTATACTATTCTCTATTGTACTGAACTATTCTCTACTATGCTATTCTCTACTGAACTATTCTCTACTGAACTATTGTCCACTGAACTATTCTCTACTGAACTATTCTCTATTGAACTGAACTATTCTCTACTATACTATTCTCTATTTTACTGAACTATTCTTTACTATACTATTCTCTACTGAACTATTCTCTATTGTACTGAACTATTCCCTACTATACTATTCTCTACTGAACTATTCTCCACTGAACTGTTCTCTACTGAACTATTCTCTATTGTACTGAACTATTCTCTACTATACTATTCTCTACTGAACTATTCTCTACTGTACTATTCTCTATTGTACTGAACTATTCTTTACTATACTATTCTCTACTGAACTATTAGCTACTGAACTATTCTCTACTGAACTGAACTATTCTCTACTGGATAATTATCTACTGATCTATTCTCTACTGATCTGAACTATTCTCTACTGAAATATTCTCTATTGTACTGAACTATTCTCTACTAAACTATTCTCTACTGAACTATTCTCCACTGAACTGTTCTCTACTGAACTATTCTCTACTGAACTATTCTCTACTGAACTATTCTCTACTGTACAATTCTGTACTGAACTATTCTCTACTGTAATATCCTCTACTGAACTATTCTCTAATGAACTATTCTCTATTGTACTGAACTATTCCCTACTATACTATTCTCTACTGAACTATTCTCCACTGAACTATTCTCTACTATACTATTCTCTACTGAACTATTCTCTACTGTACTATTCTCTATTTTACTGAACTATTCTTTACTATACTATTCTCTACTGAACTATTCTCTACTGAACTATTCTCTATTGTACTGAACTATTCCCTACTATACTATTCTCTACTGAACTATTCTCCACTGAACTGTTCTCTACTGAACTATTCTCCATTGAACTGAACTATTCTCTATTGTACTGAACTATTCTCTACTATACTATTCTCTACTGAACTATTCTCTACTGTACTATTCTCTATTGTACTGAACTATTCTCTACTAAACTATTCTCTACTGTACTATTAGCTACTGAACTATTCTCTACTAAACTGAACTATTCTCTACCGAATAATTATCTTCTGATCTATTCTCTACTGATCTGAACTATTCTCTACTGAAATATTCTCTATTGTACTGAACTATTCTCTACTGAAATATTCTCTATTGTACTGAACTATTCTCTACTGATCTATTCTCTACTGTACTGAACTATTCTCTACTATACTATTCTCTATTGAACTGAACTATTCTCTACTATACTATTCTCTACTGAACTATTCTCTACTGAACTATTCTCTAGTGTACAATTCTCTACTGAACTATTCTCTACTGAACTGAACTATTCTCTACTGAATAATTACCTACTGAACTATTCTCTACTGAACTATTCTCTACTGAACTATTCTCTACTGAACTATTCTCTATTGTACTGAACCATTCTTTACTATACTATTCTCTACTGAATTATTCTCTACTGTACTATTCTCTACTGAACTATTCTTTACTATACTATTCTCTACTGAACTATTCTCTACTATAGTATTCTCTACTGAACTATTCTCTACTATAGTATTCTCTACTATACTATTCTCTACTGAACTATTCTCTACTGAACTATTCTATAATGAACTATTCTCTATTGTACTGAACTATTCCCTACTATACTATTCTCTATTGTACTGAACTATTCTCTACTATGCTATTCTCTACTGAACTATTCTCTACTGAACTATTCTCAATTGTACTGAACTATTCTCTACTGATCTATTCTCTACTGAACTATTCTCTACTGTACTGAACTATTCTCTACTATACTATTCTCTATTGTACTGAACTATTCTCTACTATACTATTCTCTACTGAACTATTCTCTACTGAACTATTCTCCACTGAACTGTTCTCTACTGAACTATTCTCTATTGAACTGAACTATTCTCTATTGTACTGAACTATTCTCTACTATACTATTCTCTACTGAACTATTCTCTACTGTACTATTCTCTATTGTACTGAACTATTCTCTACTATACTATTCTCTACTGAACTATTAGCTACTGAACTATTCTCTACTAAACTGAACTATTCTCTACTGAATAATTATCTACTGATCCATTCTCTACTGATCTGAACTATTCTCTACTGAAATATTCTCTATTGTACTGAACTATTCTCTACTGAAATATTCTCTATTGTACTGAACTATTCTCTACTGATCTATTCTCTACTGTACTGAACTATTCTCTACTATACTATTCTCTACTGAACTATTCTCTACTGAACTATTCTCTACTGAACTATTCTCTAGTGTACAATTCTCTACTGAACTATTCTCTACTGTACTATTCTCTACTGAACTATTCTCTACTGAATAATTACCTACTGAACTATTCTCTACTGAACTGAACTATTCTCTACTGAACTATTCTCTACTGAACTATTCTCTACTGAACTATTCTCTACTATACTATTCTCTACTGAACTATTCTCTACTGTACTATTCTCTACTGAACTATTCTTTACTATACTATTCTCTACTGAACTATTCTCTACTGAACTATTCTCTATTGTACTGAACTATTCCCTACTATACAATTCTCTACTGAACTATTCTCCACTGAACTGTTCTCTACTGAACTATTCTCCATTGAACTGAACTATTCTCTATTGTACTGAACTATTCTCTACTATAATATTCTCTACTGAAATATTCTCTACTGTACTATTCTCTATTGTACTGAACTATTCTCTACTATACTATTCTCTACTGTACTATTAGCTACTGAACTATTCTCTACTAAACTGAACTATTCTCTACTGAATAATTATCTACTGATCTATTCTCTACTGATCTGAACTATTCTCTACTGAAATATTCTCTATTGTACTGAACTATTCTCTACTGAAATATTCTCTATTGTACTGAACTATTCTCTACTGATCTATTCTCTACTGTACTGAACTATTCTCTACTATACTATTCTCTATTGAACTGAACTATTCTCTACTATACTATTCTCTACTGAACTATTCTCTACTGAACTATTCTCTACTGAACTATTCTCTAGTGTACAATTCTCTACTGAACTATTCTCTACTGTACTATTCTCTACTGAACTATTCTCTACTGAATAATTACCTACTGAACTATTCTCTACTGAACTGAACTATTCTCTACTGAACTATTCTCTACTGAACTATTCTCTACTGAACTATTCTCTATTGTACTGAACCATTCTTTACTATACTATTCTCTACTGAACTATTCTCTACTGTACTATTCTCTACTGAACTATTCTTTACTATACTATTCTCTACTGAACCATTCTCTACTGTACTATTCTCTACTGAACTGTTCTTTACTATACTATTCTCTACTGAACTATTCTTTACTATACTATTCTCTACTGAACTATTCTCTACTATAGTATTCTCTACTATACTATTCTCTACTGAACTATTCTCTACTGAACTATTCTATAATGAACTATTCTCTATTGTACTGAACTATTCCCTACGATACTATTCTCTATTGTACTGAACTATTTTCTACTATGCTATTCTCTACTGAACTATTCTCTACTGAACTATTCTCAATTGTACTGAACTATTCTCTACTGATCTATTCTCTACTGAACTATTCTCTACTGTACTGAACTATTCTCTACTATACTATTCTCTATTGTACTGAACTATTCTCTACTATACTACTCTCTACTGAACTATTCTCTACTATAGTATTCTCTACTGAACTATTCTCTACTGAACTATTCTCTACTGAACTGAACTATTCTCTACTGAGTAATTATGTACTGAACTATTCTCTACTGAACTGAACTATTCTCTACTGAACTATTCTCTATTGTACTGAACTATTCTATACTGATCTATTCTCTACTGTACTGAACTATTCTCTACTATACTATTCTCTATTGAACTGAACTTTTCTCTACTATACTATTCTCTACTGAACTATTCTCTACTGAACTATTCTCTACTGTACTGAACTATTCTCTACTATACTATTCTCTATTGTACTGAACTATTCTCTACTATACTATTCTCTACTGAACTATTCTCTACTGTACTGAACTATTCTCTACTATACTATTCTCTATTGTACTGAACTATTCTCTACTATACTATTCTCTACTGAACTATTCTCCACTGAACTGTTCTCTACTGAACTATTCTCTACTGAACTATTCTCTACTGAACTATTCTCTCCTGTACAATTCTGTACTGAACTATTCTCTACTGTAATATTCTCTACTGAACTATTCTCTAATGAACTATTCTCTATTGTACTGAACTATTCCCTACTATACTATTCTCTACTGAACTATTCTCCACTGAACTATTCTCTACTGAACTATTCTCTATTGAACTGAACTATTCTCTACTATACTATTCTCTATTTTACTGAACTATTCTTTACTATACTATTCTCTACTGAACTATTCTCTACTGAACTATTCTCTATTGTACTGAACTATTCCCTACTATACTATTCTCTACTGAACTATTCTCCACTGAACTGTTCTCTACTGAACTATTCTCTATTGTACTGAACTATTCTCTATTGTACTGAACTATTCTCTACTATACTATTCTCTACTGAACTATTCTCTACTGTACTATTCTCTATTGTACTGAACTATTCTTTACTATACTATTCTCTACTGAACTATTAGCTACTGAACTATTCTCTACTGAACTGAACTATTCTCTACTGAATAATTATCTACTGATCTATTCTCTACTGATCTGAACTATTCTCTACTGAAATATTCTCTATTGTACTGAACTATTCTCTACTGAAATATTCTCTATTGTACTGAACTATTCTCTACTAAACTATTCTCTACTGAACTATTCTCCACTGAACTGTTCTCTACTGAACTATTCTCTACTGAACTATTCTCTACTGAACTATTCTCTACTGTACAATTCTGTACTGAACTATTCTCTACTGTAATATCCTCTACTGAACTATTCTCTAATGAACTATTCTCTATTGTACTGAACTATTCCCTACTATACTATTCTCTACTGAACTATTCTCCACTGAACTATTCTCTACTATACTATTCTCTACTGAACTATTCTCTACTGTACTATTTTCTATTTTACTGAACTATTCTTTACTATACTATTCTCTACTGAACTATTCTCTACTGAACTATTCTCTATTGTACTGAACTATTCCCTACTATACTATTCTCTACTGAACTATTCTCCACTGAACTGTTCTCTACTGAACTATTCTCCATTGAACTGAACTATTCTCTATTGTACTGAACTATTCTCTACTATACTATTCTCTACTGAACTATTCTCTACTGTACTATTCTCTATTGTACTGAACTATTCTCTACTATACTATTCTCTACTGTACTATTAGCTACTGAACTATTCTCTACTAAACTGAACTATTCTCTACTGAATAATTATCTACTGATCTATTCTCTACTGATCTGAACTATTCTCTACTGAAATATTCTCTATTGTACTGAACTATTCTCTACTGAAATATTCTCTATTGTACTGAACTATTCTCTACTGATCTATTCTGTACTGTACTGAACTATTCTCTACTATACTATTCTCTATTGAACTGAACTATTCTCTACTATACTATTCTCTACTGAACTATTCTCTACTGAACTATTCTCTAGTGTACAATTCTCTACTGAACTATTCTCTACTGTACTATTCTCTACTGAACTATTCTCTACTGAACTGAACTATTCTCTACTGAATAATTACCTACTGAACTATTCTCTACTGAACTATTCTCTACTGAACTATTCTCTACTGAACTATTCTCTATTGTACTGAACCATTCTTTACTATACTATTCTCTACTGAACTATTCTCTACTGTACTATTCTCTACTGAACTATTCTTTACTATCCCATTCTCTACTGAACCATTCTCTACTGTACTATTCTCTACTTAACTGTTCTTTACTATACTATTCTCTGCTGAACTATTCTTTACTATACTATTATCTACTGAACTATTCTCTACTATAGTATTCTCTACTGAACTATTCTCTTCTATAGTATTCTCTACTATACTATTCTCTACTGAACTATTCTCTACTGAACTATTCTATAATGAACTATTCTCTATTGTACTGAACTATTCCCTACTATACTATTCTCTATTGTACTGAACTATTCTCTACTATGCTATTCTCTACTGAACTATTCTCTACTGAACTATTCTCAATTGTACTGAACTATTCTCTACTGATCTATTCTCTACTGAACTATTCTCTACTGTACTGAACTATTCTCTACTATACTATTCTCTATTGTACTGAACTATTCTCTACTATACTATTCTCTACTGAACTATTCTCTACTGAACTATTCTCTATTGTACTGAACTATTCCCTACTATACTATTCTCTACTGAACTATTCTCCACTGAACTGTTCTCTACTGAACTATTCTCTATTGAACTGAACTATTCTCTATTGTACTGAACTATTCTCTACTATACTATTCTCTACTGAACTATTAGCTACTGAACTATTCTCTACTAAACTGAACTATTCTCTACTGAATAATTATCTACTGATCCATTCTCTACTGATCTGAACTATTCTCTACTGAAATATTCTCTATTGTACTGAACTATTCTCTACTGAAATATTCTCTATTGTACTGAACTATTCTCTACTGATCTATTCTCTACTGTACTGAACTATTCTCTACTATACTATTCTCTACTGAACTATTCTCTACTGAACTATTCTCTACTGAACTATTCTCTAGTGTACAATTCTCTACTGAACTATTCTCTACTGTACTATTCTCTACTGAACTATTCTCTACTGAACTGAACTATTCTCTACTGAATAATTACCTACTGAACTATTCTCTACTGAACTGAACTATTCTCTACTGAACTATTCTCTACTGAACTATTCTCTACTGAACTATTCTCTACTGAACCATTCTCTACTATACTATTCTCTACTGAACTATTCTCTACTGTACTATTCTCTACTGAACTATTCTTTACTATACTATTCTCTACTGAACCATTCTCTACTGTACTATTCTCTACTGAACTATTCTTTACTATACTATTCTCTACTGAACTATTCTCTACTATAGTATTCTCTACTATACTATTCTCTACTGAACTATTCTCTACTGAACTATTCTATAATGAACTATTCTCTATTGTACTGAACTATTCCCTACTATACTATTCTCTATTGTACTGAACTATTCTCTACTATGCTATTCTCTACTGAACTATTCTCTACTGAACTATTCTCCACTGAACTATTCTCTACTGAACTATTCTCTATTGAACTGAATTATTCTCTACTATACTATTCTCTATTTTACTGAACTATTCTTTACTATACTATTCTCTACTGAACTATTCTCTACTGAACTATTCTCTATTGTACTGAACTATTCCCTACTATACTATTCTCTACTGAACTATTCTCCACTGAACTGTTCTCTACTGAACTATTCTCTATTGTACTGAACTATTCTCTATTGTACTGAACTGTCCTCTACTGTACTATTCTCTACTGAACTATTCTCTACTGTACTATTCTCTATTGTACTGAACTATTCTTTACTATACTATTCTCTACTGAACTATTAGCTACTGAACTATTCTCTACTGAACTGAACTATTCTCTACTGAAATATTCTCTATTGTACTGAACTATTCTCTACTAAACTATTCTCTACTGAACTATTCTCCACTGAACTGTTCTCTACTGAACTATTCTCTACTGAACTATTCTCTACTGAACTATTCTCTACTGTACAATTCTGTACTGAACTATTCTCTACTGTAATATCCTCTACTGAACTATTCTCTAATGAACTATTCTCTATTGTACTGAACTATTCCCTACTATACTATTCTCTACTGAACTATTCTCCACTGAACTATTCTCTACTATACTATTCTCTACTGAACTATTCTCTACTGTACTATTCTCTATTTTACTGAACTATTCTTTACTATACTATTCTCTACTGAACTATTCTCTACTGAACTATTCTCTATTGTACTGAACTATTCCCTACTATACTATTCTCTACTGAACTATTCTCTATTGTACTGAACTATTCTCTACTATACTATTCTCTACTGTACTATTAGCTACTGAACTATTCTCTACTAAACTGAACTATTCTCTACCGAATAATTATCTACTGATCTATTCTCTACTGATCTGAACTATTCTCTACTGAAATATTCTCTATTGTACTGAACTATTCTCTACTGAAATATTCTCTATTGTACTGAACTATTCTCTACTGATCTATTCTCTACTGTACTGAACTATTCTCTACTATACTATTCTCTATTGAACTGAACTATTCTCTACTATACTATTCTCTACTGAACTATTCTCTACTGAACTATTCTCTAGTGTACAATTCTCTACTGAACTATTCTCTACTGTACTATTCTCTACTGAACTATTCTCTACTGAACTGAACTATTCTCTACTGAATAATTACCTACTGAACTATTCTCTACTGAACTATTCTCTACTGAACTATTCTCTACTGAACTATTCTCTATTGTACTGAACCATTCTTTACTATACTATTCTCTACTGAACTATTCTCTACTGTACTATTCTCTACTGAACTATTCTTTACTATACTATTCTCTACTGAACTATTCTCTACTATAGTATTCTCTACTGAACTATTCTCTACTATAGTATTCTCTACTATACTATTCTCTACTGAACTATTCTCTACTGAACTATTCTATAATGAACTATTCTCTATTGTACTGAACTATTCCCTACTATACTATTCTCTATTGTACTGAACTATTCTCTACTATGCTATTCTCTACTGAACTATTCTCTACTGAACTATTCTCAATTGTACTGAACTATTCTCTACTGATCTATTCTCTACTGAACTATTCTCTACTGTACTGAACTATTCTCTACTATACTATTCTCTATTGTACTGAACTATTCTCTACTATACTATTCTCTACTGAACTATTCTCTACTGAACTATTCTCCACTATACTATTCTCTACTGAACTATTAGCTACTGAACTATTCTCTACTAAACTGAACTATTCTCTACTGAATAATTATCTACTGATCCATTCTCTACTGATCTGAACTATTCTCTACTGAAATATTCTCTATTGTACTGAACTATTCTCTACTGAAATATTCTCTATTGTACTGGACTATTCTCTACTGATCTATTCTCTACTGTACTGAACTATTCTCTACTATACTATTCTCTACTGAACTATTCTCTACTGAACTATTCTCTACTGAACTATTCTCTAGTGTACAATTCTCTACTGAACTATTCTCTACTGTACTATTCTCTACTGAACTATTCTCTACTGAACTGAACTATTCTCTACTGAATAATTACCTACTGAACTATTCTCTACTGAACTGAACTATTCTCTACTGAACTATTCTCTACTGAACTATTCTCTACTGAACTATTCTCTACTGAACCATTCTCTACTATACTATTCTCTACTGAACTATTCTCTACTGTACTATTCTCTACTGAACTATTCTTTACTATACTATTCTCTACTGAACCATTCTCTACTGTACTATTCTCTACTGAACTGTTCTTTACTATACTATTCTCTACTGAACTATTCTTTACTATACTATTCTCTACTGAACTATTCTCTACTATAGTATTCTCTACTATACTATTCTCTACTGAACTATTCTCTACTGAACTATTCTATAATGAACTATTCTCTATTGTACTGAACTATTCCCTACTATACTATTCTCTATTGTACTGAACTATTCTCTACTATGCTATTCTCTACTGAACTATTCTCTACTGAACTATTCTCCACTGAACTATTCTCTACTGAAATATTCTCTATTGTACTGAACTATTCTCTACTGATCTATTCTCTACTGTACTGAACTATTCTCTACTATACTATTCTCTACTGAACTATTCTCTACTGAACTATTCTCTACTGAACTATTCTCTAGTGTACAATTCTCTACTGAACTATTCTCTACTGTACTATTCTCTACTGAACTATTCTCTACTGAACTGAACTATTCTCTACTGAATAATTACCTACTGAACTATTCTCTACTGAACTGAACTATTCTCTACTGAACTATTCTCTACTGAACTATTCTCTACTGAACTATTCTCTACTGAACCATTCTCTACTATACTATTCTCTACTGAACTATTCTCTACTGTACTATTCTCTACTGAACTATTCTTTACTATACTATTCTCTACTGAACCATTCTCTACTGTACTATTCTCTACTGAACTATTCTTTACTATACTATTCTCTACTGAACTATTCTCTACTATAGTATTCTCTACTATACTATTCTCTACTGAACTATTCTCTACTGAACTATTCTATAATGAACTATTCTCTATTGTACTGAACTATTCCCTACTATACTATTCTCTATTGTACTGAACTATTCTCTACTATGCTATTCTCTACTGAACTATTCTCTACTGAACTATTCTCCACTGAACTATTCTCTACTGAACTATTCTCTATTGAACTGAATTATTCTCTACTATACTATTCTCTATTTTACTGAACTATTCTTTACTATACTATTCTCTACTGAACTATTCTCTACTGAACTATTCTCTATTGTACTGAACTATTCCCTACTATACTATTCTCTACTGAACTATTCTCCACTGAACTGTTCTCTACTGAACTATTCTCTATTGTACTGAACTATTCTCTATTGTACTGAACTGTCCTCTACTGTACTATTCTCTACTGAACTATTCTCTACTGTACTATTCTCTATTGTACTGAACTATTCTTTACTATACTATTCTCTACTGAACTATTAGCTACTGAACTATTCTCTACTGAACTGAACTATTCTCTACTGAAATATTCTCTATTGTACTGAACTATTCTCTACTAAACTATTCTCTACTGAACTATTCTCCACTGAACTGTTCTCTACTGAACTATTCTCTACTGAACTATTCTCTACTGAACTATTCTCTACTGTACAATTCTGTACTGAACTATTCTCTACTGTAATATCCTCTACTGAACTATTCTCTAATGAACTATTCTCTATTGTACTGAACTATTCCCTACTATACTATTCTCTACTGAACTATTCTCCACTGAACTATTCTCTACTATACTATTCTCTACTGAACTATTCTCTACTGTACTATTCTCTATTTTACTGAACTATTCTTTACTATACTATTCTCTACTGAACTATTCTCTACTGAACTATTCTCTATTGTACTGAACTATTCCCTACTATACTATTCTCTACTGAACTATTCTCTATTGTACTGAACTATTCTCTACTATACTATTCTCTACTGTACTATTAGCTACTGAACTATTCTCTACTAAACTGAACTATTCTCTACCGAATAATTATCTACTGATCTATTCTCTACTGATCTGAACTATTCTCTACTGAAATATTCTCTATTGTACTGAACTATTCTCTACTGAAATATTCTCTATTGTACTGAACTATTCTCTACTGATCTATTCTCTACTGTACTGAACTATTCTCTACTATACTATTCTCTATTGAACTGAACTATTCTCTACTATACTATTCTCTACTGAACTATTCTCTACTGAACTATTCTCTAGTGTACAATTCTCTACTGAACTATTCTCTACTGTACTATTCTCTACTGAACTATTCTCTACTGAACTGAACTATTCTCTACTGAATAATTACCTACTGAACTATTCTCTACTGAACTATTCTCTACTGAACTATTCTCTATTGTACTGAACCATTCTTTACTATACTATTCTCTACTGAACTATTCTCTACTGTACTATTCTCTACTGAACTATTCTTTACTATACTATTCTCTACTGAACTATTCTCTACTATAGTATTCTCTACTGAACTATTCTCTACTATAGTATTCTCTACTATACTATTCTCTACTGAACTATTCTCTACTGAACTATTCTATAATGAACTATTCTCTATTGTACTGAACTATTCCCTACTATACTATTCTCTATTGTACTGAACTATTCTCTACTATGCTATTCTCTACTGAACTATTCTCTACTGAACTATTCTCAATTGTACTGAACTATTCTCTACTGATCTATTCTCTACTGAACTATTCTCTACTGTACTGAACTATTCTCTACTATACTATTCTCTATTGTACTGAACTATTCTCTACTATACTATTCTCTACTGAACTATTCTCTACTGAACTATTCTCCACTATACTATTCTCTACTGAACTATTAGCTACTGAACTATTCTCTACTAAACTGAACTATTCTCTACTGAATAATTATCTACTGATCCATTCTCTACTGATCTGAACTATTCTCTACTGAAATATTCTCTATTGTACTGAACTATTCTCTACTGAAATATTCTCTATTGTACTGGACTATTCTCTACTGATCTATTCTCTACTGTACTGAACTATTCTCTACTATACTATTCTCTACTGAACTATTCTCTACTGAACTATTCTCTACTGAACTATTCTCTAGTGTACAATTCTCTACTGAACTATTCTCTACTGTACTATTCTCTACTGAACTATTCTCTACTGAACTGAACTATTCTCTACTGAATAATTACCTACTGAACTATTCTCTACTGAACTGAACTATTCTCTACTGAACTATTCTCTACTGAACTATTCTCTACTGAACTATTCTCTACTGAACCATTCTCTACTATACTATTCTCTACTGAACTATTCTCTACTGTACTATTCTCTACTGAACTATTCTTTACTATACTATTCTCTACTGAACCATTCTCTACTGTACTATTCTCTACTGAACTGTTCTTTACTATACTATTCTCTACTGAACTATTCTTTACTATACTATTCTCTACTGAACTATTCTCTACTATAGTATTCTCTACTATACTATTCTCTACTGAACTATTCTCTACTGAACTATTCTATAATGAACTATTCTCTATTGTACTGAACTATTCCCTACTATACTATTCTCTATTGTACTGAACTATTCTCTACTATGCTATTCTCTACTGAACTATTCTCTACTGAACTATTCTCCACTGAACTATTCTCTACTGAACTATTCTCTATTGTACTGAAATATTCCCTACTATACTATTCTCTACTGAACTATTCTCCACTGAACTGTTCTCTACTGAACTATTCTCTATTGTACTGAACTATTCTCTATTGTACTGAACTATCCTCTACTATACTATTCTCTACTGAACTATTCTCTACTGTACTATTCTCTATTGTACTGAACTATTCTTTACTATACTATTCTCTACTGAACTATTAGCTACTGAACTATTCTCTACTGAACTGAACTATTCTCTACTGGATAATTATCTACTGATCTATTCTCTACTGATCTGAACTATTCTCTACTGAAATATTCTCTATTGTACTGAACTATTCTCTACTAAACTATTCTCTACTGAACTATTCTCCACTGAACTGTTCTCTACTGAACTATTCTCTACTGAACTATTCTCTACTGAACTATTCTCTACTGTACAATTCTGTACTGAACTATTCTCTACTGTAATATCCTCTACTGAACTATTCTCTAATGAACTATTCTCTATTGTACTGAACTATTCCCTACTATACTATTCTCTACTGAACTATTCTCCACTGAACTATTCTCTACTATACTATTCTCTACTGAACTATTCTCTACTGTACTATTCTCTATTTTACTGAACTATTCTTTACTATACTATTCTCTACTGAACTATTCTCTACTGAACTATTCTCTATTGTACTGAACTATTCCCTACTATACTATTCTCTACTGAACTATTCTCCACTGAACTGTTCTCTACTGAACTATTCTCCATTGAACTGAACTATTCTCTATTGTACTGAACTATTCTCTACTGAACTATTCTCTACTGTACTATTCTCTATTGTACTGAACTATTCTCTACTATACTATTCTCTACTGTACTATTAGCTACTGAACTATTCTCTACTAAACTGAACTATTCTCTACCGAATAATTATCTACTGATCTATTCTCTACTGATCTGAACTATTCTCTACTGAAATATTCTCTATTGTACTGAACTATTCTCTACTGAAATATTCTCTATTGTACTGAACTATTCTCTACTGATCTATTCTCTACTGTACTGAACTATTCTCTACTATACTATTCTCTATTGAACTGAACTATTCTCTACTATACTATTCTCTACTGAACTATTCTCTACTGAACTATTCTCTAGTGTACAATTCTCTACTGAACTATTCTCTACTGTACTATTCTCTACTGAACTATTCTCTACTGAACTGAACTATTCTCTACTGAATAATTACCTACTGAACTATTCTCTACTGAACTATTCTCTACTGAACTATTCTCTACTGAACTATTCTCTATTGTACTGAACCATTCTTTACTATACTATTCTCTACTGAACTATTCTCTACTGTACTATTCTCTACTGAACTATTCTTTACTATACTATTCTCTACTGAACTATTCTCTACTATAGTATTCTCTACTGAACTATTCTCTACTATAGTATTCTCTACTATACTATTCTCTACTGAACTATTCTCTACTGAACTATTCTATAATGAACTATTCTCTATTGTACTGAACTATTCCCTACTATACTATTCTCTATTGTACTGAACTATTCTCTACTATGCTATTCTCTACTGAACTATTCTCTACTGAACTATTCTCAATTGTACTGAACTATTCTCTACTGATCTATTCTCTACTGAACTATTCTCTACTGTACTGAACTATTCTCTACTATACTATTCTCTATTGTACTGAACTATTCTCTACTATACTATTCTCTACTGAACTATTCTCTACTGAACTATTCTCCACTATACTATTCTCTACTGAACTATTAGCTACTGAACTATTCTCTACTAAACTGAACTATTCTCTACTGAATAATTATCTACTGATCCATTCTCTACTGATCTGAACTATTCTCTACTGAAATATTCTCTATTGTACTGAACTATTCTCTACTGAAATATTCTCTATTGTACTGGACTATTCTCTACTGATCTATTCTCTACTGTACTGAACTATTCTCTACTATACTATTCTCTACTGAACTATTCTCTACTGAACTATTCTCTACTGAACTATTCTCTAGTGTACAATTCTCTACTGAACTATTCTCTACTGTACTATTCTCTACTGAACTATTCTCTACTGAACTGAACTATTCTCTACTGAATAATTACCTACTGAACTATTCTCTACTGAACTGAACTATTCTCTACTGAACTATTCTCTACTGAACTATTCTCTACTGAACTATTCTCTACTGAACCATTCTCTACTATACTATTCTCTACTGAACTATTCTCTACTGTACTATTCTCTACTGAACTATTCTTTACTATACTATTCTCTACTGAACCATTCTCTACTGTACTATTCTCTACTGAACTGTTCTTTACTATACTATTCTCTACTGAACTATTCTTTACTATACTATTCTCTACTGAACTATTCTCTACTATAGTATTCTCTACTATACTATTCTCTACTGAACTATTCTCTACTGAACTATTCTATAATGAACTATTCTCTATTGTACTGAACTATTCCCTACTATACTATTCTCTATTGTACTGAACTATTCTCTACTATGCTATTCTCTACTGAACTATTCTCTACTGAACTATTCTCCACTGAACTATTCTCTACTGAACTATTCTCTATTGTACTGAAATATTCCCTACTATACTATTCTCTACTGAACTATTCTCCACTGAACTGTTCTCTACTGAACTATTCTCTATTGTACTGAACTATTCTCTATTGTACTGAACTATCCTCTACTATACTATTCTCTACTGAACTATTCTCTACTGTACTATTCTCTATTGTACTGAACTATTCTTTACTATACTATTCTCTACTGAACTATTAGCTACTGAACTATTCTCTACTGAACTGAACTATTCTCTACTGGATAATTATCTACTGATCTATTCTCTACTGATCTGAACTATTCTCTACTGAAATATTCTCTATTGTACTGAACTATTCTCTACTAAACTATTCTCTACTGAACTATTCTCCACTGAACTGTTCTCTACTGAACTATTCTCTACTGAACTATTCTCTACTGAACTATTCTCTACTGTACAATTCTGTACTGAACTATTCTCTACTGTAATATCCTCTACTGAACTATTCTCTAATGAACTATTCTCTATTGTACTGAACTATTCCCTACTATACTATTCTCTACTGAACTATTCTCCACTGAACTATTCTCTACTATACTATTCTCTACTGAACTATTCTCTACTGTACTATTCTCTATTTTACTGAACTATTCTTTACTATACTATTCTCTACTGAACTATTCTCTACTGAACTATTCTCTATTTTACTGAACTATTCCCTACTATACTATTCTCTACTGAACTATTCTCCACTGAACTGTTCTCTACTGAACTATTCTCCATTGAACTGAACTATTCTCTATTGTACTGAACTATTCTCTACTGAACTATTCTCTACTGTACTATTCTCTATTGTACTGAACTATTCTCTACTATACTATTCTCTACTGTACTATTAGCTACTGAACTATTCTCTACTAAACTGAACTATTCTCTACCGAATAATTATCTACTGATCTATTCTCTACTGATCTGAACTATTCTCTACTGAAATATTCTCTATTGTACTGAACTATTCTCTACTGAAATATTCTCTATTGTACTGAACTATTCTCTACTGATCTATTCTCTACTGTACTGAACTATTCTCTACTATACTATTCTCTATTGAACTGAACTATTCTCTACTATACTATTCTCTACTGAACTATTCTCTACTGAACTATTCTCTAGTGTACAATTCTCTACTGAACTATTCTCTACTGTACTATTCTCTACTGAACTATTCTCTACTGAACTGAACTATTCTCTACTGAATAATTACCTACTGAACTATTCTCTACTGAACTATTCTCTACTGAACTATTCTCTACTGAACTATTCTCTATTGTACTGAACCATTCTTTACTATACTATTCTCTACTGAACTATTCTCTACTGTACTATTCTCTACTGAACTATTCTTTACTATACTATTCTCTACTGAACTATTCTCTACTATAGTATTCTCTACTGAACTATTCTCTACTATAGTATTCTCTACTATACTATTCTCTACTGAACTATTCTCTACTGAACTATTCTATAATGAACTATTCTCTATTGTACTGAACTATTCCCTACTATACTATTCTCTATTGTACTGAACTATTCTCTACTATGCTATTCTCTACTGAACTATTCTCTACTGAACTATTCTCAATTGTACTGAACTATTCTCTACTGATCTATTCTCTACTGAACTATTCTCTACTGTACTGAACTATTCTCTACTATACTATTCTCTATTGTACTGAACTATTCTCTACTATACTATTCTCTACTGAACTATTCTCTACTGAACTATTCTCCACTGAACTGTTCTCTACTGAACTATTCTCTATTGAACTGAACTATTCTCTATTGAACTGAACTATTCTCTATTGTACTGAACTATTCTCTACTGAACTATTCTCTACTGTACTATTCTCTATTGTACTGAACTATTCTCTACTATACTATTCTCTACTGAACTATTAGCTACTGAACTATTCTCTACTAAACTGAACTATTCTCTACTGAATAATTATCTACTGATCCATTCTCTACTGATCTGAACTATTCTCTACTGAAATATTCTCTATTGTACTGAACTATTCTCTACTGAAATATTCTCTATTGTACTGAACTATTCTCTACTGATCTATTCTCTACTGTACTGAACTATTCTCTACTATACTATTCTCTATTGAACTGAACTATTCTCTACTATAATATTCTCTACTGAACTATTCTCTACTGAACTATTCTCTACTGAACTATTCTCTAGTGTACAATTCTCTACTGAACTATTCTCTACTGTACTATTCTCTACTGAACTATTCTCTACTGAACTGAACTATTCTCTACTGAATAATTACCTACTGAACTATTCTCTACTGAACTGAACTATTCTCTACTGAACTATTCTCTACTGAACTATTCTCTACTGAACTATTCTCTACTGAACCATTCTCTACTATACTATTCTCTACTGAACTATTCTCTACTGTACTATTCTCTACTGAAATATTCTCTATCTGTCCACTGAACCTCCACTGTCTCTCACTGAACGCACTATCTCTCTACTGAACTATTCTTTACTATACTATTCTCTACTGAACTATTCTCTACTATAGTATTCTCTACTATACTATTCTCTACTGAACTATTCTCTACTGAACTATTCTATAATGAACTATTCTCTATTGTACTGAACTATTCCCTACTATACTATTCTCTATTGTACTGAACTATTCTCTACTATGCTATTCTCTACTGAACTATTCTCTACTGAACTATTCTCCACTGAACTATTCTCTACTGAACTATTCTCTATTGTACTGAAATATTCCCTACTATACTATTCTCTACTGAACTATTCTCCACTGAACTGTTCTCTACTGAACTATTCTCTATTGTACTGAACTATTCTCTATTGTACTGAACTATCCTCTACTATACTATTCTCTACTGAACTATTCTCTACTGTACTATTCTCTATTGTACTGAACTATTCTTTACTATACTATTCTCTACTGAACTATTAGCTACTGAACTATTCTCTACTGAACTGAACTATTCTCTACTGGATAATTATCTACTGATCTATTCTCTACTGATCTGAACTATTCTCTACTGAAATATTCTCTATTGTACTGAACTATTCTCTACTAAACTATTCTCTACTGAACTATTCTCCACTGAACTGTTCTCTACTGAACTATTCTCTACTGAACTATTCTCTACTGAACTATTCTCTACTGTACAATTCTGTACTGAACTATTCTCTACTGTAATATCCTCTACTGAACTATTCTCTAATGAACTATTCTCTATTGTACTGAACTATTCCCTACTATACTATTCTCTACTGAACTATTCTCCACTGAACTATTCTCTACTATACTATTCTCTACTGAACTATTCTCTACTGTACTATTCTCTATTTTACTGAACTATTCTTTACTATACTATTCTCTACTGAACTATTCTCTACTGAACTATTCTCTATTGTACTGAACTATTCCCTACTATACTATTCTCTACTGAACTATTCTCCACTGAACTGTTCTCTAATGAACTATTCTCCATTGAACTGAACTATTCTCTATTGTACTGAACTATTCTCTACTGAACTATTCTCTACTGTACTATTCTCTATTGTACTGAACTATTCTCTACTATACTATTCTCTACTGTACTATTAGCTACTGAACTATTCTCTACTAAACTGAACTATTCTCTACCGAATAATTATCTACTGATCTATTCTCTACTGATCTGAACTATTCTCTACTGAAATATTCTCTATTGTACTGAACTATTCTCTACTGAAATATTCTCTATTGTACTGAACTATTCTCTACTGATCTATTCTCTACTGTACTGAACTATTCTCTACTATACTATTCTCTATTGAACTGAACTATTCTCTACTATACTATTCTCTACTGAACTATTCTCTACTGAACTATTCTCTAGTGTACAATTCTCTACTGAACTATTCTCTACTGTACTATTCTCTACTGAACTATTCTCTACTGAACTGAACTATTCTCTACTGAATAATTACCTACTGAACTATTCTCTACTGAACTATTCTCTACTGAACTATTCTCTACTGAACTATTCTCTATTGTACTGAACCATTCTTTACTATACTATTCTCTACTGAACTATTCTCTACTGTACTATTCTCTACTGAACTATTCTTTACTATACTATTCTCTACTGAACTATTCTCTACTATAGTATTCTCTACTGAACTATTCTCTACTATAGTATTCTCTACTATACTATTCTCTACTGAACTATTCCCTACTGAACTATTCTATAATGAACTATTCTCTATTGTACTGAACTATTCCCTACTATACTATTCTCTATTGTACTGAACTATTCTCTACTATGCTATTCTCTACTGAACTATTCTCTACTGAACTATTCTCAATTGTACTGAACTATTCTCTACTGATCTATTCTCTACTGAACTATTCTCTACTGTACTGAACTATTCTCTACTATACTATTCTCTATTGTACTGAACTATTCTCTACTATACTATTCTCTACTGAACTATTCTCTACTGAACTATTCTCCACTGAACTGTTCTCTACTGAACTATTCTCTATTGAACTGAACTATTCTCTATTGAACTGAACTATTCTCTATTGTACTGAACTATTCTCTACTGAACTATTCTCTACTGTACTATTCTCTATTGTACTGAACTATTCTCTACTATACTATTCTCTACTGAACTATTAGCTACTGAACTATTCTCTACTAAACTGAACTATTCTCTACTGAATAATTATCTACTGATCCATTCTCTACTGATCTGAACTATTCTCTACTGAAATATTCTCTATTGTACTGAACTATTCTCTACTGAAATATTCTCTATTGTACTGAACTATTCTCTACTGATCTATTCTCTACTGTACTGAACTATTCTCTACTATACTATTCTCTATTGAACTGAACTATTCTCTACTATAATATTCTCTACTGAACTATTCTCTACTGAACTATTCTCTACTGAACTATTCTCTAGTGTACAATTCTCTACTGAACTATTCTCTACTGTACTATTCTCTACTGAACTATTCTCTACTGAACTGAACTATTCTCTACTGAATAATTACCTACTGAACTATTCTCTACTGAACTGAACTATTCTCTACTGAACTATTCTCTACTGAACTATTCTCTACTGAACTATTCTCTACTGAACCATTCTCTACTATACTATTCTCTACTGAACTATTCTCTACTGTACTATTCTCTACTGAAATATTCTCTATTGTACTGAACTATTCTCTACTAAACTATTCTCTACTGAACTATTCTTTACTATACTATTCTCTACTGAACTATTCTCTACTATAGTATTCTCTACTATACTATTCTCTACTGAACTATTCTCTACTGAACTATTCTATAATGAACTATTCTCTATTGTACTGAACTATTCCCTACTATACTATTCTCTATTGTACTGAACTATTCTCTACTATGCTATTCTCTACTGAACTATTCTCTACTGAACTATTCTCCACTGAACTATTCTCTACTGAACTATTCTCTATTGTACTGAAATATTCCCTACTATACTATTCTCTACTGAACTATTCTCCACTGAACTGTTCTCTACTGAACTATTCTCTATTGTACTGAACTATTCTCTATTGTACTGAACTATCCTCTACTATACTATTCTCTACTGAACTATTCTCTACTGTACTATTCTCTATTGTACTGAACTATTCTTTACTATACTATTCTCTACTGAACTATTAGCTACTGAACTATTCTCTACTGAACTGAACTATTCTCTACTGGATAATTATCTACTGATCTATTCTCTACTGATCTGAACTATTCTCTACTGAAATATTCTCTATTGTACTGAACTATTCTCTACTAAACTATTCTCTACTGAACTATTCTCCACTGAACTGTTCTCTACTGAACTATTCTCTACTGAACTATTCTCTACTGAACTATTCTCTACTGTACAATTCTGTACTGAACTATTCTCTACTGTAATATCCTCTACTGAACTATTCTCTAATGAACTATTCTCTATTGTACTGAACTATTCCCTACTATACTATTCTCTACTGAACTATTCTCCACTGAACTATTCTCTACTATACTATTCTCTACTGAACTATTCTCTACTGTACTATTCTCTATTTTACTGAACTATTCTTTACTATACTATTCTCTACTGAACTATTCTCTACTGAACTATTCTCTATTGTACTGAACTATTCCCTACTATACTATTCTCTACTGAACTATTCTCCACTGAACTGTTCTCTAATGAACTATTCTCCATTGAACTGAACTATTCTCTATTGTACTGAACTATTCTCTACTGAACTATTCTCTACTGTACTATTCTCTATTGTACTGAACTATTCTCTACTATACTATTCTCTACTGTACTATTAGCTACTGAACTATTCTCTACTAAACTGAACTATTCTCTACCGAATAATTATCTACTGATCTATTCTCTACTGATCTGAACTATTCTCTACTGAAATATTCTCTATTGTACTGAACTATTCTCTACTGAAATATTCTCTATTGTACTGAACTATTCTCTACTGATCTATTCTCTACTGTACTGAACTATTCTCTACTATACTATTCTCTATTGAACTGAACTATTCTCTACTATACTATTCTCTACTGAACTATTCTCTACTGAACTATTCTCTAGTGTACAATTCTCTACTGAACTATTCTCTACTGTACTATTCTCTACTGAACTATTCTCTACTGAACTGAACTATTCTCTACTGAATAATTACCTACTGAACTATTCTCTACTGAACTATTCTCTACTGAACTATTCTCTACTGAACTATTCTCTATTGTACTGAACCATTCTTTACTATACTATTCTCTACTGAACTATTCTCTACTGTACTATTCTCTACTGAACTATTCTTTACTATACTATTCTCTACTGAACTATTCTCTACTATAGTATTCTCTACTGAACTATTCTCTACTATAGTATTCTCTACTATACTATTCTCTACTGAACTATTCCCTACTGAACTATTCTATAATGAACTATTCTCTATTGTACTGAACTATTCCCTACTATACTATTCTCTATTGTACTGAACTATTCTCTACTATGCTATTCTCTACTGAACTATTCTCTACTGAACTATTCTCAATTGTACTGAACTATTCTCTACTGATCTATTCTCTACTGAACTATTCTCTACTGTACTGAACTATTCTCTACTATACTATTCTCTATTGTACTGAACTATTCTCTACTATACTATTCTCTACTGAACTATTCTCTACTGAACTATTCTCCACTGAACTGTTCTCTACTGAACTATTCTCTATTGAACTGAACTATTCTCTATTGAACTGAACTATTCTCTATTGTACTGAACTATTCTCTACTGAACTATTCTCTACTGTACTATTCTCTATTGTACTGAACTATTCTCTACTATACTATTCTCTACTGAACTATTAGCTACTGAACTATTCTCTACTAAACTGAACTATTCTCTACTGAATAATTATCTACTGATCCATTCTCTACTGATCTGAACTATTCTCTACTGAAATATTCTCTATTGTACTGAACTATTCTCTACTGAAATATTCTCTATTGTACTGAACTATTCTCTACTGATCTATTCTCTACTGTACTGAACTATTCTCTACTATACTATTCTCTATTGAACTGAACTATTCTCTACTATAATATTCTCTACTGAACTATTCTCTACTGAACTATTCTCTACTGAACTATTCTCTAGTGTACAATTCTCTACTGAACTATTCTCTACTGTACTATTCTCTACTGAACTATTCTCTACTGAACTGAACTATTCTCTACTGAATAATTACCTACTGAACTATTCTCTACTGAACTGAACTATTCTCTACTGAACTATTCTCTACTGAACTATTCTCTACTGAACTATTCTCTACTGAACCATTCTCTACTATACTATTCTCTACTGAACTATTCTCTACTGTACTATTCTCTACTGAAATATTCTCTATTGTACTGAACTATTCTCTACTAAACTATTCTCTACTGAACTATTCTCCACTGAACTGTTCTCTACTGAACTATTCTCTACTGAACTATTCTCTACTGAACTATTCTCTACTGTACAATTCTGTACTGAACTATTCTCTACTGTAATATCCTCTACTGAACTATTCTCTAATGAACTATTCTCTATTGTACTGAACTATTCCCTACTATACTATTCTCTACTGAACTATTCTCCACTGAACTATTCTCTACTATACTATTCTCTACTGAACTATTCTCTACTGTACTATTCTCTATTTTACTGAACTATTCTTTACTATACTATTCTCTACTGAACTATTCTCTACTGAACTATTCTCTATTGTACTGAACTATTCCCTACTATACTATTCTCTACTGAACTATTCTCCATATAACTGTTCTCTACTGAACTATTCTCCATTGAACTGAACTATTCTCTATTGTACTGAACTATTCTCTACTGAACTATTCTCTACTGTACTATTCTCTATTGTACTGAACTATTCTCTACTATACTATTCTCTACTGTACTATTAGCTACTGAACTATTCTCTACTAAACTGAACTATTCTCTACCGAATAATTATCTACTGATCTATTCTCTACTGATCTGAACTATTCTCTACTGAAATATTCTCTATTGTACTGAACTATTCTCTACTGAAATATTCTCTATTGTACTGAACTATTCTCTACTGATCTATTCTCTACTGTACTGAACTATTCTCTACTATACTATTCTCTATTGAACTGAACTATTCTCTACTATACTATTCTCTACTGAACTATTCTCTACTGAACTATTCTCTAGTGTACAATTCTCTACTGAACTATTCTCTACTGTACTATTCTCTACTGAACTATTCTCTACTGAACTGAACTATTCTCTACTGAATAATTACCTACTGAACTATTCTCTACTGAACTATTCTCTACTGAACTATTCTCTACTGAACTATTCTCTATTGTACTGAACCATTCTTTACTATACTATTCTCTACTGAACTATTCTCTACTGTACTATTCTCTACTGAACTATTCTGTACTATACTATTCTCTACTGAACTATTCTCTACTATAGTATTCTCTACTGAACTATTCTCTACTATAGTATTCTCTACTATACTATTCTCTACTGAACTATTCCCTACTGAACTATTCTATAATGAACTATTCTCTATTGTACTGAACTATTCCCTACTATACTATTCTCTATTGTACTGAACTATTCTCTACTATGCTATTCTCTACTGAACTATTCTCTACTGAACTATTCTCAATTGTACTGAACTATTCTCTACTGATCTATTCTCTACTGAACTATTCTCTACTGTACTGAACTATTCTCTACTATACTATTCTCTATTGTACTGAACTATTCTCTACTATACTATTCTCTACTGAACTATTCTCTACTGAACTATTCTCCACTGAACTGTTCTCTACTGAACTATTCTCTATTGAACTGAACTATTCTCTATTGAACTGAACTATTCTCTATTGTACTGAACTATTCTCTACTGAACTATTCTCTACTGTACTATTCTCTATTGTACTGAACTATTCTCTACTATACTATTCTCTACTGAACTATTAGCTACTGAACTATTCTCTACTAAACTGAACTATTCTCTACTGAATAATTATCTACTGATCCATTCTCTACTGATCTGAACTATTCTCTACTGAAATATTCTCTATTGTACTGAACTATTCTCTACTGAAATATTCTCTATTGTACTGAACTATTCTCTACTGATCTATTCTCTACTGTACTGAACTATTCTCTACTATACTATTCTCTATTGAACTGAACTATTCTCTACTATAATATTCTCTAATGAACTATTCTCTACTGAACTATTCTCTACTGAACTATTCTCTAGTGTACAATTCTCTACTGAACTATTCTCTACTGTACTATTCTCTACTGAACTATTCTCTACTGAACTGAACTATTCTCTACTGAATAATTACCTACTGAACTATTCTCTACTGAACTGAACTATTCTCTACTGAACTATTCTCTACTGAACTATTCTCTACTGAACTATTCTCTACTGAACCATTCTCTACTATACTATTCTCTACTGAACTATTCTCTACTGTACTATTCTCTACTGAACTATTCTTTACTATACTATTCTCTACTGAACCATTCTCTACTGTACTATTCTCTACTGAACTGTTCTTTACTATACTATTCTCTACTGAACTATTCTTTACTATACTATTCTCTACTGAACTATTCTCTACTATAGTATTCTCTACTATACTATTCTCTACTGAACTATTCTCTACTGAACTATTCTATAATGAACTATTCTCTATTGTACTGAACTATTCCCTACTATACTATTCTCTATTGTACTGAACTATTCTCTACTATGCTATTCTCTACTGAACTATTCTCTACTGAACTATTCTCTACTGAACTATTCTCTAGTGTACAATTCTCTACTGTACAATTCTGTACTGAACTATTCTCTACTGTAATATTCTCTACTGAACTATTCTCTAATGAACTATTCTCTATTGTACTGAACTATTCCCTACTATACTATTCTCTACTGATCTATTCTCCACTGAACTATTCTCTACTATACTATTCTCTACTGAACTATTCTCCACTGAACTGTTCTCTACTGAACTATTCTCTACTGAACTATTCTCTACTGAACTATTCTCTACTGTACAATTCTGTACTGAACTATTCTCTACTGTAATATTCTCTACTGAACTATTCTCTAATGAACTATTCTCTATTGTACTGAACTATTCCCTACTATACTATTCTCTACTGAACTATTCTCCACTGAACTATTCTCTACTATACTATTCTCTACTGAACTATTCTCTACTGTACTATTCTCTATTTTACTGAACTATTCTTTACTATACTATTCTCTACTGAACTATTCTCTACTGAACTATTCTCTATTGTACTGAACTATTCCCTACTATACTATTCTCTACTGAACTATTCTCCACTGAACTGTTCTCTACTGAACTATTCTCTATTGTACTGAACTATTCTCTATTGTACTGAACTATTCTCTACTATACTATTCTCTACTGAACTATTCTCTACTGTACTATTCTCTATTGTACTGAACTATTCTTTACTATACTATTCTCTACTGAACTATTAGCTACTGAACTATTCTCTACTGAACTGAACTATTCTCTACTGAATAATTATCTACTGATCTATTCTCTACTGATCTGAACTATTCTCTACTGAAATATTCTCTATTGTACTGAACTATTCTCTACTAAACTATTCTCTACTGAACTATTCTCCACTGAACTGTTCTCTACTGAACTATTCTCTACTGAACTATTCTCTACTGAACTATTCTCTACTGTACAATTCTGTACTGAACTATTCTCTACTGTAATATTCTCTACTGAACTATTCTCTAATGAACTATTCTCTATTGTACTGAACTATTCCCTACTATACTATTCTCTACTGAACTATTCTCCACTGAACTATTCTCTACTATACTATTCTCTACTGAACTATTCTCTACTGTACTATTCTCTATTTTACTGAACTATTCTTTACTATACTATTCTCTACTGAACTATTCTCTACTGAACTATTCTCTATTGTACTGAACTATTCCCTACTATACTATTCTCTACTGAACTATTCTCCACTGAACTGTTCTCTACTGAACTACTCTCCATTGAACTGAACTATTCTCTATTGTACTGAACTATTCTCTACTATACTATTCTCTACTGAACTATTCTCTACTGTACTATTCTCTATTGTACTGAACTATTCTCTACTATACTATTCTCTACTGTACTATTAGCTACTGAACTATTCTCTACTAAACTGAACTATTCTCTACTGAATAATTATCTACTGATCTATTCTCTACTGATCTGAACTATTCTCTACTGAAATATTCTCTATTGTACTGAACTATTCTCTACTGATCTATTCTCTACTGTACTGAACTATTCTCTACTATACTATTCTCTATTGAACTGAACTATTCTCTACTATACTATTCTCTACTGAACTATTCTCTACTGAACTATTCTCTACTGAACTATTCTCTAGTGTACAATTCTCTACTGAACTATTCTCTACTGTACTATTCTCTACTGAACTATTCTCTACTGAATAATTACCTACTGAACTATTCTCTACTGAACTGAACTATTCTCTACTGAACTATTCTCTACTGAACTATTCTCTACTGAACTATTCTCTATTGTACTGAACCATTCTTTACTATACTATTCTCTACTGAACTATTCTCTACTGTACTATTCTCTACTGAACTATTCTTTACTATACTATTCTCTACTGAACCATTCTCTACTGTACTATTCTCTACTGAACTGTTCTTTACTATACTATTCTCTACTGAACTATTCTTTACTATACTATTCTCTACTGAACTATTCTCTACTATAGTATTCTCTACTATACTATTCTCTACTGAACTATTCTCTACTGAACTATTCTATAATGAACTATTCTCTATTGTACTGAACTATTCCCTACTATACTATTCTCTATTGTACTGAACTATTCTCTACTATGCTATTCTCTACTGAACTATTCTCTACTGAACTATTCTCAATTGTACTGAACTATTCTCTACTGATCTATTCTCTACTGAACTATTCTCTACTGTACTGAACTATTCTCTACTATACTATTCTCTATTGTACTGAACTATTCTCTACTATACTACTCTCTACTGAACTATTCTCTACTATAGTATTCTCTACTGAACTATTCTCTACTGAACTATTCTCTACTGAACTGAACTATTCTCTACTGAGTAATTATGTACTGAACTATTCTCTACTGAACTGAACTATTCTTTACTGAACTATTCTCTATTGTACTGAACTATTCTATACTGATCTATTCTCTACTGTACTGAACTATTCTCTACTATACTATTCTCTATTGAACTGAACTTTTCTCTACTATACTATTCTCTACTGAACTATTCTCTACTGAACTATTCTCTACTGTACTGAACTATTCTCTACTATACTATTCTCTATTGTACTGAACTATTCTCTACTATACTATTCTCTACTGAACTATTCTCTACTGTACTGAACTATTCTCTACTATACTATTCTCTATTGTACTGAACTATTCTCTACTATACTATTCTCTACTGAACTATTCTCCACTGAACTGTTCTCTACTGAACTATTCTCTACTGAACTATTCTCTACTGAACTATTCTCTACTGTACAATTCTGTACTGAACTATTCTCTACTGTAATATTCTCTACTGAACTATTCTCTAATGAACTATTCTCTATTGTACTGAACTATTCCCTACTATACTATTCTCTACTGAACTATTCTCCACTGAACTATTCTCTACTGAACTATTCTCTATTGAACTGAACTATTCTCTACTATACTATTCTCTATGTTACTGAACTATTCTTTACTATACTATTCTCTACTGAACTATTCTCTACTGAACTATTCTCTATTGTACTGAACTATTCCCTACTATACTATTCTCTACTGAACTATTCTCCACTGAACTGTTCTCTACTGAACTATTCTCTATTGTACTGAACTATTCTCTATTGTACTGAACTATTCTCTACTATACTATTCTCTACTGAACTATTCTGTACTGTACTATTCTCTATTGTACTGAACTATTCTTTACTATACTATTCTCTACTGAACTATTAGCTACTGAACTATTCTCTACTGAACTGAACTATTCTCTACTGAATAATTATCTACTGATCTATTCTCTACTGATCTGAACTATTCTCTACTGAAATATTCTCTATTGTACTGAACTATTCTCTACTAAACTATTCTCTACTGAACTATTCTCCACTGAACTGTTCTCTACTGAACTATTCTCTACTGAACTATTCTCTACTGAACTATTCTCTACTGTACAATTCTGTACTGAACTATTCTCTACTGTAATATCCTCTACTGAACTATTCTCTAATGAACTATTCTCTATTGTACTGAACTATTCCCTACTATACTATTCTCTACTGAACTATTCTCCACTGAACTATTCTCTACTATACTATTCTCTACTGAACTATTCTCTACTGTACTATTCTCTATTTTACTGAACTATTCTTTACTATACTATTCTCTACTGAACTATTCTCTACTGAACTATTCTCTATTGTACTGAACTATTCCCTACTATACTATTCTCTACTGAACTATTCTCCACTGAACTGTTCTCTACTGAACTATTCTCCATTGAACTGAACTATTCTCTATTGTACTGAACTATTCTCTACTATACTATTCTCTACTGAACTATTCTCTACTGTACTATTCTCTATTGTACTGAACTATTCTCTACTATACTATTCTCTACTGTACTATTAGCTACTGAACTATTCTCTACTAAACTGAACTATTCTCTACTGAATAATTATCTACTGATCTATTCTCTACTGATCTGAACTATTCTCTACTGAAATATTCTCTATTGTACTGAACTATTCTCTACTGAAATATTCTCTATTGTACTGAACTATTCTCTACTGATCTATTCTCTACTGTACTGAACTATTCTCTACTATACTATTCTCTATTGAACTGAACTATTCTCTACTATACTATTCTCTACTGAACTATTCTCTACTGAACTATTCTCTAGTGTACAATTCTCTACTGAACTATTCTCTACTGTACTATTCTCTACTGAACTATTCTCTACTGAACTGAACTATTCTCTACTGAATAATTACCTACTGAACTATTCTCTACTGAACTATTCTCTATTGTACTGAACTATTCTCTACTATACTATTCTCTACTGTACTATTAGCTACTGAACTATTCTCTACTAAACTGAACTATTCTCTACCGAATAATTATCTACTGATCTATTCTCTACTGATCTGAACTATTCTCTACTGAAATATTCTCTATTGTACTGAACTATTCTCTACTGAAATATTCTCTATTGTACTGAACTATTCTCTACTGATCTATTCTCTACTGTACTGAACTATTCTCTACTATACTATTATCTATTGAACTGAACTATTCTCTACTATACTATTCTCTACTGAACTATTCTCTACTGAACTATTCTCTAGTGTACAATTCTCTACTGAACTATTCTCTACTGTACTATTCTCTACTGAACTATTCTCTACTGAACTGAACTATTCTCTACTGAATAATTACCTACTGAACTATTCTCTACTGAACTATTCTCTACTGAACTATTCTCTACTGAACTATTCTCTATTGTACTGAACCATTCTTTACTATACTATTCTCTACTGAACTATTCTCTACTGTACTATTCTCTACTGAACTATTCTTTACTATACTATTCTCTACTGAACTATTCTCTACTATAGTATTCTCTACTGAACTATTCTCTACTATAGTATTCTCTACTATACTATTCTCTACTGAACTATTCTCTACTGAACTATTCTATAATGAACTATTCTCTATTGTACTGAACTATTCCCTACTATACTATTCTCTATTGTACTGAACTATTCTCTACTATGCTATTCTCTACTGAACTATTCTCTACTGAACTATTCTCAATTGTACTGAACTATTCTCTACTGATCTATTCTCTACTGAACTATTCTCTACTGTACTGAACTATTCTCTACTATACTATTCTCTATTGTACTGAACTATTCTCTACTATACTATTCTCTACTGAACTATTCTCTACTGAACTATTCTCCACTGAACTGTTCTCTACTGAACTATTCTCTATTGAACTGAACTATTCTCTATTGTACTGAACTATTCTCTACTATACTATTCTCTACTGAACTATTCTCTACTGTACTATTCTCTATTGTACTGAACTATTCTCTACTATACTATTCTCTACTGAACTATTAGCTACTGAACTATTCTCTACTAAACTGAACTATTCTCTACTGAATAATTATCTACTGATCCATTCTCTACTGATCTGAACTATTCTCTACTGAAATATTCTCTATTGTACTGAACTATTCTCTACTGAAATATTCTCTATTGTACTGAACTATTCTCTACTGATCTATTCTCTACTGTACTGAACTATTCTCTACTATACTATTCTCTATTGAACTGAACTATTCTCTACTATACTATTCTCTACTGAACTATTCTCTACTGAACTATTCTCTACTGAACTATTCTCTAGTGTACAATTCTCTACTGAACTATTCTCTACTGTACTATTCTCTACTGAACTATTCTCTACTGAACTGAACTATTCTCTACTGAATAATTACCTACTGAACTATTCTCTACTGAACTGAACTATTCTCTACTGAACTATTCTCTACTGAACTATTCTCTACTGAACTATTCTCTACTGAACCATTCTCTACTATACTATTCTCTACTGAACTATTCTCTACTGTACTATTCTCTAGTGAACTATTCTTTACTATACTATTCTCTACTGAACCATTCTCTACTGTACTATTCTCTACTGAACTGTTCTTTACTATACTATTCTCTACTGAACTATTCTTTACTATACTATTCTCTACTGAACTATTCTCTACTATAGTATTCTCTACTATACTATTCTCTACTGAACTATTCTGTACTGAACTATTCTATAATGAACTATTCTCTATTGTACTGAACTATTCCCTACTATACTATTCTCTATTGTACTGAACTATTCTCTACTATGCTATTCTCTACTGAACTATTCTCTACTGAACTATTCTCTACTGAACTATTCTCTAGTGTACAATTCTCTACTGAACTATTCTCTACTGTACTATTCTCTACTGAACTATTCTCTACTGAACTATTCTCTACTGAACTATTCTCTACTGTACAATTCTGTACTGAACTATTCTCTACTGTAATATTCTCTACTGAACTATTCTCTAATGAACTATTCTCTATTGTACTGAACTATTCCCTACTATACTATTCTCTACTGATCTATTCTCCACTGAACTATTCTCTACTATACTATTCTCTACTGAACTATTCTCCACTGAACTGTTCTCTACTGAACTATTCTCTACTGAACTATTCTCTACTGAACTATTCTCTACTGTACAATTCTGTACTGAACTATTCTCTACTGTAATATTCTCTACTGAACTATTCTCTAATGAACTATTCTCTATTGTACTGAACTATTCCCTACTATACTATTCTCTACTGAACTATTCTCCACTGAACTATTCTCTACTATACTATTCTCTACTGAACTATTCTCTACTGTACTATTCTCTATTTTACTGAACTATTCTTTACTATACTATTCTCTACTGAACTATTCTCTACTGAACTATTCTCTATTGTACTGAACTATTCCCTACTATACTATTCTCTACTGAACTATTCTCCACTGAACTGTTCTCTACTGAACTATTCTCTATTGTACTGAACTATTCTCTACTATACTATTCTCTACTGAACTATTCTCTACTGTACTATTCTCTATTGTACTGAACTATTCTTTACTATACTATTCTCTACTGAACTATTAGCTACTGAACTATTCTCTACTGAACTGAACTATTCTCTACTGAATAATTATCTACTGATCTATTCTCTACTGATCTGAACTATTCTCTACTGAAATATTCTCTATTGTACTGAACTATTCTCTACTGAACTATTCTCTACTGAACTATTCTCTACTGAACTATTCTCTACTGTACAATTCTGTACTGTAATATTCTCTACTGAACTATTCTCTACTGTACTATTCTCTATTTTACTGAACTATTCTTTACTATACTATTCTCTACTGAACTATTCTCTACTGAACTATTCTCTATTGTACTGAACTATTCCCTACTATACTATTCTCTACTGAACTATTCTCCACTGAACTGTTCTCTACTGAACTATTCTCTATTGTACTGAACTATTCTCTATTGTACTGAACTATTCTCTACTATACTATTCTCTACTGAACTATTCTCTACTGTACTATTCTCTATTGTACTGAACTATTCTTTACTATACTATTCTCTACTGAACTATTAGCTACTGAACTATTCTCTACTGAACTGAACTATTCTCTACTGAATAATTATCTACTGATCTATTCTCTACTGAACTATTCTCTACTGAAATATTCTCTATTGTACTGAACTATTCTCTACTAAACTATTCTCTACTGAACTATTCTCCACTGAACTGTTCTCTACTGAACTATTCTCTACTGAACTATTCTCTACTGAACTATTCTCTACTGTACAATTCTGTACTGAACTATTCTCTACTGTAATATTCTCTACTGAACTATTCTCTAATGAACTATTCTCTATTGTACTGAACTATTCCCTACTATACTATTCTCTACTGAACTATTCTCCACTGAACTATTCTCTACTATACTATTCTCTACTGAACTATTCTCTACTGTACTATTCTCTATTTTACTGAACTATTCTTTACTATACTATTCTCTACTGAACTATTCTCTACTGAACTATTCTCTATTGTACTGAACTATTCCCTACTATACTATTCTCTACTGAACTATTCTCCACTGAACTGTTCTCTACTGAACTATTCTCCATTGAACTGAACTATTCTCTATTGTACTGAACTATTCTCTACTATACTATTCTCTACTGAACCATTCTCTACTGTACTATTCTCTACTGAACTGTTCTTTACTATACTATTCTCTACTGAACTATTCTTTACTATACTATTCTCTACTGAACTATTCTCTACTATAGTATTCTCTACTATACTATTCTCTACTGAACTATTCTGTACTGAACTATTCTATAATGAACTATTCTCTATTGTACTGAACTATTCCCTACTATACTATTCTCTATTGTACTGAACTATTCTCTACTATGCTATTCTCTACTGAACTATTCTCTACTGAACTATTCTCTACTGAACTATTCTCTAGTGTACAATTCTCTACTGAACTATTCTCTACTGTACTATTCTCTACTGAACTATTCTCTACTGAACTATTCTCTACTGAACTATTCTCTACTGTACAATTCTGTACTGAACTATTCTCTACTGTAATATTCTCTACTGAACTATTCTCTAATGAACTATTCTCTATTGTACTGAACTATTCCCTACTATACTATTCTCTACTGATCTATTCTCCACTGAACTATTCTCTACTATACTATTCTCTACTGAACTATTCTCCACTGAACTGTTCTCTACTGAACTATTCTCTACTGAACTATTCTCTACTGAACTATTCTCTACTGTACAATTCTGTACTGAACTATTCTCTACTGTAATATTCTCTACTGAACTATTCTCTAATGAACTATTCTCTATTGTACTGAACTATTCCCTACTATACTATTCTCTACTGAACTATTCTCCACTGAACTATTCTCTACTATACTATTCTCTACTGAACTATTCTCTACTGTACTATTCTCTATTTTACTGAACTATTCTTTACTATACTATTCTCTACTGAACTATTCTCTACTGAACTATTCTCTATTGTACTGAACTATTCCCTACTATACTATTCTCTACTGAACTATTCTCCACTGAACTGTTCTCTACTGAACTATTCTCTATTGTACTGAACTATTCTCTACTATACTATTCTCTACTGAACTATTCTCTACTGTACTATTCTCTATTGTACTGAACTATTCTTTACTATACTATTCTCTACTGAACTATTAGCTACTGAACTATTCTCTACTGAACTGAACTATTCTCTACTGAATAATTATCTACTGATCTATTCTCTACTGATCTGAACTATTCTCTACTGAAATATTCTCTATTGTACTGAACTATTCTCTACTGAACTATTCTCTACTGAACTATTCTCTACTGAACTATTCTCTACTGTACAATTCTGTACTGTAATATTCTCTACTGAACTATTCTCTACTGTACTATTCTCTATTTTACTGAACTATTCTTTACTATACTATTCTCTACTGAACTATTCTCTACTGAACTATTCTCTATTGTACTGAACTATTCCCTACTATACTATTCTCTACTGAACTATTCTCCACTGAACTGTTCTCTACTGAACTATTCTCTATTGTACTGAACTATTCTCTATTGTACTGAACTATTCTCTACTATACTATTCTCTACTGAACTATTCTCTACTGTACTATTCTCTATTGTACTGAACTATTCTTTACTATACTATTCTCTACTGAACTATTAGCTACTGAACTATTCTCTACTGAACTGAACTATTCTCTACTGAATAATTATCTACTGATCTATTCTCTACTGATCTGAACTATTCTCTACTGAAATATTCTCTATTGTACTGAACTATTCTCTACTAAACTATTCTCTACTGAACTATTCTCCACTGAACTGTTCTCTACTGAACTATTCTCTACTGAACTATTCTCTACTGAACTATTCTCTACTGTACAATTCTGTACTGAACTATTCTCTACTGTAATATTCTCTACTGAACTATTCTCTAATGAACTATTCTCTATTGTACTGAACTATTCCCTACTATACTATTCTCTACTGAACTATTCTCCACTGAACTATTCTCTACTATACTATTCTCTACTGAACTATTCTCTACTGTACTATTCTCTATTTTACTGAACTATTCTTTACTATACTATTCTCTACTGAACTATTCTCTACTGAACTATTCTCTATTGTACTGAACTATTCCCTACTATACTATTCTCTACTGAACTATTCTCCACTGAACTGTTCTCTACTGAACTATTCTCCATTGAACTGAACTATTCTCTATTGTACTGAACTATTCTCTACTATACTATTCTCTACTGAACTATTCTCTACTGTACTATTCTCTATTGTACTGAACTATTCTCTACTATACTATTCTCTACTGTACTATTAGCTACTGAACTATTCTCTACTAAACTGAACTATTCTCTACTGAATAATTATCTACTGATCTATTCTCTACTGATCTGAACTATTCTCTACTGAAATATTCTCTATTGTACTGAACTATTCTCTACTGAAATATTCTCTATTGTACTGAACTATTCTCTACTGATCTATTCTCTACTGTACTGAACTATTCTCTACTATACTATTCTCTATTGAACTGAACTATTCTCTACTATACTATTCTCTACTGAACTATTCTCTACTGAACTATTCTCTACTGAACTATTCTCTAGTGTACAATTCTCTACTGAACTATTCTCTACTGTACTATTCTCTACTGAACTATTCTCTACTGAATAATTACCTACTGAACTATTCTCTACTGAACTGAACTATTCTCTACTGAACTATTCTCTACTGAACTATTCTCTACTGAACTATTCTCTATTGTACTGAACCATTCTTTACTATACTATTCTCTACTGAACTATTCTCTACTGTACTATTCTCTACTGAACTATTCTTTACTATACTATTCTCTACTGAACCATTCTCTACTGTACTATTCTCTACTGAACTGTTCTTTACTATACTATTCTCTACTGAACTATTCTTTACTATACTATTCTCTACTGAACTATTCTCTACTATAGTATTCTCTACTATACTATTCTCTACTGAACTATTCTCTACTGAACTATTCTATAATGAACTATTCTCTATTGTACTGAACTATTCCCTACTATACTATTCTCTATTGTACTGAACTATTCTCTACTATGCTATTCTCTACTGAACTATTCTCTACTGAACTATTCTCAATTGTACTGAACTATTCTCTACTGATCTATTCTCTACTGAACTATTCTCTACTGTACTGAACTATTCTCTACTATACTATTCTCTATTGTACTGAACTATTCTCTACTATACTACTCTCTACTGAACTATTCTCTACTATAGTATTCTCTACTGAACTATTCTCTACTGAACTATTCTCTACTGAACTGAACTATTCTCTACTGAGTAATTATGTACTGAACTATTCTCTACTGAACTGAACTATTCTCTACTGAACTATTCTCTATTGTACTGAACTATTCTATACTGATCTATTCTCTACTGTACTGAACTATTCTCTACTATACTATTCTCTATTGAACTGAACTTTTCTCTACTATACTATTCTCTACTGAACTATTCTCTACTGAACTATTCTCTACTGTACTGAACTATTCTCTACTATACTATTCTCTATTGTACTGAACTATTCTCTACTATACTATTCTCTACTGAACTATTCTCTACTGTACTGAACTATTCTCTACTATACTATTCTCTATTGTACTGAACTATTCTCTACTATACTATTCTCTACTGAACTATTCTCCACTGAACTGTTCTCTACTGAACTATTCTCTACTGAACTATTCTCTACTGAACTATTCTCTACTGAACTATTCTCTACTGTACAATTCTGTACTGTAATATTCTCTACTGAACTATTCTCTAATGAACTATTCTCTATTGTACTGAACTATTCCCTACTATACTATTCTCTACTGAACTATTCTCCACTGAACTATTCTCTACTGAACTATTCTCTATTGAACTGAACTATTCTCTACTATACTATTCTCTATTTTACTGAACTATTCTTTACTATACTATTCTCTACTGAACTATTCTCTACTGAACTATTCTCTATTGTACTGAACTATTCCCTACTATACTATTCTCTACTGAACTATTCTCCACTGAACTGTTCTCTACTGAACTATTCTCTATTGTACTGAACTATTCTCTATTGTACTGAACTATTCTCTACTATACTATTCTCTACTGAACTATTCTCTACTGTACTATTCTCTATTGTACTGAACTATTCTTTACTATACTATTCTCCACTGAACTGTTCTCTACTGAACTATTCTCTACTGAACTATTCTCTACTGAACTATTCTCTACTGTACAATTCTGTACTGAACTATTCTCTACTGTAATATCCTCTACTGAACTATTCTCTAATGAACTATTCTATATTGTACTGAACTATTCCCTACTATACTATTCTCTACTGAACTATTCTCCACTGAACTATTCTCTACTATACTATTCTCTACTGAACTATTCTCTACTGTACTATTCTCTATTTTACTGAACTATTCTTTACTATACTATTCTCTACTGAACTATTCTCTACTGTACTATTCTCTACTATACTATTCTCTACTGAACTATTCTCTACTGTACTATTCTCTATTTTACTGAACTATTCTTTACTATACTATTCTCTACTGAACTATTCTCTACTGAACTATTCTCTATTGTACTGAACTATTCCCTACTATACTATTCTCTACTGAACTATTCTCCACTGAACTGTTCTCTACTGAACTATTCTCCATTGAACTGAACTATTCTCTATTGTACTGAACTATTCTCTACTATACTATTCTCTACTGAACTATTCTCTACTGTACTATTCTCTATTGTACTGAACTATTCTCTACTATACTATTCTCTACTGTACTATTAGCTACTGAACTATTCTCTACTAAACTGAACTATTCTCTACTGAATAATTATCTACTGATCTATTCTCTACTGATCTGAACTATTCTCTACTGAAATATTCTCTATTGTACTGAACTATTCTCTACTGAAATATTCTCTATTGTACTGAACTATTCTCTACTGATCTATTCTCTACTGTACTGAACTATTCTCTACTATACTATTCTCTATTGAACTGAACTATTCTCTACTATACTATTCTCTACTGAACTATTCTCTACTGAACTATTCTCTACTGAACTATTCTCTAGTGTACAATTCTCTACTGAACTATTCTCTACTGTACTATTCTCTACTGAACTATTCTCTACTGAATAATTACCTACTGAACTATTCTCTACTGAACTGAACTATTCTCTACTGAACTATTCTCTACTGAACTATTCTCTACTGAACTATTCTCTATTGTACTGAACCATTCTTTACTATACTATTCTCTACTGAACTATTCTCTACTGTACTATTCTCTACTGAACTATTCTTTACTATACTATTCTCTACTGAACCATTCTCTACTGTACTATTCTCTACTGAACTGTTCTTTACTATACTATTCTCTACTGAACTATTCTTTACTATACTATTCTCTACTGAACTATTCTCTACTATAGTATTCTCTACTATACTATTCTCTACTGAACTATTCTCTACTGAACTATTCTATAATGAACTATTCTCTATTGTACTGAACTATTCCCTACTATACTATTCTCTATTGTACTGAACTATTCTCTACTATGCTATTCTCTACTGAACTATTCTCTACTGAACTATTCTCAATTGTACTGAACTATTCTCTACTGATCTATTCTCTACTGAACTATTCTCTACTGTACTGAACTATTCTCTACTATACTATTCTCTATTGTACTGAACTATTCTCTACTATACTACTCTCTACTGAACTATTCTCTACTATAGTATTCTCTACTGAACTATTCTCTACTGAACTATTCTCTACTGAACTGAACTATTCTCTACTGAGTAATTATGTACTGAACTATTCTCTACTGAACTGAACTATTCTCTACTGAACTATTCTCTATTGTACTGAACTATTCTATACTGATCTATTCTCTACTGTACTGAACTATTCTCTACTATACTATTCTCTATTGAACTGAACTTTTCTCTACTATACTATTCTCTACTGAACTATTCTCTACTGAACTATTCTCTACTGTACTGAACTATTCTCTACTATACTATTCTCTATTGTACTGAACTATTCTCTACTATACTATTCTCTACTGAACTATTCTCTACTGTACTGAACTATTCTCTACTATACTATTCTCTATTGTACTGAACTATTCTCTACTATACTATTCTCTACTGAACTATTCTCCACTGAACTGTTCTCTACTGAACTATTCTCTACTGAACTATTCTCTACTGAACTATTCTCTACTGAACTATTCTCTACTGTACAATTCTGTACTGTAATATTCTCTACTGAACTATTCTCTAATGAACTATTCTCTATTGTACTGAACTATTCCCTACTATACTATTCTCTACTGAACTATTCTCCACTGAACTATTCTCTACTGAACTATTCTCTATTGAACTGAACTATTCTCTACTATACTATTCTCTATTTTACTGAACTATTCTTTACTATACTATTCTCTACTGAACTATTCTCTACTGAACTATTCTCTATTGTACTGAACTATTCCCTACTATACTATTCTCTACTGAACTATTCTCCACTGAACTGTTCTCTACTGAACTATTCTCTATTGTACTGAACTATTCTCTATTGTACTGAACTATTCTCTACTATACTATTCTCTACTGAACTATTCTCTACTGTACTATTCTCTATTGTACTGAACTATTCTTTACTATACTATTCTCCACTGAACTGTTCTCTACTGAACTATTCTCTACTGAACTATTCTCTACTGAACTATTCTCTACTGTACAATTCTGTACTGAACTATTCTCTACTGTAATATCCTCTACTGAACTATTCTCTAATGAACTATTCTATATTGTACTGAACTATTCCCTACTATACTATTCTCTACTGAACTATTCTCCACTGAACTATTCTCTACTATACTATTCTCTACTGAACTATTCTCTACTGTACTATTCTCTATTTTACTGAACTATTCTTTACTATACTATTCTCTACTGAACTATTCTCTACTGAACTATTCTCTATTGTACTGAACTATTCCCTACTATACTATTCTCTACTGAACTATTCTCCACTGAACTGTTCTCTACTGAACTATTCTCCATTGAACTGAACTATTCTCTATTGTACTGAACTATTCTCTACTATACTATTCTCTACTGAACTATTCTCTACTGTACTATTCTCTATTGTACTGAACTATTCTCTACTATACTATTCTCTACTGTACTATTAGCTACTGAACTATTCTCTACTAAACTGAACTATTCTCTACTGAATAATTATCTACTGATCTATTCTCTACTGATCTGAACTATTCTCTACTGAAATATTCTCTATTGTACTGAACTATTCTCTACTGAAATATTCTCTATTGTACTGAACTATTCTCTACTGATCTATTCTCTACTGTACTGAACTATTCTCTACTATACTATTCTCTATTGAACTGAACTTTTCTCTACTATACTATTCTCTACTGAACTATTCTCTACTGAACTATTCTCTACTGTACTATTCTCTACTGAACTATTCTCTACTGAACTGAACTATTCTCTACTGAATAATTACCTACTGAACTATTCTCTACTGAACTATTCTCTACTGAACTATTCTCTACTGAACTATTCTCTATTGTACTGAACCATTCTTTACTATACTATTCTCTACTGAACTATTCTCTACTGTACTATTCTCTACTGAACTATTCTTTACTATCCCATTCTCTACTGAACCATTCTCTACTGTACTATTCTCTACTGAACTGTTCTTTACTATACTATTCTCTACTGAACTATTCTTTACTATACTATTCTCTACTGAACTATTCTCTACTATAGTATTCTCTACTGAACTATTCTCTACTATAGTATTCTCTACTATACTATTCTCTACTGAACTATTCTCTACTGAACTATTCTATAATGAACTATTCTCTATTGTACTGAACTATTCCCTACTATACTATCCTCTATTGTACTGAACTATTCTCTACTATGCTATTCTCTACTGAACTATTCTCTACTGAACTATTCTCAATTGTACTGAACTATTCTCTACTGATCTATTCTCTACTGAACTATTCTCTACTGTACTGAACTATTCTCTACTATACTATTCTCTATTGTACTGAACTATTCTCTACTATACTATTCTCTACTGAACTATTCTCTACTGAACTATTCTCTATTGTACTGAACTATTCCCTACTATACTATTCTCTACTGAACTATTCTCCACTGAACTGTTCTCTACTGAACTATTCTCTATTGAACTGAACTATTCTCTATTGTACTGAACTATTCTCTACTATACTATTCTCTACTGAACTATTCTCTACTGTACTATTCTCTATTGTACTGAACTATTCTCTACTATACTATTCTCTACTGAACTATTAGCTACTGAACTATTCTCTACTAAACTGAACTATTCTCTACTGAATAATTATCTACTGATCCATTCTCTACTGATCTGAACTATTCTCTACTGAAATATTCTCTATTGTACTGAACTATTCTCTACTGAAATATTCTCTATTGTACTGAACTATTCTCTACTGATCTATTCTCTACTGTACTGAACTATTCTCTACTATACTATTCTCTACTGAACTATTCTCTACTGAACTATTCTCTACTGAACTATTCTCTAGTGTACAATTCTCTACTGAACTATTCTCTACTGTACTATTCTCTACTGAACTATTCTCTACTGAACTGAACTATTCTCTACTGAATAATTACCTACTGAACTATTCTCTACTGAACTGAACTATTCTCTACTGAACTATTCTCTACTGAACTATTCTCTACTGAACTATTCTCTACTGAACCATTCTCTACTATACTATTCTCTACTGAACTATTCTCTACTGTACTATTCTCTACTGAACTATTCTTTTCTATACTATTCTCTACTGAACCATTCTCTACTGTACTATTCTCTACTGAACTGTTCTTTACTATACTATTCTCTACTGAACTATTCTTTACTATACTATTCTCTACTGAACTATTCTCTACTATAGTATTCTCTACTATACTATTCTCTACTGAACTATTCTCTACTGAACTATTCTATAATGAACTATTCTCTATTGTACTGAACTATTCCCTACTATACTATTCTCTATTGTACTGAACTATTCTCTACTATGCTATTCTCTACTGAACTATTCTCTACTGAACTATTCTCCACTGAACTATTCTCTACTGAACTATTCTCTATTGAACTGAACTATTCTCTACTATACTATTCTCTATTTTACTGAACTATTCTTTACTATACTATTCTCTACTGAACTATTCTCTACTGAACTATTCTCTATTGTACTGAACTATTCCCTACTATACTATTCTCTACTGAACTATTCTCCACTGAACTGTTCTCTACTGAACTATTCTCTATTGTATTGAACTATTCTCTATTGTACTGAACTATTCTCTACTATACTATTCTCTACTGAACTATTCTCTACTGTACTATTCTCTATTGTACTGAACTATTCTTTACTATACTATTCTCTACTGAACTATTAGCTACTGAACTATTCTCTACTGAACTGAACTATTCTCTACTGAATAATTATCTACTGATCTATTCTCTACTGATCTGAACTATTCTCTACTGAAATATTCTCTATTGTACTGAACTATTCTCTACTAAACTATTCTCTACTGAACTATTCTCCACTGAACTGTTCTCTACTGAACTATTCTCTAATGAACTATTCTCTATTGTACTGAACTATTCCCTACTATACTATTCTCTACTGAACTATTCTCCACTGAACTATTCTCTACTATACTATTCTCTACTGAACTATTCTCTACTGTACTATTCTCTATTTTACTGAACTATTCTTTACTATACTATTCTCTACTGAACAATTCTCTACTGAACTATTCTCTATTGTACTGAACTATTCCCTACTATACTATTCTCTACTGAACTATTCTCCACTGAACTGTTCTCTACTGAACTATTCTCCATTGAACTGAACTATTCTCTATTGTACTGAACTATTCTCTACTATACTATTCTCTACTGAACTATTCTCTACTGTACTATTCTCTATTGTACTGAACTATTCTCTACTATACTATTCTCTACTGTACTATTAGCTACTGAACTATTCTCTACTAAACTGAACTATTCTCTACTGAATAATTATCTACTGATCTATTCTCTACTGATCTGAACTATTCTCTACTGAAATATTCTGTATTGTACTGAACTATTCTCTACTGAAATATTCTCTATTGTACTGAACTATTCTCTACTGATCTATTCTCTACTGTACGGAACTATTCTCTACTATACTATTCTCTATTGAACTGAACTATTCTCTACTATACTATTCTCTACTGAACTATTCTCTACTGAACTATTCTCTAGTGTACAATTCTCTACTGAACCATTCTCTACTGAACTGAACTATTCTCTACTGAATAATTACCTACTGAACTATTCTCTACTGAACTATTCTCTACTGAACTATTCTCTATTGTACTGAACCATTCTTTACTATACTATTCTCTACTGAACTATTCTCTACTGTACTATTCTCTACTGAACTATTCTTTACTATACTATTCTCTACTGAACCATTCTCTACTGTACTATTCTCTACTGAACTGTTCTTTACTATACTATTCTCTACTGAACTATTCTTTACTATACTATTCTCTACTGAACTATTCTCTACTATAGTATTCTCTACTGAACTATTCTCTACTATAGTATTCTCTACTATACTATTCTCTACTGAACTATTCTCTACTGAACTATTCTATAATGAACTATTCTCTATTGTACTGAACTATTCCCTACTATACTATTCTCTATTGTACTGAACTATTCTCTACTATGCTATTCTCTACTGAACTATTCTCTACTGAACTATTCTCAATTGTACTGAACTATTCTCTACTGATCTATTCTCTATTGAACTATTCTCTACTGTACTGAACTATTCTCTACTATACTATTCTCTATTGTACTGAACTATTCTCTACTATACTATTCTCTACTGAACTATTCTCTACTGAACTATTCTCCATTGTACTGAACTATTCCCTACTATACTATTCTCTACTGAACTATTCTCCACTGAACTGTTCTCTACTGAACTATTCTCTATTGAACTGAACTATTCTCTATTGTACTGAACTATTCTCTACTATACTATTCTCTACTGAACTATTCTCTACTGTACTATTCTCTATTGTACTGAACTATTCTCTACTATACTATTCTCTACTGAACTATTAGCTACTGAACTATTCTCTACTAAACTGAACTATTCTCTACTGAATAATTATCTACTGATCCATTCTCTACTGATCTGAACTATTCTCTACTGAAATATTCTCTATTGTACTGAACTATTCTCTACTGAAATATTCTCTATTGTACTGAACTATTCTCTACTGATCTATTCTCTACTGTACTGAACTATTCTCTACTATACTATTCTCTATTGAACTGAACTATTCTCTACTATACTATTCTCTACTGAACTATTCTCTACTGAACTATTCTCTACTGAACTATTCTCTAGTGTACAATTTCTACTGAACTATTCTCTACTGTACTATTCTCTACTGAACTATTCTCTACTGAACTGAACTATTCTCTGCTGAATAATTACCTACTGAACTATTCTCTACTGAACTGAACTATTCTCTACTGAACTATTCTCTACTGAACTATTCTCTACTGAACCATTCTCTACTATACTATTCTCTACTGAACTATTCTCTACTGTACTATTCTCTACTGAACTATTCTTTACTATACTATTCTCTACTGAACCATTCTCTACTGTACTATTCTCTACTGAACTATTCTTTACTATACTATTCTCTACTGAACTATTCTCTACTATAGTATTCTCTACTATACTATTCTCTACTGAACTATTCTCTACTGAACTATTCTATAATGAACTATTCTCTATTGTACTGAACTATTCCCTACTATACTATTCTCTATTGTACTGAACTATTCTCTACTATGCTATTCTCTACTGAACTATTCTCTACTGAACTATTCTCAATTGTACTGAACTATTCTCTACTGATCTATTCTCTACTGAACTATTCTCTACTGTACTGAACTATTCTCTACTATACTATTCTCTATTGTACTGAACTATTCTCTACTATACTATTCTCTACTGAACTATTCTCTACTATACTACTCTCTACTGAACTATTCTCTACTATAGTATTCTCTACTGTACTATTCTCTACTGAACTGAACTATTCTCTACTGAGTAATTATGTACTGAACTATTCTCTACAGAACTGAACTATTCTCTACTGAACTATTCTCTATTGTACTGAACTATTCTATACTGATCTATTCTCTACTGTACTGAACTATTCTCTACTATACTATTCTCTATTGAACTGAACTTTTCTATACTATACTATTCTCTACTGAACTATTCTCTACTGAACTATTCTCTACTGTACTGAACTATTCTCTACTATACTATTCTCTATTGTACTGAACTATTCTCTACTATACTATTCTCTACTGAACTATTCTCCACTGAACTGTTCTCTACTGAACTATTCTCTACTGAACTATTCTCTACTGAACTATTCTCTACTGTACAATTCTGTACTGAACTATTCTCTACTGTAATATTCTCTACTGAACTATTCTCTAATGAACTATTCTCTATTGTACTGAACTATTCCCTACTATACTATTCTCTACTGAACTATTCTCCACTGAACTATTCTCTACTGAACTATTCTCTATTGAACTGAACTATTCTCTACTATACTATTCTCTATTTTACTGAACTATTCTCTACTGAACTATTCTCTACTGTACAATTCTGTACTGAACTATTCTCTACTGTAATATTCTCTACTGAACTATTCTCTAATGAACTATTCTCTATTGTACTGAACTATTCCCTACTATACTATTCTCTACTGAACTATTCTCCACTGAACTGTTCTCTACTGAACTATTCTCCATTGAACTGAACTATTCTCTATTGTACTGAACTATTCTCTACTATACTATTCTCTACTGAAATATTCTCTACTGTACTATTCTCTATTGTACTGAACTATTCTCTACTATACTATTCTCTACTGTACTATTAGCTACTGAACTATTCTCTACTAAACTGAACTATTCTCTACTGAATAATTATCTACTGATCTATTCTCTACTGATCTGAACTATTCTCTACTGAAATATTCTCTATTGTACTGAACTATTCTCTACTGAAATATTCTCTATTGTACTGAACTATTCTCTACTGATCTATTCTCTACTGTACTGAACTATTCTCTACTATACTATTCTCTATTGAACTGAACTATTCTCTACTATACTATTCTCTACTGAACTATTCTCTACTGAACTATTCTCTAGTGTACAATTCTCTACTGAACTATTCTCTACTGTACTATTCTCTACTGAACTATTCTCTACTGAACTGAACTATTCTCTACTGAATAATTACCTACTGAACTATTCTCTACTGAACTATTCTCTACTGAACTATTCTCTACTGAACTATTCTCTATTGTACTGAACCATTCTTTACTATACTATTCTCTACTGAACTATTCTCTACTGTACTATTCTCTACTGAACTATTCTTTACTATACTATTCTCTACTGAACCATTCTCTACTGTACTATTCTCTACTGAACTGTTCTTTACTATACTATTCTCTACTGAACTATTCTTTACTATACTATTCTCTACTGAACTATTCTCTACTATAGTATTCTCTACTGAACTATTCTCTACTATAGTATTCTCTACTATACTATTCTCTACTGAACTATTCTCTACTGAACTATTCTATAATGAACTATTCTCTATTGTACTGAACTATTCCCTACTATACTATTCTCTATTGTACTGAACTATTCTCTACTATGCTATTCTCTACTGAACTATTCTCTACTGAACTATTCTCAATTGTACTGAACTATTCTCTACTGATCTATACTCTACTGAACTATTCTCTACTGTACTGAACGATTCTCTACTATACTATTCTCTATTGTACTGAACTATTCCCTACTATACTATTCTCTACTGAACTATTCTCCACTGAACTGTTCTCTACTGAACTATTCTCTATTGAACTGAACTATTCTCTATTGTACTGAACTATTCTCTACTATACTATTCTCTACTGAACTATTCTCTACTGTACTATTCTCTATTGTACTGAACTATTCTCTACTATACTATTCTCTACTGAACTATTAGCTACTGAACTATTCTCTACTAAACTGAACTATTCTCTACTGAATAATTATCTACTGATCCATTCTCTACTGATCTGAACTATTCTCTACTGAAATATTCTCTATTGTACTGAACTATTCTCTACTGAAATATTCTCTATTGTACTGAACTATTCTCTACTGATCTATTCTCTACTGTACTGAACTATTCTCTACTATACTATTCTCTATTGAACTGAACTATTCTCTACTGAACTATTCTCTACTGAACTATTCTCTAGTGTACAATTTCTACTGAACTATTCTCTACTGTACTATTCTCTACTGAACTATTCTCTACTGAACTGAACTATTCTCTACTGAATAATTACCTACTGAACTATTCTCTACTGAACTGAACTATTCTCTACTGAACTATTCTCTACTGAACTATTCTCTACTGAACCATTCTCTACTATACTATTCTCTACTGAACTATTCTCTACTGTACTATTCTCTACTGAACTATTCTTTACTATACTATTCTCTACTGAACCATTCTCTACTGTACTATTCTCTACTGAACTATTCTTTACTATACTATTCTCTACTGAACTATTCTTTACTATACTATTCTCTACTGAACTATTCTCTACTATAGTATTCTCTACTATACTATTCTCTACTGAACTATTCTCTACTGAACTATTCTATAATGAACTATTCTCTATTGTACTGAACTATTCCCTACTATACTATTCTCTATTGTACTGAACTATTCTCTACTATGCTATTCTCTACTGAACTATTCTCTACTGAACTATTCTCAATTGTACTGAACTATTCTCTACTGATCTATTCTCTACTGAACTATTCTCTACTGAACTGAACTATTCTCTACTGAGTAATTATGTACTGAACTATTCTCTACTGAACTGAACTATTCTCTACTGAACTATTCTCTATTGTACTGAACTATTCTATACTGATCTATTCTCTACTGTACTGAACTATTCTCTACTATACTATTCTCTATTGAACTGAACTTTTCTCTACTATACTATTCTCTACTGAACTATTCTCTACTGAACTATTCTCTACTGTACTGAACTATTCTCTTCTATACTATTCTCTATTGTACTGAACTATTCTCTACTATACTATTCTCTACTGAACTATTCTCCACTGAACTGTTCTCTACTGAACTATTCTCTACTGAACTATTCTCTACTGAACTATTCTCTACTGTACAATTCTGTACTGAACTATACTCTACTGTAATATTCTCTACTGAACTATTCTCTAATGAACTATTCTCTATTGTACTGAACTATTCCCTACTATACTATTCTCTACTGAACTATTCTCCACTGAACTATTCTCTACTGAACTATTCTCTATTGAACTGAACTATTCTCTACTATACTATTCTCTATTTTACTGAACTATTCTTTACTATACTATTCTCTACTGAACTATTCTCTACTGAACTATTCTCTATTGTACTGAACTATTCCCTACTATACTATTCTCTACTGAACTATTCTCCACTGAACTGTTCTCTACTGAACTATTCTCTATTGTACTGAACTATTCTCTATTGTACTGAACTATTCTCTACTATACTATTCTCTACTGAACTATTCTCTACTGTACTATTCTCTATTGTACTGAACTATTCTCTACTGAATAATTATCTACTGATCTATTCTCTACTGATCTGAACTATTCTCTACTGAAATATTCTCTATTGTACTGAACTATTCTCTACTATACTATTCTCTATTGTACTGAACTATTCTCTACTAAACTATTCTCTACTGAACTATTCTCCACTGAACTGTTCTCTACTGAACTATTCTCTACTGAACTATTCTCTACTGTACAATTCTGTACTGAACTATTCTCTACTGTAATATTCTCTACTGAACTATTCTCTAATGAACTATTCTCTATTGTACTGAACTATTCCCTATTATACTATTCTCTACTGAACTATTCTCCACTGAACTATTCTCTACTATACTATTCTCTACTGAACTATTCTCTACTGTACTATTCTCTATTTTACTGAACTATTCTTTACTATACTATTCTCTACTGAACTATTCTCTACTGAACTATTCTCTATTGTACTGAACTATTCCCTACTATACTATTCTCTACTGAACTATTCTCCACTGAACTGTTCTCTACTGAACTATTCTCTATTGTACTGAACTATTCTCTATTGTACTGAACTATTCTCTACTATACTATTCTCTACTGAACTATTCTCTACTGTACTATTCTCTATTGTACTGAACTATTCTCTACTATACTATTCTCTACTGAACTATTAGCTACTGAACTATTCTCTACTAAACTGAACTATTCTCTACTGAATAATTATCTACTGATCTATTCTCTACTGATCTGAACTATTCTCTACTGAAATATTCTCTATTGTACTGAACTATTCTCTACTGAAATATTCTCTATTGTACTGAACTATTCTCTACTGATCTATTCTCTACTGTACTGAACTATTCTCTACTATACTATTCTCTACTGAACTATTCTCTACTGAACTATTCTCTACTGAAGTATTTTCTAGTGTACAATTCTCTACTGAACTATTCTCTACTGTACTATTCTCTACTGAACTATTCTCTACTGAACTGAACTATTCTCTACTCAATAATTACCTACTGAACTATTCTCTACTGAACTGAACTATTCTCTACTGACCTATTCTCTACTGAACTATTCTCTATTGTACTGAACCATTCTCTACTATACTATTCTCTACTGAACTATTCTCTACTGTACTATTCTCTACTGAACTATTCTTTACTATACTATTCTCTACTGAACCATTCTCTACTGTACTATTCTCTACTGAACTGTTCTTTATTATACTATTCTCTACTGAACTATTCTCTACTATAGTATTCTCTACTATACTATTCTCTACTGAACTATTCTCTACTGAACTATTCTATAATGAACTATTCTCTATTGTACTGAACTATTCCCTACTATACTATTCTCTATTGTACTGAACTATTCTCTACTATGCTATTCTCTACTGAACTATTCTCTACTGAACTATTCTCAATTGTACTGAACTATTCTCTACTGATCTATTCTCTACTGAACTATTCTCTACTGTACTGCACTATTCTCTACTATACTATTCTCTATTGTACTGAACTATTCTGTACTATACTATTCTCTACTGAACTATTCTCTACTATACTACTCTCTACTGAACTATTCTCTACTATAGTATTCTCTACTGAACTATTCTCTACTGAACTATTCTCTAATTTAATATTCTCTACTGAACTATACTGTACTGAACTATTCTCTACTGAACTATTCTCTAATGAACTATTCTCTACTGAACTATTCTCTAATGTACTGAACTATTCCCTACTATACTATTCTCTACTGAACTATTCTCCACTGAACTATTCTCTACTGAACTATTCTCTATTGTACTGAACTATTCTCTATTGTACTGAACTATTCTCTACTATGCTATTCTCTACTTAACTATTCTCTACTGTACTATTCTCTATTGAACTGAACTATTCTCTACTATACTATTCTCTACTGAACTATTCTCTACTGAACTACTCTCTATTGTCCTGAACTATTCACTATTGTACTGAACTATACACTACTGAAATATTCTCTACTGAACTATTCTCCACTGAACTGAACTATTCTCTACTGAATAATTACCTACTGAACTATTCTCTACTGATCTGAACAATTCTCTACTGAACTATTCTCTACTGAACTATTCTCTACTGAACTATTCTCTACTATACTCTACTGAACTATTCTCTACTATACTATTCTCTACTGAACTATTCTCTACTGAACTATTCTCTACTGAACTATTCTCTACAATACTATACTCTACTGAACTATTCTCTACTGAACTATTCTCTACTGTACTATTCTCTACTGAACTATTCTTTACTATACTATTCTCTACTTAACTATTCTCTACTATTCTCTACTATACTATTCTCTACTGAACTATTCTCTACGGTACTATTCTCTACTGAACTATTCTCTACTGTACTGAACTATTCTCTACTGAACTATTCTCTACTGATCTATTCTCTACTGTACTGAACTATTCTCTACTGAACTATTCTCTACTTAACTATTCTCTACTGTACTATTCTCTATTGAACTGAACTATTCTCTACTGAACTATTCTCTACTGTACAATTCTCTACTGAACTATTCTCTACTGAACTATTCTCTACTATACTATTCTCTGCTGAACTATTCTCTACAGTACAATTATCTACTGAACTATTCTCTACTGAACTATTCTCTACTGAACTGTTCTCTACTGTACTTTTCTCTACTGAACTATTCTCTACTGAACTATTTTCTACTGTACAATTCTCTACTGAACTATTCTTTACTATACTATTCTCTACTGAACTGAATTATTCTCTACTTAATAATTACCTACTGAATTATTCTCTGCTGAACTATTCTCTACTGAATTATTCTCTCATATACTATTCTCTACTGAACTATACTGTACTGAACTATTCTTTACTATACTATTTTCTACTGAACTATTTTCTACTATACTATTTTCTACTATACTATTCTCTACTGTACTATTCTCTAATGTGCTATTCTCTACTGAACTATTCTCTACTGAACTATTCTCTACTGTACAATTATCTACTGAACAATTCTCAACTGAACTATTCTAAACTATGCTATTCTCTACTGAACTATTCTCTACTGAACTTTTCTCTAATGAACTATTCTCTACTGAACTATAATCTAATGTACTGAACTATTCCCTACTATACTATTCTCTTCTGAACTATTCTCCACTGAACTATTCTCTACTGAACTATTCTCTATTGTACTGAACTATTCTCTATTGTACTGAACTATTCTCTACTATGCTATTCTCTACTTAACTATTCTCTACTGTACTATTCTCTATTGTACTGAACTATTCTCTACTATACTATTCTCTACTGAACTACTAGCTACTGAACTATTCTCTACTGAACTATTCTCTACTGAACTGAACTATTCTCTACTGAATAATTATGTACTGAATTATTCTCTACTGAAGTGAACTATTCTCTACTGAACTATTCTCTATTGTACTGAACTATTCTATACTGATCTATTCTCTACTGTACTGAACTATTCTCTACTATACTATTCTCTATTGAACTGAACTTTTCTCTACTATACTATTCTCTAATGAACTATTCTCTACTGAACTATTCTCTACTGTACTGAACTATTCTCTACTATACTATTCTCTATTGTACTGAACTATTCTCTACTATACTATTCTCTACTGAACTATTCTCCACTGAACTGTTCTCTACTGAACTATTCTCTACTGAACTATTCTCTACTGTACAATTCTGTACTGAACTATTCTCTACTGTAATATTCTCTACTGAACTATTCTCTAATGAACTATTCTCTATTGTACTGAACTATTCCCTACTATACTATTCTCTACTGAACTATTCTCCACTGAACTATTCTCTACTGAACTATTCTCTATTGAACTGAACTATTCTCTACTATACTATTCTCTACTGAACTATTCTCTACTGTACTATTCTCTATTTTACTGAACTATTCTTTACTATACTATTCTCTAATGAACTATTCTCTACTGAACTATTCTCTACTGAACTGAACTATTCTCTGCTGAATAATTACCTACTGAACTATTCTCTACTGAACTGAACTATTCTCTACTGAACTATTCTCTATTGTACAGAACTATTCTCTACCGATCTATTCTCTACTGAACTATTCTCTACTGTACTGAACTATTCTCTACTATACTATTCTCTATTGTACTGAACTATTCTCTACTATACCATTCTCTACTGCACTATTCTCTACTGAACTATTCTCTACTATACTATACTCTACTGAACTATTCTCTACTGAACTATTCTCTACTGAACTATACTGTACTGAACTATTCTCTACTGTACTATTCTCTTTTGTACTGAACTATTCTCTACTGAATCATTATCTACTGATCTATTCTCTACTGATCTGAACTATTCTCTACTGAAATATACTCTATTGTACTGAACTATTCTCTACTATACTATTCTCTATTGTACTGAACTATTCTCTACTAAACTATTCTCTACTGAACTATTCTCCACTGAACTGTTCTCTACTGAACTATTCTCTACTGAACTATTCTCTACTGTACAATTCTGTACTGAACTATTCTCTACTGTAATATTCTCTACTGAACTATTCTCTAATGAACTATTCTCTATTGTACTGAACTATTCCCTACTATACTATTCTCTACTGAACTATTCTCCACTGAACTGTTCTCTACTGAACTATTCTCTATTGTACTGAACTATTCTCTATTGTACTGAACTATTCTCTACTATACTACTATCTACTGAACTATTCCCTACTGTACTATTCTCTATTGTACTGAACTATTCTCTACTATACTATTCTCTAATGAACTATTATCTACTGAACTATTCTCTACTGATCTGAACTATTCTCTACTGAAATATTCTCTATTGTACTGAACTATTCTCTATTTGAAATATTCTCTATTGTACTGAACTATTCTCTAATGATCTATTCTCTACTGTACTGAACTATTCTCTACTATACTATTCTCTATTGAACTGAACTATTCTCTACTATACTATTCTCTATTGAACTGAACGATTCTCTACTGAACTATTCTCTACTGAACTATTCTCTAGTGTACAATTCTCTACTGAACTATTCTCTACTGTACTATTCTCTACTGAACTATTCTCTACTGAACTATTCTCTACTGAACTATACTGTACTGAACTATTCTCTACTGTACTATTCTCTTTTGTACTGAACTATTCTCTACTGAATAATTATCTACTGATCTATTCTCTACTGATCTGAACTATTCTCTACTGAAATATTCTCTATTGTACTGAACTATTCTCTACTATACTATTCTCTATTGTACTGAACTATTCTCTACTAAACTATTCTCTACTGAACTATTCTCCACTGAACTGTTCTCTACTGAACTATTCTCTACTGAACTATTCTCTACTGTACAATTCTGTACTGAACTATTCTCTACTGTAATATTCTCTACTGAACTATTCTCTAATGAACTATTCTCTATTGTACTGAACTATTCCCTACTATACTATTCTCTACTGAACTATTCTCCACTGAACTGTTCTCTACTGAACTATTCTCTATTGTACTGAACTATTCTCTACTATACTACTCTCTACTGAACTATTCCCTACTGTACTATTCTCTATTGTACTGAACTATTCTCTACTATACTATTCTCTAATGAACTATTAGCTACTGAACTATTCTCTACTGAACTGAACTATTCTCTACTGAATAATTATCTACTGAACTATTCTCTACTGATCTGAACTATTCTCTACTGAAATATTCTCTATTGTACTGAACTATTCTCTACTGAAATATTCTCTATTGTACTGAACTATTCTCTACTGATCTATTCTCTACTGTACTGAACTATTCTCTACTATACTATTCTCTATTGAACTGAACTATTCTCTACTATACTATTCTCTATTGAACTGAACGATTCTCTACTGAACTATTCTCTACTGAACTATTCTCTAGTGTACAATTCTCTACTGAACTATTCTCTACTGTACTATTCTCTACTGAACTATTCTCTACTGAACTGAACTATTCTCTACTGAACTATTCTCTACTGAACTATTCTCTACTGAACTATTCTCTATTGTACTGAACCATTCTCTACTATACTATTCTCTACTGAACTATTCTCTACTGAACTATTCTCTACTATACTATACTCTACTATACTCTACTGAACTATTCTCTACTGAACTATTCTCTACTGTACTATTCTCTACTGAACTATTCTTTACTATACTATTCTCTACTGAACTATTCTCTACTGAACTATTCTCCACTGAACTGTTCTCTACTGACCTATTCTCTATTGTACTGAACTATTCTCTATTGTACTGAACTATTCTCTACTATACTATTCTCTACTGAACTATTCTCTACTGAAATATTCTCTATTGTACTGAACTATTCTCTACTATACTATTCTCTATTGTACTGAACTATTCTCTACCAAACTATTCTCTACTGAACTATTCTCCACTGAACTGTTCTCTACTGAACTATTCTCTACTGAACTATTCTCTACTGTACAATTCTGTACTGAACTATTCTCTACTGTAATATTCTCTACTGAACTATTCTCTAATGAACTATTCTCTATTGTACTGAACTATTCCCTACTATACTATTCTCTACTGAACTATTCTCCACTGAACTATTCTCTACTATACTATTCTCTACTGAACTATTCTCTACTGTACTATTCTCTATTTTACTGAACTATTCTTTACTATACTATTCTCTACTGAACTATTCTCTACTGAACTATTCTCTATTGTACTGAACTATTCCCTACTATTCTATTCTCTACTGAACTATTCTCCACTGAACTGTTCTCTACTGAACTATTCTCTATTGTACTGAACTATTCTCTATTGTACTGAACTATTCTCTACTATAGTATTCGCTACTGAACTATTCTCTACTGTACTATTCTCTATTGTACTGAACTATTCTCTACTATACTATTCTCTACTGAACTATTAGCTACTGAACTATTCTCTACTAAACTGAACTATTCTCTACTGAATAATTATCTACTGATCTATTCTCTACTGATCTGAACTATTCTCTACTGAAATATTCTCAATTGTACTGAACTATTCTCTACTGAAATATTCTCTATTGTACTGAACTATTCTCTACTGATCTATTCTCTACTGTACTGAACTATTCTCTACTATACTATTCTCTATTGAACTGAACTATTCTCTACTATACTATTCTCTACTGAACTATTCTCTACTGAACTATTCTCTACTGAACTATTCTCTAGTGTACAATTCTCTACTGAACTATTCTCTACTGTACTATTCTCTACTGAACTATTATCTACTGAACTGAACTATTCTCTACTGAATAATTACCTACTGAACTATTCTCTACTGAACTGAACTATTCTCTACTGAACTATTCTCTACTGAACTATTCTCTACTGAACTATTCTCTATTGTACTGAACCATTCTCTACTATACTATTCTCTACTGAACTATTCTCTACTGTACTATTCTCTACTGAACTATTCTTTACTATACTATTCTCTACTGAACCATTCTCTACTGTACTATTCTCTACTGAACTGTTCTTTACTATACTATTCTCTACTGAACTATTCTTTACTATACTATTCTCTACTGAACTATTCTCTACTATAGTATTCTCTACTATACTATTCTCTACTGAACTATTCTCTACTGAACTATTCTATAATGAACTATTCTCTATTGTACTGAACTATTCCCTACTATACTATTCTCTATTGTACTGAACTATTCTCTACTATGCTATTCTCTACTGAACTATACTCTACTGAACTATTCTCAATTGTACTGAACTATTCTTTACTGATCTATTCTCTACTGAACTATTCTCTACTGTACTGAACTATTCTCTACTATACTATTCTCTATTGTACTGAACTATTCTCTACTATACTATTCTCTACTGAACTATTCTCTACTATACTACTCTCTAATGAACTATTCTCTACTATAGTATTCTCTACTGAACTATTCTCTACTGAACTATTCTCTACTGAACTGAACTATTCTCTACTGAATAATTATGTACTGAACTATTCTCTACTGAACTATTCTCTATTGTACTGAACTATTCTATACTGATCTATTCTCTACTGTACTGAACTATTCTCTACTATACTATTCTCTATTGAACTGAACTTTTCTCTACTATACTATTCTCTACTGAGCTATTCTCTACTGAACTATTCTCTACTGTACTGAACTATTCTCTACTATACTATTCTCTATTGTACTGAACTATTCTCTACTATACTATTCTCTACTGAACTATTCTCCACTGAACTGTTCTCTACTGAACTATTCTCTACTGAACTATTCTCTACTGAACTATTCTCTACTGTACAATTCTGTACTGAACTATTCTCTACTGTAATATTCTCTACTGAACTATTCTCTAATGAACTATTCTCTATTGTACTGAACTATTCCCTACTATACTATTCTCTACTGAACTATTCTCCACTGAACTATTCTCTACTGAACTATTCTCTATTGAACTGAACTATTCTCTACTATACTATTCTCTATTTTACTGAACTATTCTTTACTATACTATTCTCTACTGAACTATTCTCTACTGAACTATTCTCTATTGTACTGAACTATTCCCTACTATACTATTCTCTACTGAACTATTCTCCACTGAACTGTTCTCTACTGAACTATTCTCTATTGTACTGAACTATTCTCTACTGTACTGAACTATTCTCTACTATACTATTCTCTACTGAACTATTCTCTACTGTACTATTCTCTATTGTACTGAACTATTCTCTACTATACTATTCTCTACTGAACTATTAGCTACTGAACTATTCTCTACTGAACTGAACTATTCTCTACTGAATAATTATCTACTGATCTATTCTCTACTGATCTGAACTATTCTCTACTGAAATATTCTCTATTGTACTGAACTATTCTCTACTATACTTTTCTCTATTGTACTGAACTATTCTCTACTAAACTATTCTCTACTGAACTATTCTCCACTGAACTGTTCTCTACTGAACTATTCTCTACTGAACTATTCTCTACTGAACTATTCTCTACTGTACATTTCTGTACTGAACTATTCTCTACTGTAATATTCTCTACTGAACTATTCTCTAATGAACTATTCTCTATTGTACTGAACTATTCCCTACTATACTATTCTCTACTGAACTATTCTCCACTGAACTATTCTCTACTATACTATTCTCTACTGAACTATTCTCTACTGTACTATTCTCTATTTTACTGAACTATTCTTTACTATACTATTCTCTACTGAACTATTCTCTACTGAACTATTCTCTATTGTACTGAACTATTCCCTACTATACTATTCTCTACTGAACTATTCTCCACTGAACTATTCTCTACTGAACTATTCTCTACTGAACTATTCTCTATTGTACTGAACTATTCTCTACTATACTATTCTCTACTGAACTATTCTCCACTGAACTGTTCTCTACTGAACTATTCTCTACTGAACTATTCTCTACTGAACTATTCTCTACTGTACAATTCTGTACTGAACTATTCTCTACTGTAATATTCTCTACTGAACTATTCTCTAATGAACTATTCTCTATTGTACTGAACTATTCCCTACTATACTATTCTCTACTGAACTATTCTCCACTGAACTATTCTCTACTGAACTATTCTCTATTGAACTGAACTATTCTCTACTATACTATTCTCTATTTTACTGAACTATTCTTTACTATACTATTCTCTACTGAACTATTCTCTACTGAACTATTCTCTATTGTACTGAACTATTCCCTACTATACTATTCTCTACTGAACTATTCTCCACTGAACTGTTCTCTACTGAACTATTCTCTATTGTACTGAACTATTCTCTACTGTACTGAACTATTCTCTACTATACTATTCTCTACTGAACTATTCTCTACTGTACTATTCTCTATTGTACTGAACTATTCTCTACTATACTATTCTCTACTGAACTATTAGCTACTGAACTATTCTCTACTGAACTGAACTATTCTCTACTGAATAATTATCTACTGATCTATTCTCTACTGATCTGAACTATTCTCTACTGAAATATTCTCTATTGTACTGAACTATTCTCTACTATACTTTTCTCTATTGTACTGAACTATTCTCTACTAAACTATTCTCTACTGAACTATTCTCCACTGAACTGTTCTCTACTGAACTATTCTCTACTGAACTATTCTCTACTGAACTATTCTCTACTGTACATTTCTGTACTGAACTATTCTCTACTGTAATATTCTCTACTGAACTATTCTCTAATGAACTATTCTCTATTGTACTGAACTATTCCCTACTATACTATTCTCTACTGAACTATTCTCCACTGAACTATTCTCTACTATACTATTCTCTACTGAACTATTCTCTACTGTACTATTCTCTATTTTACTGAACTATTCTTTACTATACTATTCTCTACTGAACTATTCTCTACTGAACTATTCTCTATTGTACTGAACTATTCCCTACTATACTATTCTCTACTGAACTATTCTCTACTGAACTATTCTCTACTGTACTATTTTCTATTGTACTGAACTATTCTCTACTATACTATTCTGTACTGAACTATTAGCTACTGAACTATTCTCTACTAAACTGAACTATTCTCTACTGAATAATTATCTACTGATCTATTCTCTACTGATCTGAACTATTCTCTACTGAAATATTCTCTATTGTACTGAACTATTCTCTACTGAAATATTCTCTACTGTACTGAACTATTCTCTACTGATCTATTCTCTACTGTACTGAACTATTCTCTACTATACTATTCTCTACTGAACTATTCTCTACTGAACTATTCTCTAGTGTACAATTCTCTACTGAACTATTCTCTACTGTACTATTTTCTACTGAACTATTCTCTACTGAACTGAACTATTCTCTACTGAATAATTACCTACTGAACTATTCTCTACTGAACTGAACTATTCTCTACTGAACTATTCTCTACTGAACTATTCTCTAGTGTACAATTCTCTACTGAACTATTCTCTACTGTACTATTCTCTACTGAACTATTCTCTACTGAACTGAACTATTCTCTACTGAATAATTACCTACTGAACTATTCTCTACTGAACTGAACTATTCTCTACTGAACTATTCTCTACTGAGCTATTCTCTACTGAACTATTCTCTATTGTACTGAACCATTCTCTACTATACTATTCTCTACTGAACTATTCTCTACTGTACTATTCTCTACTGAACTATTCTTTACTATACTATTCTCTACTGAACTATTCTCTACTGAACTATTCTCCACTGAACTGTTCTCTACTGAACTATTCTCTATTGTACTGAACTATTCTCTATTGTACTGAACTATTCTCTACTATACTATTCTCTACTGAACTATTCTCTACTGTACTATTCTCTATTGTACTGAACTATTCTCTACTGAATAATTATCTACTGATCTATTCTCTACTGATCTGAACTATTCTCTACTGAAATATTCTCTATTGTACTGAACTATTCTCTACTATACTATTCTCTATTGTACTGAACTATTCTCTACCAAACTATTCTCTACTGAACTATTCTCCACTGAACTGTTCTCTACTGAACTATTCTCTACTGAACTATTCTCTACTGTACAATTCTGTACTGAACTATTCTCTACTGTAATATTCTCTACTGAACTATTCTCTAAGGAACTATTCTCTATTGTACTGAACTATTCCCTACTATACTATTCTCTACTGAACTATTCTCCACTGAACTATTCTCTACTATACTATTCTCTACTGAACTATTCTCTACTTTACTATTCTCTATTTTACTGAACTATTCTTTACTATACTATTCTCTACTGAACTATTCTCTACTGAACTATTCTCTATTGTACTGAACTATTCCCTACTATACTATTCTCTACTGAACTATTCTCCACTGAACTGTTCTCTACTGAACTATTCTCTATTGTACTGAACTATTCTCTATTGTACTGAACTATTCTCTACTATACTATTCGCTACTGAACTATTCTCTACTGTACTATTCTCTATTGTACTGAACTATTCTCTACTATACTATTCTCTACTGAACTATTAGCTACTGAACTATTCTCTACTAAACTGAACTATTCTCTACTGAATAATTATCTACTGATCTATTTTCTACTGATCTGAACTATTCTCTACTGAAATATTCTCCATTGTACTGAACTATTCTCTACTGAAATATTCTCTATTGTACTGAACTATTCTCTACTGATCTATTCTCTACTGTACTGAACTATTCTCTACTATACTATTCTCTATTGAACTGAACTATTCTCTACTATACTATTCTCTACTGAACTATTCTCTACTGAACTATTCTCTACTGAACTATTCTCTACTGAACTATTCTCTACTGAACTATTCTCTATTGTACTGAACCATTCTCTACTATACTATTCTCTACTGAACTATTCTCTACTGTACTATTCTCTACTGAACTATTCTTTACTATACTATTCTCTACTGAACCATTCTCTACTGTACTATTCTCTACTGAACTGTTCTTTACTATACTATTCTCTACTGAACTATTATTTACTATACTATTCTCTACTGAACTATTCTCTACTATAGTATTCTCTACTATACTATTCTCTACTGAACTATTCTCTACTGAACTATTCTATAATGAACTATTCTCTATTGTACTGAACTATTCCCTACTATACTATTCTCTATTGTACTGAACTATTCTCTACTATGCTATTCTCTACTGAACTATTCTCTACTGAACTATTCTCAATTGTACTGAACTATTCTCTACTGATCTATTCTCTACTGAACTATTCTCTACTGTACTGAACTATTCTCTACTATACTATTCTCTATTGTACTGAACTATTCTCTACTATACTATTCTCTACTGAACTATTCTCTACTATACTACTCTCTACTGAACTATTCTCTACTATAGTATTCTCTACTGAACTATTCTCTACTGAACTATTCTCTACTGAACTGAACTATTCTCTACTGAATAATTATGTACTGAACTATTCTCTACTGAACTGAACTATTCTCTACTGAACTATTCTCTACTGTACTGAACTATTCTCTACTATACTATTCTCTATTGTACTGAACTATTCTCTACTATACTATTCTCTACTGAACTATTCTCCACTGAACTGTTCTCTACTGAACTATTCTCTACTGAACTATTCTCTACTGAACTATTCTCTACTGTACATTTCTGTACTGAACTATTCTCTACTGTAATATTCTCTACTGAACTATTCTCTAATGAACTATTCTCTATTGTACTGAACTATTCCCTACTATACTATTCTCTACTGAACTATTCTCCACTGAACTATTCTCTACTGAACTATTCTCTATTGAACTGAACTATTCTCTACTATACTATTCTCTATTTTACTGAACTATTCTTTACTATACTATTCTCTACTGAACTATTCTCTACTGAACTATTCTCTATTGTACTGAACTATTCCCTACTATACTTTTCTCTACTGAACTATTCTCCACTGAACTGTTCTCTACTGAACTATTCTCTATTGTACTGAACTATTCTCTACTGTACTGAACTATTCTCTACTATACTATTCTCTACTGAACTATTCTCTACTGTACTATTCTCTATTGTACTGAACTATTCTCTACTATACTATTCTCTACTGAACTATTAGCTACTGAACTATTCTCTACTGAACTGAACTATTCTCTACTGAATAATTATCTACTGATCTATTCTCTACTGATCTGAACTATTCTCTACTGAAATATTCTCTATTGTACTGAACTATTCTCTACTATACTTTTCTCTATTGTACTGAACTATTCTCTACTAAACTATTCTCTACTGAACTATTCTCCACTGAACTGTTCTCTACTGAACTATTCTCTACTGAACTATTCTCTACTGAACTATTCTCTACTGTACAATTCTGTACTGAACTATTCTCTACTGTAATATTCTCTACTGAACTATTCTCTAATGAACTATTCTCTATTGTACTGAACTATTCCCTACTATACTATTCTCTACTGAACTATTCTCCACTGAACTATTCTCTACTATACTATTCTCTACTGAACTATTCTCTACTGTACTATTCTCTATTTTACTGAACTATTCTTTACTATACTATTCTCTACTGAACTATTCTCTACTGAACTATTCTCTATTGTACTGAACTATTCCCTACTATACTATTCTCTACTGAACTATTCTCCACTGAACTGTTCTCTACTGAACTATTCTCTATTGTACTGAACTATTCTCTATTGTACTGAACTATTCTCTACTATACTATTCTCTACTGAACTATTCTCTACTGTACTATTTTCTATTGTACTGAACTATTCTCTACTATACTATTCTCTACTGAACTATTAGCTACTGAACTATTCTCTACTAAACTGAACTATTCTCTACTGAATAATTATCTACTGATCTATTCTCTACTGATCTGAACTATTCTCTACTGAAATATTCTCTATTGTACTGAACTATTCTCTACTGAAATATTCTCTACTGTACTGAACTATTCTCTACTGATCTATTCTCTACTGTACTGAACTATTCTCTACTATACTATTCTCTACTGAACTATTCTCTACTGAACTATTCTCTAGTGTACAATTCTCTACTAAACTATTCTCTACTGTACTATTCTCTACTGAACTATTCTCTACTGAACTATTCTCTATTGTACTGAACCATTCTCTACTATACTATTCTCTACTGAACTATTCTCTACTGTACTATTCTCTACTGAACTATTCTTTACTATACTATTCTCTACTGAACCATTCTCTACTGTACTATTCTCTACTGAACTGTTCTTTACTATACTATTCTCTACTGAACTATTCTTTACTATACTATTCTCTACTGAAATATTCTCTACTATAGTATTCTCTACTATACTATTCTCTACTGAACTATTCTCTACTGAACTATTCTATAATGAACTATTCTCTATTGTACTGAACTATTCCCTACTATACTATTCTCTATTGTACTGAACTATTCTCTACTATGCTATTCTCTACTGAACTATTCTCTACTGAACTATTCTCAATTGTACTGAACTATTCTCTACTGATCTATTCTCTACTGAACTATTCTCTACTGTACTGAACTATTCTCTACTATACTATTCTCTATTGTACTGAACTATTCTCTACTATACTATTCTCTACTGAACTATTCTCTACTATACTACTCTCTACTGAACTATTCTCTACTATAGTATTCTCTACTGAACTATTCTCTACTGAACTATTCTCTACTGAACTGAACTATTCTCTACTGAATAATTATGTACTGAACTATTCTCTACTGAACTGAACTATTCTCTACTGAACTATTCTCTATTGTACTGAACTATTCTATACTGATCTATTCTCTACTGTACTGAACTATTCTCTACTATACTATTCTCTATTGAACTGAACTTTTCTCTACTATACTATTCTCTACTGAGCTATTCTCTACTGAACTATTCTCTACTGTACTGAACTATTCTCTACTATACTATTCTCTATTGTACTGAACTATTCTCTACTATACTATTCTCTACTGAACTATTCTCCACTGAACTGTTCTCTACTGAACTATTCTCTACTGAACTATTCTCTACTGAACTATTCTCTACTGTACAATTCTGTACTGAACTATTCTCTACTGTAATATTCTCTACTGAACTATTCTCTAATGAACTATTCTCTATTGTACTGAACTATTCCCTACTATACTATTCTCTACTGAACTATTCTCCACTGAACTATTCTCTACTGAACTATTCTCTATTGAACTGAACTATTCTCTACTATACTATTCTCTATTTTACTGAACTATTCTTTACTATACTATTCTCTACTGAACTATTCTCTACTGAACTATTCTCTATTGTACTGAACTATTCCCTACTATACTATTCTCTACTGAACTATTCTCCACTGAACTGTTCTCTACTGAACTATTCTCTATTGTACTGAACTATTCTCTACTGTACTGAACTATTCTCTACTATACTATTCTCTACTGAACTATTCTCTACTGTACTATTCTCTATTGTACTGAACTATTCTCTACTATACTATTCTCTACTGAACTATTAGCTACTGAACTATTCTCTACTGAACTGAACTATTCTCTACTGAATAATTATCTACTGATCTATTCTCTACTGATCTGAACTATTCTCTACTGAAATATTCTCTATTGAACTGAACTATTCTCTACTATACTTTTCTCTATTGTACTGAACTATTCTCTACTAAACTATTCTCTACTGAACTATTCTCCACTGAACTGTTCTCTACTGAACTATTCTCTACTGAACTATTCTCTACTGAACTATTCTCTACTGTACAATTCTGTACTGAACTATTCTCTACTGTAATATTCTCTACTGAACTATTCTCTAATGAACTATTCTCTATTGTACTGAACTATTCCCTACTATACTATTCTCTACTGAACTATTCTCCACTGAACTATTCTCTACTATACTATTCTCTACTGAACTATTCTCTACTGTACTATTCTCTATTTTACTGAACTATTCTTTACTATACTATTCTCTACTGAACTATTCTCTACTGAACTATTCTCTATTGTACTGAACTATTCCCTACTATACTATTCTCTACTGAACTATTCTCCACTGAACTGTTCTCTACTGAACTATTCTCTATTGTACTGAACTATTCTCTATTGTACTGAACTATTCTCTACTATACTATTCTCTACTGAACTATTCTCTACTGTACTATTTTCTATTGTACTGAACTATTCTCTACTATACTATTCTCTACTGAACTATTAGCTACTGAACTATTCTCTACTAAACTGAACTATTCTCTACTGAATAATTATCTACTGATCTATTCTCTACTGATCTGAACTATTCTCTACTGAAATATTCTCTATTGTACTGAACTATTCTCTACTGAAATATTCTCTACTGTACTGAACTATTCTCTACTGATCTATTCTCTACTGTACTGAACTATTCTCTACTATACTATTCTCTACTGAACTATTCTCTACTGAACTATTCTCTAGTGTACAATTCTCTACTGAACTATTCTCTACTGTACTATTCTCTACTGAACTATTCTCTACTGAACTATTCTCTATTGTACTGAACCATTCTCTACTATACTATTCTCTACTGAACTATTCTCTACTGTACTATTCTCTACTGAACTATTCTTTACTATACTATTCTCTACTGAACCATTCTCTACTGTACTATTCTCTACTGAACTGTTCTTTACTATACTATTCTCTACTGAACTATTCTTTACTATACTATTCTCTACTGAACTATTCTCTATTATAGTATTCTCTACTATACTATTCTCTACTGAACTATTCTCTACTGAACTATTCTATAATGAACTATTCTCTATTGTACTGAACTATTCCCTACTATACTATTCTCTATTGTACTGAACTATTCTCTACTATGCTATTCTCTACTGAACTATTCTCTACTGAACTATTCTCAATTGTACTGAACTATTCTCTACTGATCTATTCTCTACTGAACTATTCTCTACTGTACTGAACTATTCTCTACTATACTATTCTCTATTGTACTGAACTATTCTCTACTATACTATTCTCTACTGAACTATTCTCTACTATACTACTCTCTACTGAACTATTCTCTACTATAGTATTCTCTACTGAACTATTCTCTACTGAACTATTCTCTAATTTACTATTCTCTACTGAACTATACTGTACTGAACTATTCTCTACTGAACTATTCTCTAATGAACTATTCTCTACTGAACTATTCTCTAATGTACTGAACTATTCCCTACTATACTATTCTCTACTGAACTATTCTCCACTGAACTATTCTCTACTGAACTATTCTCTATTGTACTGAACTATTCTCTATTGTACTGAACTATTCTCTACTATGCTATTCTCTACTTAACTATTCTCTACTGTACTATTCTCTATTGAACTGAACTATTCTCTACTATACTATTCTCTACTGAACTATTCTCTACTGAACTATTCTCTAATGAACAATTCTCTATTGTACTGAACTATTCCCTACTATACTATTCTCTACTGAACTATTCTCCACTGAACTGAACTATTCTCTACTGAATAATTACCTACTGAACTATTCTCTACTGAACTGAACTATTCTCTACTGAACTATTCTCTACTGAACTATTCTCTACTGAACTATTCTCTACTATACTCTACTGAACTATTCTCTACTATACTATTCTCTACTGAACTATTCTCTACTGAACTATTCTCTACTGAACTATTCTCTACAATACTATACTCTACTGTACTATTCTCTACTGAACTATTCTTTACTATACTATTCTCTACTTAACTATTCTCTACTATTCTCTACTATACTATTCTCTACTGAACTATTCTCTACGGTACTATTCTCTACTGAACTATTCTCTATTGAACTGAACTATTCTCTACTATACTATTCTCTACTGAACTATTCTCTACTGTACTATTCTCTATTTTACTGAACTATTCTTTACTATACTATTCTCTAATGAACTATTCTCTACTGAACTATTCTCTACTGAACTGAACTATTCTCTGCTGAATAATTACCTACTGAACTATTCTCTACTGAACTGAACTATTCTCTACTGAACTATTCTCTATTGTACAGAACTATTCTCTACCGATCTATTCTCTACTGAACTATTCTCTACTGTACTGAACTATTCTCTACTATACTATTCTCTATTGTACTGAACTATTCTCTACTATACCATTCTCTACTGCACTATTCTCTACTGAACTATTCTCTACTATACTATACTCTACTGAACTATTCTCTACTGAACTATTCTCTACTGAACTATACTGTACTGAACTATTCTCTACTGTACTATTCTCTTTTGTACTGAACTATTCTCTACTGAATAATTATCTACTGATCTATTCTCTACTGATCTGAACTATTCTCTACTGAAATATTCTCTATTGTACTGAACTATTCTCTACTATACTATTCTCTATTGTACTGAACTATTCTCTACTAAACTATTCTCTACTGAACTATTCTCCACTGAACTGTTCTCTACTGAACTATTCTATACTGAACTATTCTCTACTGTACAATTCTTTACTGAACTATTCTCTACTGTAATATTCTCTACTGAACTATTCTCTAATGAACTATTCTCTATTGTACTGAACTATTCCCTACTATACTATTCTCTACTGAACTATTCTCCACTGAACTGTTCTCTACTGAACTATTCTCTATTGTACTGAACTATTCTCTATTGTACTGAACTATTCTCTACTATACTACTATCTACTGAACTATTCCCTACTGTACTATTCTCTATTTTACTGAACTATTCTCTACTATACTATTCTCTAATGAACTATTAGCTACTGAACTATTCTCTACTGAACTGAACTATTCTCTACTGAATAATTATCTACTGAACTATTCTCTACTGATCTGAACTATTCTCTACTGAAATATTCTCTATTGTACTGAACTATTCTCTATTTGAAATATTCTCTATTGTACTGAACTATTCTCTAATGATCTATTCTCTACTGTACTGAACTATTCTCTACTATACTATTCTCTATTGAACTGAACTATTCTCTACTATACTATTCTCTATTGAACTGAACGATTCTCTACTGAACTATTCTCTACTGAACTATTCTCTAGTGTACAATTCTCTACTGAACTATTCTCTACTGTACTATTCTCTACTGAACTATTCTCTACTGAACTATTCTCTACTGAACTATACTGTACTGAACTATTCTCTACTGTACTATTCTCTTTTGTACTGAACTATTCTCTACTGAATAATTATCTACTGATCTATTCTCTACTGATCTGAATTATTCTCTACTGAAATATTCTCTATTGTACTCAAATATTCTCTACTATACTATTCTCTATTGTACTGAACTATTCTCTACTAAACTATTCTCTACTGAACTATTCTCCACTGAACTGTTCTCTACTGAACTATTCTCTACTGAACTATTCTCTATTGTACTGAACTATTCTCTATTGTACTGAACTATTCTCTACTATACTATTCTCTACTGAACTATTCTCTACTGTACTATTCTCTTTTGTACTGAACTATTCTCTACTGAATAATTATCTACTGATCTATTCTCTACTGATCTGAACTATTCTCTACTGAAATATTCTCTATTGTACTGAACTATTCTCTACTATACTATTCTCTATTGTACTGAACTATTCTCTACCAAACTATTCTCTACTGAACTATTCTCCACTGAACTGTTCTCTACTGAACTATTCTCTACTGAACTATTCTCTACTGTACAATTCTGTACTGAACTATTCTCTACTGTAATATTCTCTACTGAACTATTCTCTAATGAACTATTCTCTATTGTACTGAACTATTCCCTACTATACTATTCTCTACTGAACTATTCTCCACTGAACTATTCTCTACTATACTATTCTCTACTGAACTATTCTCTACTGTACTATTCTCTATTTTACTGAACTATTCTTTACTATACTATTCTCTACTGAACTATTCTCTACTGAACTATTCTCTATTGTACTGAACTATTCCCTACTATTCTATTCTCTACTGAACTATTCTCCACTGAACTGTTCTCTACTGAACTATTCTCTATTGTACTGAACTATTCTCTATTGTACTGAACTATTCTCTACTATACTATTCGCTACTGAACTATTCTCTACTGTACTATTCTCTATTGTACTGAACTATTCTCTACTATACTATTCTCTACTGAACTATTAGCTACTGAACTATTCTCTACTAAACTGAACTATTCTCTACTGAATAATTATCTACTGATCTATTCTCTACTGATCTGAACTATTCTCTACTGAAATATTCTCTATTGTACTGAACTATTCTCTACTGAAATATTCTCTATTGTACTGAACTATTCTCTACTGATCTATTCTCTACTGTACTGAACTATTCTCTACTATACTATTCTCTATTGAACTGAACTATTCTCTACTATACTATTCTCTACTGAACTATTCTCTACTGAACTATTCTCTACTGAACTATTCTCTAGTGTACAATTCTCTACTGAACTATTCTCTACTGTACTATTCTCTACTGAACTATTCTCTACTGAACTGAACTATTCTCTACTGAATAATTACCTACTGAACTATTCTCTACTGAACTGAACTATTCTCTACTGAACTATTCTCTACTGAACTATTCTCTACTGAACTATTCTCTATTGTACTGAACCATTCTCTACTATACTATTCTCTACTGAACTATTCTCTACTGTACTATTCTCTACTGAACTATTCTTTACTATACTATTCTCTACTGAACCATTCTCTACTGTACTATTCTCTACTGAACTGTTCTTTACTATACTATTCTCTACTGAACTATTCTTTACTATACTATTCTCTACTGAACTATTCTCTACTATAGTATTCTCTACTATACTATTCTCTACTGAACTATTCTCTACTGAACTATTCTATAATGAACTATTCTCTATTGTACTGAACTATTCCCTACTATACTATTCTCTATTGTACTGAACTATTCTCTACTATGCTATTCTCTACTGAACTATACTCTACTGAACTATTCTCAATTGTACTGAACTATTCTTTACTGATCTATTCTCTACTGAACTATTCTCTACTGTACTGAACTATTCTCTACTATACTATTCTCTATTGTACTGAACTATTCTCTACTATACTATTCTCTACTGAACTATTCTCTACTATACTACTCTCTAATGAACTATTCTCTACTATAGTATTCTCTACTGAACTATTCTCTACTGAACTATTCTCTACTGAACTGAACTATTCTCTACTGAATAATTATGTACTGAAATATTCTCTACTGAACTATTCTCTATTGTACTGAACTATTCTATACTGATCTATTCTCTACTGTACTGAACTATTCTCTACTATACTATTCTCTATTGAACTGAACTTTTCTCTACTATACTATTCTCTACTGAGCTATTCTCTACTGAACTATTCTCTACTGTACTGAACTATTCTCTACTATACTATTCTCTATTGTACTGAACTATTCTCTACTATACTATTCTCTACTGAACTATTCTCCACTGAACTGTTCTCTACTGAACTATTCTCTACTGAACTATTCTCTACTGAACTATTCTCTACTGTACATTTCTGTACTGAACTATTCTCTACTGTAATATTCTCTACTGAACTATTCTCTAATGAACTATTCTCTATTGTACTGAACTATTCCCTACTATACTATTCTCTACTGAACTATTCTCCACTGAACTATTCTCTACTGAACTATTCTCTATTGAACTGAACTATTCTCTACTATACTATTCTCTATTTTACTGAACTATTCTTTACTATACTATTCTCTACTGAACTATTCTCTACTGAACTATTCTCTATTGTACTGAACTATTCCCTACTATACTATTCTCTACTGAACTATTCTCCACTGAACTGTTCTCTACTGAACTATTCTCTATTGTACTGAACTATTCTCTACTGTACTGAACTATTCTCTACTATACTATTCTCTACTGAACTATTCTCTACTGTACTATTCTCTATTGTACTGAACTATTCTCTACTATACTATTCTCTACTGAACTATTAGCTACTGAACTATTCTCTACTGAACTGAACTATTCTCTACTGAATAATTATCTACTGATCTATTCTCTACTGATCTGAACTATTCTCTACTGAAATATTCTCTATTGTACTGAACTATTCTCTACTATACTTTTCTCTATTGTACTGAACTATTCTCTACTAAACTATTCTCTACTGAACTATTCTCCACTGAACTGTTCTCTACTGAACTATTCTCTACTGAATAATTATCTACTGATCTATTCTCTACTGATCTGAACTATTCTCTACTGAAATATTCTCTATTGTACTGAACTATTCTCTACTATACTTTTTTCTATTGTACTGAACTATTCTCTACTAAACTATTCTCTACTGAACTATTCTCCACTGAACTGTTCTCTACTGAACTATTCTCTACTGTAATATTCTCTACTGAACTATTCTCTAATGAACTATTCTCTATTGTACTGAACTATTCCCTACTATACTATTCTCTACTGAACTATTCTCCACTGAACTATTCTCTACTATACTATTCTCTACTGAACTATTCTCTACTGTACTATTCTCTATTTTACTGAACTATTCTTTACTATACTATTCTCTACTGAACTATTCTCTACTGAACTATTCTCTATTGTACTGAACTATTCCCTACTATACTATTCTCTACTGAACTATTCTCCACTGAACTGTTCTCTACTGAACTATTCTCTATTGTACTGAACTATTCTCTATTGTACTGAACTATTCTCTACTATACTATTCTCTACTGAACTATTCTCTACTGTACTATTTTCTATTGTACTGAACTATTCTCTACTATACTATTCTCTACTGAACTATTAGCTACTGAACTATTCTCTACTAAACTGAACTATTCTCTACTGAATAATTATCTACTGATCTATTCTCTACTGATCTGAACTATTCTCTACTGAAATATTCTCTATTGTACTGAACTATTCTCTACTGAAATATTCTCTACTGTACTGAACTATTCTCTACTGATCTATTCTCTACTGTACTGAACTATTCTCTACTATACTATTCTCTACTGAACTATTCTCTACTGAACTATTCTCTAGTGTACAATTCTCTACTGAACTATTCTCTACTGTACTATTCTCTACTGAACTATTCTCTACTGAACTATTCTCTATTGTACTGAACCATTCTCTACTATACTATTCTCTACTGAACTATTCTCTACTGTACTATTCTCTACTGAACTATTCTTTACTATACTATTCTCTACTGAACCATTCTCTACTGTACTATTCTCTACTGAACTGTTCTTTACTATACTATTCTCTACTGAACTATTCTTTACTATACTATTCTCTACTGAACTATTCTCTACTATAGTATTCTCTACTATACTATTCTCTACTGAACTATTCTCTACTGAACTATTCTATAATGAACTATTCTCTATTGTACTGAACTATTCCCTACTATACTATTCTCTATTGTACTGAACTATTCTCTACTATGCTATTCTCTACTGAACTATTCTCTACTGAACTATTCTCAATTGTACTGAACTATTCTCTACTGATCTATTCTCTACTGAACTATTCTCTACTGTACTGAACTATTCTCTACTATACTATTCTCTATTGTACTGAACTATTCTCTACTATACTATTCTCTACTGAACTATTTTCTACTATACTACTCTCTACTGAACTTTTCTCTACTATAGTATTCTCTACTGAACTATTCTCTACTGAACTATTCTCTAATTTACTATTCTCTACTGAACTATACTGTACTGAACTATTCTCTAATGAACTATTCTCTACTGAACTATTCTCTAATGTACTGAACTATTCCCTACTATACTATTCTCTACTGAACTATTCTCCACTGAACTATTCTCTACTGAACTATTCTCTATTGTACTGAACTATTCTCTATTGTACTGAACTATTCTCTACTATGCTATTCTCTACTTAACTATTCTCTACTGTACTATTCTCTATTGAACTGAACTATTCTCTACTATACTATTCTCTACTGAACTATTCTCTACTGAACTATTCTATAATGAACTATTCTCTATTGTACTGAACTATTCCCTTCTATACTATTCTCTATTGTACTGAACTATTCTCTACTATGCTATTCTCTACTGAACTATTAGCTACTGAACTATTCTCTACTAAACTGAACTATTCTCTACTGAATAATTATCTACTGATCTATTCTCTACTGATCTGAACTATTCTCTACTGAAATATTCTCTATTGTACTGAACTATTCTCTACTGAAATATTCTCTATTGTACTGAACTATTCTCTACTGATCTATTCTCTACTGTACTGAACTATTCTCTACTGATCTATTCTCTACTGTACTGAACTATTCTCTACTATACTATTCTCTACTGAACTATTCTCTACTGAACTATTCTCTACTGAACTATTCTCTAGTGTACAATTCTCTACTGAACTATTCCCTACTATACTATTCTCTATTGTACTGAACTATTCTCTACTATGCTATTCTCTACTATACTATTCTTTACTATACTATTCTCTACTGAACCATTCTCTACTGTACTATTCTCTACTGAACTGTTCTTTACTATACTATTCTCTACTGAACTATTCTTTACTATACTATTCTCTACTGAACTATTCTCTACTATAGTATTCTCTACTATACTATTCTCTACTGAACTATTCTCTACTGAACTATTCTATAATGAACTATTCTCTATTGTACTGAACTATTCCCTACTATACTATTCTCTATTGTACTGAACTATTCTCTACTATGCTATTCTCTACTGAACTATTCTCTACTGAACTATTCTCAATTGTACTGAACTATTCCCTACTGATCTATTCTCTACTGAACTATTCTCTACTGTACTGAACTATTCTCTACTATACTATTCTCTATTGTACTGAACTATTCTCTACTATACTATTCTCTACTGAACTATTTTCTACTATACTACTCTCTACTGAACTTTTCTCTACTATAGTATTCTCTACTGAACTATTCTCTACTGAACTATTCTCTAATTTACTATTCTCTACTGAACTATACTGTACTGAACTATTCTCTACTGAACTATTCTCTAATGAACTATTCTCTACTGAACTATTCTCTAATGTACTGAACTATTCCCTACTATACTATTCTCTACTGAACTATTCTCTACTGTACTGAACTATTCTCTACTATACTATTCTCTATTGTACTGAACTATTCTCTACTATACTATTCTCTACTGAACTATTTTCTACTATACTACTCTCTACTGAACTTTTCTCTACTATAGTATTCTCTACTGAACTATTCTCTACTGAACTATTCTCTAATTTACTATTCTCTACTGAACTATACTGTACTGAACTATTCTCTACTGAACTATTCTCTAATGAACTATTCTCTACTGAAATATTCTCTATTGTACTGAACTATTCTCTACTGAAATATTCTCTATTGTACTGAACTATTCTCTACTGATCTATTCTCTACTGTACTGAACTATTCTCTACTGATCTATTCTCTACTGTACTGAACTATTCTCTACTATACTATTCTCTACTGAACTATTCTCTACTGAACTATTCTCTACTGAACTATTCTCTACTGAACTATTCTCTACTGTACTATTCTCTACTGAACTATTCTCTACTGAACTGAACTATTCTCTACTGAATAATTACCTACTGAACTATTCTCTACTGAACTGAACTATTCTCTACTGAACTATTCTCTACTGAGCTATTCTCTACTGAACTATTCTCTATTGTACTGAACCATTCTCTACTATACTATTCTCTACTGAACTATTCTCTACTGTACTATTCTCTACTGAACTATTCTTTACTATACTATTCTCTACTGAACCATTCTCTACTGTACTATTCTCTATTGAACTGTTCTTTACTTTACTATTCTCTACTGAACTATTCTTTACTATACTATTCTCTACTGAACTATTCTCTATTATAGTATTCTCTACTATACTATTCTCTACAGAACTATTCACTACTGAACTATTCTATAATGAACTATTCTCTATTGTACTGAACTATTCCCTACTATACTATTCTCTATTGTACTGAACTATTCTCTACTATGCTATTCTCTACTGAACTATTCTCTACTGAACTATTCTCAATTGTACTGAACTATTCTCTACTGATCTATTCTCTACTGAACTATTCTCTACTGTACTGAACTATTCTCTACTATACTATTCTCTATTGTACTGAACTATTCTCTACTATACTATTCTCTACTGAACTATTCTCTACTATACTACTCTCTACTGAACTATTCTCTACTATAGTATTCTCTACTGAACTATTCTCTACTGAACTATTCTCTAATTTACTATTCTCTACTGAACTATACTGTACTGAACTATTCTCTACTGAACTATTCTCTAATGAACTATTCTCTACTGAACTATTCTCTAATGTACTGAACTATTCCCTACTATACTATTCTCTACTGAACTATTCTCCACTGAACTATTCTCTACTGAACTATTCTCTATTGTACTGAACTATTCTCTATTGTACTGAACTATTCTCTACTATGCTATTCTCTACTTAACTATTCTCTACTGTACTATTCTCTATTGAACTGAACTATTCTCTACTATACTATTCTCTACTGAACTATTCTCTACTGAACTATTCTCTAATGAACAATTCTCTATTGTACTGAACTATTCCCTACTATACTATTCTCTACTGAACTATTCTCCACTGAACTGAACTATTCTCTACTGAATAATTACCTACTGAACTATTCTCTACTGAACTGAACTATTCTGTACTGAACTATTCTCTACTGAACTATTCTCTACTGAACTATTCTCTACTGAACTATTCTCTACTATACTCTACTGAACTATTCTCTACTATACTATTCTCTACTGAACTATTCTCTACTGAACTATTCTCTACTGAACTATTCTCTACAATACTATACTCTACTGAACTATTCTCTACTGAACTATTCTCTACTGTACTATTCTCTACTGAACTATTCTTTACTATACTATTCTCTACTTAACTATTCTCTACTATTCTCTACTATACTATTCTCTACTGAACTATTCTCTACGGTACTATTCTCTACTGAACTATTCTCTACTGTACTGAACTATTCTCTACTGAACTATTCTCTACTGATCTATTCTCTACTGTACTGAACTATTCTCTACTGAACTATTCTCTACTTAACTATTCTCTACTGTACTATTCTCTATTGAACTGAACTATTCTCTACTGAACTATTCTCTACTGTACAATTCTCTACCGAACTATTCTCTACTGAACTATTCTCTACTATACTATTCTCTGCTGAACTATTCTCTACAGTACAATTATCTACTGAACTATTCTCTACTGAACTATTCTCTACTGAACTGTTCTCTACTGTACTTTTCTCTATTGAACTATTCTCTACTGAACTATTTTCTACTGTACAATTCTCTACTGAACTATTCTTTACTATACTATTCTCTACTGAACTGAATTATTCTCTACTGAATAATTACCTACTGAATTATTCTCTGCTGAACTATTCTCTACTGAACTATTCTCTCATATACTATTCTCTACTGAACTATACTGTACTGAACTATTCTTTACTATACTATTTTCTACTGAACTATTTTCTACTATACTATTTTCTACTATACTATTCTCTACTGTACTATTCTCTAATGTACTATTCTCTACTGTACTATTCTCTACTGTGCTATTCTCTACTGAACTATTCTCTATTGTACTGAAAATGTATCTACTGAACTATTCTCTACTGAACTATTCTCTACTGTACAATTATCTACTGAACAATTCTCAACTGAACTATTCTAAACTATGCTATTCTCTACTGAACTATTCTCTACTGAACTATTCTCTAATTTACTATTCTCTACTGAACTATACTGTACTGAACTATTCTCTAATGAACTATTCTCTACTGAACTATTCTCTAATGTACTGAACTATTCCCTACTATACTATTCTCTACTGAACTATTCTCCACTGAACTATTCTCTACTGAACTATTCTCTATTGTACTGAACTATTCTCTATTGTACTGAATTATTCTCTACTATACTATTCTCTACTGAACTACTAGCTACTGAACTATTCTCTACTGAACTATTCTCTACTGAACTGAACTATTCTCTACTGAATAATTATGTACTGAACTATTCTCTACTGAACTGAACTATTCTCTACTGAACTATTCTCTATTGTACTGAACTATTCTAGACTGATCTATTCTCTACTGTACTGAACTATTCTCTACTATACTATTCTCTATTGAACTGAACTTTTCTCTACTATACTATTCTCTACTGAACTATTCTCTACTGAACTATTCTCTACTGTACTGAACTATTCTCTACTATACTATTCTATATTGTACTGAACTATTCTCTACTATACTATTCTCTACTGAACTATTCTCCACTGAACTGTTCTCTACTGAACTATTCTCTACTGAACTATTCTCTACTGAACTATTCTCTACTGTACAATTCTGTACTGAACTATTCTCTACTGTAATATTCTCTACTGAACTATTCTCTAATGAACTATTCTCTATTGTACTGAACTATTCCCTACTATACTATTCTCTACTGAACTATTCTCCACTGAACTATTCTCTACTGAACTATTCTCTATTGAACTGAACTATTCTCTACTATACTATTCTCTACTGACCTATTCTCTACTGTACTATTCTCTACTGAACTGAACTATTCTCTGCTGAATAATTACCTACTGAACTATTCTCTACTGAACTGAACTATTCTCTACTGAACTATTCTCTATTGTACAGAACTATTCTCTACCGATCTATTCTCTACTGAACTATTCTCTACTGTACTGAACTATTCTCTACTATACTATTCTCTATTGTACTGAACTATTCTCTACTATACTATTCTCTACTGAACTATTCTCTACTGAACTATTCTCTACTATACTATACTCTACTGAACTATTCTCTACTGAACTTTTCTCTACTGAACTATTCTCTATTGTACTGAACCATTCTCTACTATACTATTCTCTACTGAACTATTCTCTACTGTACTATTCTCTACTGAACTATTCTTTACTATACTATTCTCTACTGAACCATTCTCTACTGTACTATTCTCTACTGAACTGTTCTTTACTATACTATTCTCTACTGAACTATTCTTTACTATACTATTCTCTACTGAACTATTCTCTACTATAGTATTCTCTACTATACTATTCTCTACTGAACTATTCTCTACTGAACTATTCTATAATGAACTATTCTCTATTGTACTGAACTATTCCCTACTATACTATTCTCTATTGTACTGAACTATTCTCTACTATGCTATTCTCTACTGAACTATTCTCTACTGAACTATTCTCAATTGTACTGAACTATTCTCTACTGATCTATTCTCTACTGAACTATTCTCTACTGTACTGAACTATTCTCTACTATACTATTCTCTTTTGTACTGAACTATTCTCTACTATACTATTCTCTACTGAACTATTCTCTACTATACTACTCTCTACTGAACTATTCTCTACTATAGTATTCTCTACTGAACTATTCTCTACTGAACTATTCTCTAATTTACTATTCTCTACTGAACTATACTGTACCGAACTATCTCCACTGAACTATTCTCTACTGAACTATTCTCTATTGTACTGAACTATTCTCTATTGTACTGAACTATTCTCTACTATGCTATTCTCTACTTAACTATTCTCTACTGTACTATTCTCTATTGAACTGAACTATTCTCTACTGTACTATTCTCTACTGAACTATTCTCTACTGAACTATTCTCTAATGAACTATTCTCTATTGTACTGAACTATTCCCTACTATACTATTCTCTACTGAACTATTCTCCACTGAACTATTCTCTACTGAACTATTCTCTATTGAACTGAACTATTCTCTACTATACTATTCTCTACTGAACTACTCTCTATTGTCCTGAACTATTCACTATTGTACTGAACTATACACTACTGAAATATTCTCTACTGAACTATTCTCCACTGAACTGAACTATTCTCTACTGAATAATTACCTACTGAACTATTCTCTACTGAACTGAACTATTCTCTACTGAACTATTCTCTACTGAACTATTCTCTACTATACTCTACTGAACTATTCTCTACTATACTATTCTCTACTGAACTATTCTCTACTGAACTATTCTCTACTGAACTATTCTCTACTATACTCTACTGAACTATTCTCTACTGAACTATTCTCTACTGAACTATTCTTTACTATACTATTCTCTACTTAACTATTCTCTACTATTCTCTACTATACTATTCTCTACTGAACTATTCTCTATGGTACTATTCTCTACTGAACTATTCTCTACTGTACTGAACTATTCTCTACTGAACTATTCTCTACTTAACTATTCTCTACTGTACTATTCTCTATTGAACTGAACTATTCTCTACTGAACTATTCTCTACTGTACAATTCTCTACTGAACTATTCTCTACTGAACTATTCTCTACTATACTATTCTCTGCTGAACTATTCTCTACAGTACAATTATCTACTGAACTATTCTCTACTGAACTATTCTCTACTGAACTGTTCTCTACTGTACTTTTCTCTACTGAACTATTCTCTACTGAACTATTCTCTACTGAACTGAACTATTCTCTACTGAATAATTATGTACTGAACTATTCTCTACTGAACTGAACTATTCTCTACTGAACTATTCTCTATTGTACTGAACTATTCTATACTGATCTATTCTCTACTGTACTGAACTATTCTCTACTATACTATTCTCTATTGAACTGAACTTTTCTCTACTATACTATTCTCTACTGAACTATTCTCTACTGAACTATTCTCTACTGTACTGAACTATTCTCTACTATACTATTCTCTATTGTACTGAACTATTCTCTACTATACTATTCTCTACTGAACTATTCTCCACTGAACTGTTCTCTACTGAACTATTCTCTACTGAACTATTCTCTACTGAACTATTCTCTACTGTACAATTCTGTACTGAACTATTCTCTACTGTAATATTCTCTACTGAACTATTCTCTAATGAACTATTCTCTATTGTACTGAACTATTCCCTACTATACTATTCTCTACTGAACTATTCTCCACTGAACTATTCTCTACTGAACTATTCTCTATTGAACTGAACTATTCTCTACTATACTATTCTCTACTGAACTATTCTCTACTGTACTATTCTCTATTTTACTGAACTATTCTTTACTATACTATTCTCTAATGAACTATTCTCTACTGAACTATTCTCTACTGAACTGAACTATTCTCTGCTGAATAATTACCTACTGAACTATTCTCTACTGAACTGAACTATTCTCTACTGAACTATTCTCTATTGTACAGAACTATTCTCTACCGATCTATTCTCTACTGAACTATTCTCTACTATACTATACTCTACTGAACTATTCTCTACTGAACTATTCTCTACTGAACTATTCTCTACTGAACTATTCTCTATTGTACTGAACCATTCTCTACTATACTATTCTCTACTGAACTATTCTCTACTGTACTATTCTCTACTGAACTATTCTTTACTATACTATTCTCTACTGAACCATTCTCTACTGTACTATTCTCTACTGAACTGTTCTTTACTATACTATTCTCTACTGAACTATTCTTTACAATACTATTCTCTACTGAACTATTCTCTACTATAGTATTCTCTACTATACTATTCTCTACTGAACTATTCTCTACTGAACTATTCTGTAATGAACTATTCTCTATTGTACTGAAATATTCCCTACTATACTATTCTCTATTGTACTGAACTATTCTCTACTATGCTATTCTCTACTGAACTATTCTCTACTGAACTATTCTCAATTGTACTGAACTATTCTCTACTGATCTATTCTCTACTGAACTATTCTCTACTGTACTGAACTATTCTCTACTATACTATTCTCTATTGTACTGAACTATTCTCTACTATACTATTCTCTACTGAACTATTCTCTACTATACTACTCTCTACTGAACTATTCTCTACTATAGTATTCTCTACTGAACTATTCTCTACTGAACTATTCTCTATTGTACTGAACTATTCTCTACTATGCTATTCTCTACTGAACTATTCTCTACTGAACTATTCTCAATTGTACTGAACTATTCTCTACTGATCTATTCTCTACTGAACTATTCTCTACTGTACTGAACTATTCTCTACTATACTATTCTCTATTGTACTGAACTATTCTCTACTATACTATTCTCTACTGAACTATTCTCTACTATACTACTCTCTACTGAACTATTCTCTACTATAGTATTCTCTACTGAACTATTCTCTACTGAACTATTCTCTACTGAACTGAACTATTCTCTACTGAATAATTATGTACTGAACTATTCTCTACTTAACTGAACTATTCTCTACTGAACTATTCTCTATTGTACTGAACTATTCTATACTGATCTATTCTCTACAGTACTGAACTATTCTCTACTATACTATTCTCTATTGAACTGAACTTTTCTCTACTATACTATTCTCTACTGAACTATTCTCTACTGAACTATTCTCTACTGTACTGAACTATTCTCTACTATACTATTCTCTATTGTACGGAACTATTCTCTACTATACTATTCTCTACTGAACTGTTCTCTACTGAACTATTCTCTACTGAACTATTCTCTACTGAACTATTCTCTACTGAACTATTCTCTACTGTACAATTCTGTACTGAACTATTCTCTACTGTAATATTCTCTACTGAACTATTCTCTAATGAACTATTCTCTATTGTACTGAACTATTCCCTACTATACTATTCTCTACTGAACTATTCTCCACTGAACTATTCTCTACTGAACTATTCTCTATTGAACTGAACTATTCTCTACTATACTATACTCTATTTTACTGAACTATTCTTTACTATACTATTCTCTACTGAACTATTCTCTACTGAACTATTCTCTATTGTACTGAACTATTCCCTACTATACTATTCTCTACTGAACTATTCTCCACTGAACTGTTCTCTACTGAACTATTCTCTATTGTACTGAACTATTCTCTATTGTACTGAACTATTCTCTACTATACTATACTCTACTGAACTATTCTCTACTGTACTATTCTCTATTGTACTGAACTATTCTCTACTATACTATTCTCTACTGAACTATTAGCTACTGAACTATTCTCTACTAAACTGAACTATTCTCTACTGAATAATTATCTACTGATCTATTCTCTACTGATCTGAACTATTCTCTACTGAAATATTCGCTATTGTACTGAACTATTCTCTACTGAAATATTCTCTATTGTACAGAAGTATTCTCTACTGATCTATTCTCTACTGTACTGAACTATTCTCTACTGATCTATTCTCTACTGTACTGAACTATTCTCTACTATACTATTCTCTACTGAACTATTCTCTACTGAACTATTCTCTACTGAACTATTCTCTAGTGTACAATTCTCTACTGAACTATTCTCTACTGTACTATTCTCTACTGAACTATTCTCTACTGAACTGAACTATTCTCTACTGAATAATTACCTACTGAACTATTCTCTACTGAACTGAACTATTCTCTACTGAACTATTCTCTACTGAACTATTCTCTACTGAACTATTCTCTAGTGTACAATTCTCTACTGAACTATTCTCTACTGAACTGAACTATTCTCTACTGAATAATTACCTACTGAACTATTCTCTACTGAACTGAACTATTCTCTACTGAACTATTCTCTACTGAGCTATTCTCTACTGAACTATTCTCTATTGTACTGAACCATTCTCTACTATACTATTCTCTACTGAACTATTCTCTACTGTACTATTCTCTACTGAACTATTCTTTACTATACTATTCTCTACTGAACCATTCTCTACTGTACTATTCTCTACTGAACTGTTCTTTACTATACTATTCTCTACTGAACTATTCTTTACTATACTATTCTCTACTGAACTATTCTCTACTATAGTATTCTCTACTATACTATTCTCTACTGAACTATTCTCTACTGAACTATTCTATAATGAACTATTCTCTATTGTACTGAACTATTCCCTACTATACTATTCTCTATTGTACTGAACAATTCTCTACTATGCTATTCTCTACTGAACTATTCTCTACTGAACTATTCTCAATTGTACTGAACTATTCTCTACTGATCTATTCTCTACTGAACTATTCTCTACTGTACTGAACTATTCTCTACTATACTATTCTCTATTGTACTGAACTATTCTCTACTATACTATTCTCTACTGAACTATTCTCTACTATACTACTCTCTACTGAACTATTCTCTACTATAGTATTCTCTACTGAACTATTCTCTACTGAACTATTCTCTAATTTACTATTCTCTACTGAACTATACTGTACTGAACTATTCTCTAATGAACTATTCTCTACTGAACTATTCTCTAATGTACTGAACTATTCCCTACTATACTATTCTCTACTGAACTATTCTCCACTGAACTATTCTCTACTGAACTATTCTCTATTGTACTGAACTATTCTCTATTGTACTGAACTATTCTCTACTATGCTATTCTCTACTTAACTATTCTCTACTGTACTATTCTCTATTGAACTGAACTATTCTCTACTATACTATTCTCTACTGAACTATTCTCTACTGAACTATTCTCTAATGAACTATTCTCTATTGTACTGAACTATTCCCTACTATACTATTCTCTACTGAACTATTCTCCACTGAACTATTCTCTACTGAACTATTCTCTATTGAACTGAACTATTCTCTACTATACTATTCTCTACTGAACTACTCTCTATTGTCCTGAACTATTCACTATTGTACTGAACTATACACTACTGAAATATTCTCTACTGAACTATTCTCCACTGAACTGAACTATTCTCTACTGAATAATTACCTACTGAACTATTCTCTACTGAACTGAACTATTCTCTACTGAACTATTCTCTACTGAACTATTCTCTACTGAACTATTCTCTACTATACTCTACTGAACTATTCTCTACTATACTATTCTCTACTGAACTATTCTCTACTGAACTATTCTCTACTGAACTATTCTCTACAATACTATTCTCTACTGAACTGTTCTCAACTGAACTATTCTCTACTGTACTATTCTCTACTGAACTATTCTTTACTATACTATTCTCTACTTAACTATTCTCTACTATTCTCTACTATACTATTCTCTACTGAACTATTCTCTACGGTACTATTCTCTACTGAACTATTCTCTACTGTACTGAACTATTCTCTACTGAACTATTCTCTACTGATCTATTCTCTACTGTACTGAACTATTCTCTACTGAACTATTCTCTACTTAACTATTCTCTACTGAACTATTCTCTACTGTACAATTCACTACTGAACTATTCTCTACTGAACTATTCTCTACTATACTATTCTCTGCTGAACTATTCTCTACAGTACAATTACCTACTGAACTATTCTCTACTGAACTATTCTCTACTGAACTGTTCTCTACTGTACTTTTCTCTACTGAACTATTCTCTACTGAACTATTCTCTCATATACTATTCTCTACTGAACTATACTGTACTGAACTATTCTTTACTATACTATTTTCTACTGAACTATTTTCTACTATACTATTTTCTACTATACTATTCTCTACTGTACTATTCTCTAATGTACTATTCTCTACTGTACTATTCTCTACTGTGCTATTCTCTACTGAACTATTCTCTATTGTACTGAAAATTTATCTACTGAACTATTCTCTACTGAACTATTCTCTACTGTACAATTATCTACTGAACAATTCTCAACTGAACTATTCTAAACTATGCTATTCTCTACTGAACTATTCTCTACTGAACTATTCTCTAATTTACTATTCTCTACTGAACTATACTGTACTGAACTATTCTCTAATGAACTATTCTCTACTGAACTATTCTCTAATGTACTGAACTATTCCCTACTATACTATTCTCTACTGAACTATTCTCCACTGAACTATTCTCTACTGAACTATTCTCTATTGTACTGAACTATTCTCTATTGTACTGAACTATTCTTTACTATGCTATTCTCTTCTTAACTATTCTCTACTGTACTATTCTCTATTGTACTGAACTATTCTCTACTATACTATTCTCTACTGAACTACTAGCTACTGAACTATTCTCTACTGAACTATTCTCTACTGAACTGAACTATTCTCTACTGAATAATTATGTACTGAACTATTCTCTACTGAACTGAACTATTCTCTACTGAACTATTCTCTACTGTACTGAACTATTCTATACTGATCTATTCTCTACTGTACTGAACTATTCTCTACTATACTATTCTCTATTGAACTGAAATTTTCTCTACTATACTATTCTCTACTGAACTATTCTCTACTGAACTATTCTATACTGTACTGAACTATTCTCTACTATACTATTCTCTATTGTACTGAACTATTCTCTACTATACTATTCTCTACTGAACTATTCTCCACTGAACTGTTCTCTACTGAACTATTCTCTACTGAACTATTCTCTACTGAACTATTCTCTACTGTACAATTCTGTACTGAACTATTCTCTACTGTAATATTCTCTACTGAACTATTCTCTAATGAACTATTCTCTATTGTACTGAACTATTCCCTACTATACTATTCTCTACTGAACTATTCTCCACTGAACAATTCTCTACTGAACTATTCTCTATTGAACTGAACTATTCTCTACTATACTATTCTCTACTGAACTATTCTCTACTGTACTATTCTCTATTTTACTGAACTATTCTTTACTATACTATTCTCTAATGAACTATTCTCTACTGAACTATTCTCTACTGAACTGAACTATTCTCTGCTGAATAATTACCTACTGAACTATTCTCTAATGAACTGAACTATTCTCTACTGAACTATTCTCTATTGTACAGAACTATTCTCTACCGATCTATTCTCTACTGAACTATTCTCTACTGTACTGAACTATTCTCTACTATACTATTCTCTATTGTACTGAACTATTCTCTACTATACTATTCTCTACTGAACTATTCTCTACTGAACTATTCTCTACTATACTATACTCTACTGAACTATTCTCTACTGAACTATTCTCTACTGAACTATTCTCTGCTGAACTAAACTGTACTGAACTATTCTCTACTGAACTATTCTCTAATGAACTATTCTCTATTGTACTGAACTATTCCCTACTATACTATTCTCTACTGAACTATTCTCCACTGAACTGTTCTCTACTGAACTATTCTCTATTGTACTGAACTATTCTCTATTGTACTGAACTATTCTCTACTATACTATTCTCTACTGAACTATTCCCTACTGTACTATTCTCTATTGTACTGAAATATTCTCTACTATACTATTCTCTAATGAACTATTAGCTACTGAACTATTCTCTACTGAACTGAACTATTCTCTACTGAATAATTATCTACTGAACTATTCTCTACTGATCTGAACTATTCTCTACTGAAATATTCTCTATTGTACTGAACTATTCTCTACTGAAATATTCTCTATTGTACTGAACTATTCTCTACTGATCTATTCTCTACTGTACTGAACTATTCTCTACTATACTATTCTCTATTGAACTGAACTATTCTCTACTATACTATTCTCTACTGAACTATTCTCTACTGAACTATTCTCTACTGAACTATTCTCTAGTGTACAATTCTCTACTGAACTATTCTCTACTGTACTATTCTCTACTGAACTATTCTCTCCTGAACTGAACTATTCTCTACTGAACTATTCTCTACTGAACTATTCTCTACTGAACTATTCTCTATTGTACTGAACCATTCTCTACTATCCTATTCTCTACTGAACTATTCTCTACTGAACTATTCTCTACTATACTATACTATACTATACTCTACTGAACTATTCTCTACTGAACTATTCTCTACTGTACTATTCTCTACTGAACTATTCTTTACTATACTATTCTCTACTGAACTATTCTCTACTGTACTATTCTCTGCTGAACTGTTCTATACTATACTATTCTCTACTGAACTATTCTTTACTATACTATTCTCTACTGAACTATTCTCTACTATAGTATTCTCTACTATACTATTCTCTACTGAACTATTCTCTACTGAACTATTCTATAATGAACTATTCTCTATTGTACTGAACTATTCTCTACTATACTATTCTCTAATGAACTATTAGCTACTGAACTATTCTCTACTGAACTGAACTATTCTCTACTGAATAATTATCTACTGAACTATTCTCTACTGATCTGAACTATTCTCTACTGAAATATTCTCTATTGTACTGAACTATTCTCTACTGAAATATTCTCTATTGTACTGAACTATTCTCTACTGATCTATTCTCTACTGTACTGAACTATTCTCTACTATACTATTCTCTATTGAACTGAACTATTCTCTGCTATACTATTCTCAACTGAACTATTCTCTACTGAACTATTCTCTACTGAACTATTCTCTAGTGTACAATTCTCTACTGAACTATTCTCTACTGTACTATTCTCTACTGAACTATTCTCTACTGAACTGAACTATTCTCTACTGAACTATTCTCTACTGAACTATTCTCTACTGAACTATTCTCTATTGTACTGAACCATTCTCTACTATACTATTCTCTACTGAACTATTCTCTACTATACTATACTCTACTATACTTTACTGAACTATTCTCTACTGAACTATTCTCTACTGTACTATTCTCTACTGAACTATTCTTTACTATACTATTCTCTACTGAACTATTCTCTACTGTACTATTCTCTGCTGAACTGTTCTTTACTATACTATTCTCTACTGAACTATTCTTTACTATACTATTCTCTACTGAACTATTCTCTACTATAGTATTCTCTACTATACTATTCTCTACTGAACTATTCTCTACTGAACTATTCTATAATGAACTATTCTCTATTGTACTGAACTATTCCCCACTATACTATTCTCTATTGTACTGAACTATTCTCTACTATGCTATTCTCTACTGAACTATTCTCTACTGAACTATTCTCAATTGTACTGAACTATTCTCTACTGATCTATTCTCTACTGAACTATTCTCTACTGTACTGAACTATTCTCTACTATACTATTCTCTATTGTACTTAACTATTCTCTACTATACTATTCTCTACTGAACTATTCTCTACTATACTACTCTCTACTGAACTATTCTCTACTATAGTATTCTCTACTGAACTATTCTCTACTGAACTATTCCCTAATTTACTATTCTCTACTGAACTATACTGTACTGAACTATTCTCTACTGAACTATTCTCTAATGAACTATTCTCTACTGAACTATTCTCTAATGTACTGAACTATTCCCTACTATACTATTCTCTACTGAACTATTCTCCACTGAACTATTCTCTACTGTACTATTCTCTATTGTACTGAACTATTCTCTACTATACTATTCTCTACTGAACTACTAGCTACTGAACTATTCTCTACTGAACTATTCTCTACTGAACTATTCTCTACTATACTCTACTGAACTATTCTCTACTGAACTATTCTCTACTATACTATTCTCTACTGAACTATTCTCTACTGAACTATTCTCTACTGAACTATTCTCTACAATACTATACTCTACTGAACTATTCTCTACTGAACTATTCTCTACTGTACTATTCTCTACTGAACTATTCTTTACTATACTATTCTCTACTTAATTATTCTCTACTATTCTCTACTATACTATTCTCTACTGAACTATTCTCTACGGTACTATTCTCTACTGAACTATTCTCTACTGTACTGAACTATTCTCTACTGAACTATTCTCTACTGATCTATTCTCTACTGTACTGAACTATTCTCTACTGAACTATTCTTTACTATACTATTCTCTACTGAACTATTCTCTACTGTACTATTCTCTGCTGAACTGTTCTTTACTATACTATTCTCTACTGAACTATTCCTTACTATACTATTCTCTACTGAACTATTCTCTACTATAGTATTCTCTACTATACTATTCTCTACTGAACTATTCTCTACTGAACTATTCTATAATGAACTATTCTCTATTGTACTGAACTATTCTCTACTATACTATTCTCTAATGAACTATTAGCTACTGAACTATTCTCTACTGATCTGAACTATTCTCTACTGAAATATTCTCTATTGTACTGAACTATTCTCTACTGAAATATTCTCTATTGTACTGAACTATTCTCTACTGAAATATTCTCTATTGTACTGAACTATTCTCTACTGATCTATTCTCTACTGTACTGAACTATTCTCTACTATACTATTCTCTATTGAACTGAACTATTCTCTACTATACTATTCTCTACTGAACTATTCTCTACTGAACTATTCTCTACTGAACTATTCTCTAGTGTACAATTCTCTACTGAACTATTCTCTACTGTACTATTCTCTACTGAACTATTCTCTACTGAACTGAACTATTCTCTACTGAATAATTACCTACTGAACTATTCTCTACTGAACTGAACTATTCTCTACTGAATAATTATCTACTGATCTATTCTCTACTGAACTGTTCTTTACTATACTATTCTCTACTGAACTATTCTCTACTGTACTATTCTCTACTGAACTGTTCTTTACTATACTATTCTCTACTGAAGTATTCTCTACTATAGTATTCTCTACTATACTATTCTCTACTGAACTATTCTCTACTGAACTATTCTCTACTCTACTATTCTCTATTGTACTGAACTATTCTTTACTATACTATTCTCTACTGAACTATTCTCTACTGAACTATTCTCTACTGAACTGAACTATTCTCTGCTGAATAATTACCTACTGAACTATTCTCTACTGAACTGAACTATTCTCTACTGAACTATTCTCTATTGTACAGAACTATTCTCTACCGATCTATTCTCTACTGAACTATTCTCTACTGTACTGAACTATTCTCTACTATACTATTCTCTATTGTACTGAACTATTCTCTACTATACTATTATCTACTGAACTATTCTCTACTGAACTATTCTCTACTGAACTATTCTCAATTGTACTGAACTATTCTCTACTGATCTATTCTCTACTGAACTATTCTCTACTGTACTGAACTATTCTCTACTATACTATTCTCTTTTGTACTGAACTATTCTCTACTATACTATTCTCTACTGAACTATTCTCTACTATACTACTCTCTACTGAACTATTCTCTACTATAGTATTCTCTACTGAACTATTCTCTACTGAACTATTCTCTAATTTACTATTCTCTACTGAACTATACTGTACCGAACTATTCTCTACTGAACTATTCTCTAATGAACTATTCTCTACTGAACTATTCTCTAATGTACTGAACTATTCCCTACTATACTATTCTCTACTGAACTATTCTCCACTGAACTATTCTCTACTGAACTATTCTCTATTGTACTGAACTATTCTCTATTGTACTGAACTATTCTCTACTATGCTATTCTCTACTTAACTATTCTCTACTGTACTATTCTCTATTGAACTGAACTATTCTCTACTGTACTATTCTCTACTGAACTATTCTCTACTGAACTATTCTCTAATGAACTATTCTCTATTGTACTGAACTATTCCCTACTATACTATTCTCTACTGAACTATTCTCCACTGAACTATTCTCTACTGAACTATTCTCTATTGAACTGAACTATTCTCTACTATACTATTCTCTACTGAACTACTCTCTATTGTCCTGAACTATTCACTATTGTACTGAACTATACACTACTGAAATATTCTCTACTGAACTATTCTCCACTGAACTGAACTATTCTCTACTGAATAATTACCTACTGAACTATTCTCTACTGAACTGAACTATTCTCTACTGAACTATTCTCTACTGAACTATTCTCTACTATACTCTACTGAACTATTCTCTACTATACTATTCTCTACTGAACTATTCTCTACTGAACTATTCTCTACTGAACTATTCTCTACTATACTCTACTGAACTATTCTCTACTGAACTATTCTCTACTGAACTATTCTTTACTATACTATTCTCTACTTAACTATTCTCTACTATTCTCTACTATACTATTCTCTACTGAACTATTCTCTATGGTACTATTCTCTACTGAACTATTCTCTACTGTACTGAACTATTCTCTACTGAACTATTCTCTACTTAACTATTCTCTACTGTACTATTCTCTATTGAACTGAACTATTCTCTACTGAACTATTCTCTACTGTACAATTCTCTACTGAACTATTCTCTACTGAACTATTCTCTACTATACTATTCTCTGCTGAACTATTCTCTACAGTACAATTATCTACTGAACTATTCTCTACTGAACTATTCTCTACTGAACTGTTCTCTACTGTACTTTTCTCTACTGAACTATTCTCTACTGAACTATTCTCTACTGAACTGAACTATTCTCTACTGAATAATTATGTACTGAACTATTCTCTACTGAACTGAACTATTCTCTACTGAACTATTCTCTATTGTACTGAACTATTCTATACTGATCTATTCTCTACTGTACTGAACTATTCTCTACTATACTATTCTCTATTGAACTGAACTTTTCTCTACTATACTATTCTCTACTGAACTATTCTCTACTGAACTATTCTCTACTGTACTGAACTATTCTCTACTATACTATTCTCTATTGTACTGAACTATTCTCTACTATACTATTCTCTACTGAACTATTCTCCACTGAACTGTTCTCTACTGAACTATTCTCTACTGAACTATTCTCTACTGAACTATTCTCTACTGTACAATTCTGTACTGAACTATTCTCTACTGTAATATTCTCTACTGAACTATTCTCTAATGAACTATTCTCTATTGTACTGAACTATTCCCTACTATACTATTCTCTACTGAACTATTCTCCACTGAACTATTCTCTACTGAACTATTCTCTATTGAACTGAACTATTCTCTACTATACTATTCTCTACTGAACTATTCTCTACTGTACTATTCTCTATTTTACTGAACTATTCTTTACTATACTATTCTCTAATGAACTATTCTCTACTGAACTATTCTCTACTGAACTGAACTATTCTCTGCTGAATAATTACCTACTGAACTATTCTCTACTGAACTGAACTATTCTCTACTGATCTATTCTCTATTGTACAGAACTATTCTCTACCGATCTATTCTCTACTGAACTATTCTCTACTATACTATACTCTACTGAACTATTCTCTACTGAACTATTCTCTACTGAACTATTCTCTACTGAACTATTCTCTATTGTACTGAACCATTCTCTACTATACTATTCTCTACTGAACTATTCTCTACTGTACTATTCTCTACTGAACTATTCTTTACTATACTATTCTCTACTGAACCATTCTCTACTGTACTATTCTCTACTGAACTGTTCTTTACTATACTATTCTCTACTGAACTATTCTTTACTATACTATTCTCTACTGAACTATTCTCTACTATAGTATTCTCTACTATACTATTCTCTACTGAACTATTCTCTACTGAACTATTCTGTATGAACTATTCTCTATTGTACTGAACTATTCCCTACTATACTATTCTCTATTGTACTGAACTATTCTCTACTATGCTATTCTCTACTGAACTATTCTCTACTGAACTATTCTCAATTGTACTGAACTATTCTCTACTGATCTATTCTCTACTGAACTATTCTCTACTGTACTGAACTATTCTCTACTATACTATTCTCTATTGTACTGAACTATTCTCTACTATACTATTCTCTACTGAACTATTCTCTACTATACTACTCTCTACTGAACTATTCTCTACTATAGTATTCTCTACTGAACTATTCTCTACTGAACTATTCTCTATTGTACTGAACTATTCTCTACTATGCTATTCTCTACTGAACTATTCTCTACTGAACTATTCTCAATTGTACTGAACTATTCTCTACTGATCTATTCTCTACTGAACTATTCTCTACTGTACTGAACTATTCTCTACTATACTATTCTCTATTGTACTGAACTATTCTCTACTATACTATTCTCTACTGAACTATTCTCTACTATACTACTCTCTACTGAACTATTCTCTACTATAGTATTCTTTACTGAACTATTCTCTACTGAACTATTCTCTACTGAACTGAACTATTCTCTACTGAATAATTATGTACTGAACTATTCTCTACTTAACTGAACTATTCTCTACTGAACTATTCTCTATTGTACTGAACTATTCTATACTGATCTATTCTCTACAGTACTGAACTATTCTCTACTATACTATTCTCTATTGAACTGAACTTTTCTCTACTATACTATTCTCTACTGAACTATTCTCTACTGAACTATTCTCTACTGTACTGAACTATTCTCTACTATACTATTCTCTATTGTACGGAACTATTCTCTACTATACTATTCTCTACTGAACTGTTCTCTACTGAACTATTCTCTACTGAACTATTCTCTACTGAACTATTCTCTACTGTACAATTCTGTACTGAACTATTCTCTACTGTAATATTCTCTACTGAACTATTCTCTAATGAACTATTCTCTATTGTACTGAACTATTCCCTACTATACTATTCTCTACTGAACTATTCTCCACTGAACTATTCTCTACTGAACTATTCTCTATTGAACTGAACTATTCTCTACTATACTATACTCTATTTTACTGAACTATTCTTTACTATACTATTCTCTACTGAACTATTCTCTACTGAACTATTCTCTATTGTACTGAACTATTCTCTATTGTACTGAACTATTCTCTACTATACTATACTCTACTGAACTATTCTCTACTGTACTATTCTCTATTGTACTGAACTATTCTCTACTATACTATTCTCTACTGAACTATTAGCTACTGAACTATTCTCTACTAAACTGAACTATTCTCTACTGAATAATTATCTACTGATCTATTCTCTACTGATCTGAACTATTCTCTACTGAAATATTCGCTATTGTACTGAACTATTCTCTACTGAAATATTCTCTATTGTACAGAAGTATTCTCTACTGATCTATTCTCTACTGTACTGAACTATTCTCTACTGATCTATTCTCTACTGTACTGAACTATTCTCTACTATACTATTCTCTACTGAACTATTCTCTACTGAACTATTCTCTACTGAACTATTCTCTAGTGTACAATTCTCTACTGAACTATTCTCTACTGTACAATTCTCTAATGAACTATTCTCTACTGAACTGAACTATTCTCTACTGAATAATTACCTACTGAACTATTCTCTACTGAACTGAACTATTCTCTACTGAACTATTCTCTACTGAACTATTCTCTAGTGTACAATTCTCTACTGAACTATTCTCTACTGAACTGAACTATTCTCTACTGAATAATTACCTACTGAACTATTCTCTACTGAACTGAACTATTCTCTACTGAACTATTCTCTACTGAGCTATTCTCTACTGAACTATTCTCTATTGTACTGAACCATTCTCTACTATACTATTCTCTACTGAACTATTCTCTACTGTACTATTCTCTACTGAACTATTCTTTACTATACTATTCTCTACTGAACCATTCTCTACTGTACTATTCTCTACTGAACTGTTCTTTACTATACTATTCTCTACTGAACTATTCTTTACTATACTATTCTCTACTGAACTATTCTCTACTATAGTATTCTCTACTATACTATTCTCTACTGAACTATTCTCTACTGAACTATTCTATAATTAACTATTCTCTATTGTACTGAACTATTCCCTACTATACTATTCTCTATTGTACTGAACAATTCTCTACTATGCTATTCTCTACTGAACTATTCTCTACTGAACTATTCTCAATTGTACTGAACTATTCTCTACTGATCTATTCTCTACTGAACTATTCTCTACTGTACTGAACTATTCTCTACTATACTATTCTCTATTGTACTGAACTATTCTCTACTATACTATTCTCTACTGAACTATTCTCTACTATACTACTCTCTACTGAACTATTCTCTACTATAGTATTCTCTACTGAACTATTCTCTACTGAACTATTCTCTAATTTACTATTCTCTACTGAACTATACTGTACTGAACTATTCTCTAATGAACTATTCTCTACTGAACTATTCTCTAATGTACTGAACTATTCCCTACTATACTATTCTCTACTGAACTATTCTCCACTGAACTATTCTCTACTGAACTATTCTCTATTGTACTGAACTATTCTCTATTGTACTGAACTATTCTCTACTATGCTATTCTCTACTTAACTATTCTCTACTGTACTATTCTCTATTGAACTGAACTATTCTCTACTATACTATTCTCTACTGAACTATTCTCTACTGAACTATTCTCTAATGAACTATTCTCTATTGTACTGAACTATTCCCTACTATACTATTCTCTACTGAACTATTCTCCACTGAACTATTCTCTACTGAACTATTCTCTATTGAACTGAACTATTCTCTACTATACTATTCTCTACTGAACTATTCTCTACTGAACTACTCTCTATTGTCCTGAACTATTCACTATTGTACTGAACTATACACTACTGAAATATTCTCTACTGAACTATTCTCCACTGAACTGAACTATTCTCTACTGAATAATTACCTACTGAACTATTCTCTACTGAACTGAACTATTCTCTACTGAACTATTCTCTACTGAACTATTCTCTACTGAACTATTCTCTACTATACTCTACTGAACTATTCTCTACTATACTATTCTCTACTGAACTATTCTCTACTGAACTATTCTCTACTGAACTATTCTCTACAATACTATTCTCTACTGAACTATTCTCAACTGAACTATTCTCTACTGTACTATTCTCTGCTGAACTATTCTTTACTATACTATTCTCTACTTAACTATTCTCTACTATTCTCTACTATACTATTCTCTACTGAACTATTCTCTACGGTACTATTCTCTACTGAACTATTCTCTACTGTACTGAACTATTCTCTACTGAACTATTCTCTACTGATCTATTCTCTACTGTACTGAACTATTCTCTACTGAACTATTCTCTACTTAACTATTCTCTACTGAACTATTCTCTACTGTACAATTCACTACTGAACTATTCTCTACTGAACTATTCTCTACTATACTATTCTCTGCTGAACTATTCTCTACAGTACAATTACCTACTGAACTATTCTCTACTGAACTATTCTCTACTGAACTGTTCTCTACTGTACTTTTCTCTACTGAACTATTCTTTACTGAACTATTCTCTCATATACTATTCTCTACTGAACTATACTGTACTGAACTATTCTTTACTATACTATTTTCTACTGAACTATTTTCTACTATACTATTTTCTACTATACTATTCTCTACTGTACTATTCTCTAATGTACTATTCTCTACTGTACTATTCTCTACTGTGCTATTCTCTACTGAACTATTCTCTATTGTACTGAAAATTTATCTACTGAACTATTCTCTACTGAACTATTCTCTACTGTACAATTATCTACTGAACAATTCTCAACTGAACTATTCTAAACTATGCTATTCTCTACTGAACTATTCTCTACTGAACTATTCTCTAATTTACTATTCTCTACTGAACTATACTGTACTGAACTATTCTCTAATGAACTATTCTCTACTGAACTATTCTCTAATGTACTGAACTATTCCCTACTATACTATTCTCTACTGAACTATTCTCCACTGAACTATTCTCTACTGAACTATTCTCTATTGTACTGAACTATTCTCTATTGTACTGAACTATTCTTTACTATGCTATTCTCTTCTTAACTATTCTCTACTGTACTATTCTCTATTGTACTGAACTATTCTCTACTATACTATTCTCTACTGAACTACTAGCTACTGAACTATTCTCTACTGAACTATTCTCTACTGAACTGAACTATTCTCTACTGAATAATTATGTACTGAACTATTCTCTACTGAACTGAACTATTCTCTACTGAACTATTCTCTACTGTACTGAACTATTCTATACTGATCTATTCTCTACTGTACTGAACTATTCTCTACTATACTATTCTCTATTGAACTGAAATTTTCTCTACTATACTATTCTCTACTGAACTATTCTCTACTGAACTATTCTATACTGTACTGAACTATTCTCTACTATACTATTCTCTATTGTACTGAACTATTCTCTACTATACTATTCTCTACTGAACTATTCTCCACTGAACTGTTCTCTACTGAACTATTCTCTACTGAACTATTCTCTACTGAACTATTCTCTACTGTACAATTCTGTACTGAACTATTCTCTACTGTAATATTCTCTACTGAACTATTCTCTAATGAACTATTCTCTATTGTACTGAACTATTCCCTACTATACTATTCTCTACTGAACTATTCTCCACTGAACAATTCTCTACTGAACTATTCTCTATTGAACTGAACTATTCTCTACTATACTATTCTCTACTGAACTATTCTCTACTGTACTATTCTCTATTTTACTGAACTATTCTTTACTATACTATTCTCTAATGAACTATTCTCTACTGAACTATTCTCTACTGAACTGAACTATTCTCTGCTGAATAATTACCTACTGAACTATTCTCTACTGAACTGAACTATTCTCTACTGAACTATTCTCTATTGTACAGAACTATTCTCTACCGATCTATTCTCTACTGAACTATTCTCTACTGTACTGAACTATTCTCTACTATAATATTCTCTATTGTACTGAACTATTCTCTACTATACTATTCTCTACTGAACTATTCTCTACTGAACTATTCTCTACTATACTATACTCTACTGAACTATTCTCTACTGAACTATTCTCTACTGAACTATTCTCTACTGAACTATACTGTACTGAACTATTCTCTACTGAACTATTCTCTAATGAACTATTCTCTATTGTACTGAACTATTCCCTACTATACTATTCTCTACTGAACTATTCTCCACTGAACTGTTCTCTACTGAACTATTCTCTATTGTACTGAACTATTCTCTATTGTACTGAACTATTCTCTACTATACTATTCTCTACTGAACTATTCCCTACTGTACTATTCTCTATTGTACTGAAATATTCTCTACTATACTATTCTCTAATGAAGTATTAGCTACTGAACTATTCTCTACTGAACTGAACTATTCTCTACTGAATAATTATCTACTGAACTATTCTCTACTGAACTATTCTCTATTGTACAGAACTATTCTCTACCGATCTATTCTCTACTGAACTATTCTCTACTGTACTGAACTATTCTCTACTATACTATTCTCTATTGTACTGAACTATTCTCTACTATACTATTCTCTACTGAACTATTCTCTACTGAACTATTCTCTACTATACTATACTCTACTGAACTATTCTCTACTGAACTATTCTCTACTGAACTATTCTCTGCTGAACTAAACTGTACTGAACTATTCTCTACTGAACTATTCTCTAATGAACTATTCTCTATTGTACTGAACTATTCCCTACTATACTATTCTCTACTGAACTATTCTCCACTGAACTGTTCTCTACTGAACTATTCTCTATTGTACTGAACTATTCTCTATTGTACTGAACTATTCTCTACTATACTATTCTCTACTGAACTATTCCCTACTGTACTATTCTCTATTGTACTGAAATATTCTCTACTATACTATTCTCTAATGAACTATTAGCTACTGAACTATTCTCTACTGAACTGAACTATTCTCTACTGAATAATTATCTACTGAACTATTCTCTACTGATCTGAACTATTCTCTACTGAAATATTCTCTATTGTACTGAACTATTCTCTACTGAAATATTCTCTATTGTATTGAACTATTCTCTACTGATCTATTCTCTACTGTACTGAACTATTCTCTACTATACTATTCTCTATTGAACTGAACTATTCTCTACTATACTATTCTCTACTGAACTATTCTCTACTGAACTATTCTCTACTGAACTATTCTCTAGTGTACAATTCTCTACTGAACTATTCTCTACTGTACTATTCTCTACTGAACTATTCTCTCCTGAACTGAACTATTCTCTACTGAACTATTCTCTACTGAACTATTCTCTACTGAACTATTCTCTATTGTACTGAACCATTCTCTACTATCCTATTCTCTACTGAACTATTCTCTACTGAACTATTCTCTACTATACTATACTATACTATACTCTACTGAACTATTCTCTACTGAACTATTCTCTACTGTACTATTCTCTACTGAACTATTCTTTACTATACTATTCTCTACTGAACTATTCTCTACTGTACTATTCTCTGCTGAACTGTTCTATACTATACTATTCTCTACTGAACTATTCTTTACTATACTATTCTCTACTGAACTATTCTCTACTATAGTATTCTCTACTATACTATTCTCTACTGAACTATTCTCTACTGAACTATTCTATAATGAACTATTCTCTATTGTACTGAACTATTCTCTAATATACTATTCTCTAATGAACTATTAGCTACTGAACTATTCTCTACTGATCTGAACTATTCTCTACTGAAATATTCTCTATTGTACTGAACTATTCTCTACTGAAATATTCTCTATTGTACTGAACTATTCTCTACTGATCTATTCTCTACTGTACTGAACTATTCTCTACTATACTATTCTCTATTGAACTGAACTATTCTCTGCTATACTATTCTCAACTGAACTATTCTCTACTGAACTATTCTCTACTGAACTATTCTCTAGTGTACAATTCTCTACTGAACTATTCTCTACTGTACTATTCTCTACTGAACTATTCTCTACTGAACTGAACTATTCTCTACTGAACTATTCTCTACTGAACTATTCTCTACTGAACTATTCTCTATTGTACTGAACCATTCTCTACTATACTATTCTCTACTGAACTATTCTCTACTATACTATACTCTACTATACTTTACTGAACTATTCTCTACTGAACTATTCTCTACTGTACTATTCTCTACTGAACTATTCTTTACTATACTATTCTCTACTGAACTATTCTCTACTGCACTATTCTCTGCTGAACTGTTCTTTACTATACTATTCTCTACTGAACTATTCTTTACTATACTATTCTCTACTGAACTATTCTCTACTATAGTATTCTCTACTATACTATTCTCTACTGAACTATTCTCTACTGAACTATTCTATAATGAACTATTCTCTATTGTACTGAACTATTCCCCACTATACTATTCTCTATTGTACTGAACTATTCTCTACTATGCTATTCTCTACTGAACTATTCTCTACTGAACTATTCTCAATTGTACTGAACTATTCTCTACTGATCTATTCTCTACTGAACTATTCTCTACTGTACTGAACTATTCTCTACTATACTATTCTCTATTGTACTTAACTATTCTCTACTATACTATTCTCTACTGAACTATTCTCTACTATACTACTCTCTACTGAACTATTCTCTACTATAGTATTCTCTACTGAACTATTCTCTACTGAACTATTCCCTAATTTACTATTCTCTACTGAACTATACTGTACTGAACTATTCTCTACTGAACTATTCTCTAATGAACTATTCTCTACTGAACTATTCTCTAATGTACTGAACTATTCCCTACTATACTATTCTCTACTGAACTATTCTCCACTGAACTATTCTCTACTGTACTATTCTCTATTGTACTGAACTATTCTCTACTATACTATTCTCTACTGAACTACTAGCTACTGAACTATTCTCTACTGAACTATTCTCTACTGAACTATTCTCTACTATACTCTACTGAACTATTCTCTACTGAACTATTCTCTACTATACTATTCTCTACTGAACTATTCTCTACTGAACTATTCTCTACTGAACTATTCTCTACAATACTATACTCTACTGAACTATTCTCTACTGAACTATTCTCTACTGTACTATTCTCTACTGAACTATTCTTTACTATACTATTCTCTACTTAATTATTCTCTACTATTCTCTACTATACTATTCTCTACTGAACTATTCTCTACGGTACTATTCTCTACTGAACTATTCTCTACTGTACTGAACTATTCTCTACTGAACTATTCTCTACTGATCTATTCTCTACTGTACTGAACTATTCTCTACTGAACTATTCTTTACTATACTATTCTCTACTGAACTATTCTCTACTGTACTATTCTCTGCTGAACTGTTCTTTACTATACTATTCTCTACTGAACTATTCCTTACTATACTATTCTCTACTGAACTATTCTCTACTATAGTATTCTCTACTATACTATTCTCTACTGAACTATTCTCTACTGAACTATTCTATAATGAACTATTCTCTATTGTACTGAACTATTCTCTACTATACTATTCTCTAATGAACTATTAGCTACTGAACTATTCTCTACTGATCTGAACTATTCTCTACTGAAATATTCTCTATTGTACTGAACTATTCTCTACTGATCTATTCTCTACTGTACTGAACTATTCTCTACTATACTATTCTCTATTGAACTGAACTATTCTCTACTATACTATTCTCTACTGAACTATTCTCTACTGAACTATTCTCTACTGAACTATTCTCTAGTGTACAATTCTCTACTGAACTATTCTCTACTGTACTATTCTCTACTGAACTATTCTCTACTGAACTGAACTATTCTCTACTGAATAATTATCTACTGATCTATTCTCTACTGAACTGTTCTTTACTATACTATTCTCTACTGAAGTATTCTCTACTATAGTATTCTCTACTATACTATTCTCTACTGAACTATTCTCTACTGAACTATTCTCTACTCTACTATTCTCTATTGTACTGAACTATTCTTTACTATACTATTCTCTACTGAACTATTCTCTACTGAACTATTCTCTACTGAACTGAACTATTCTCTGCTGAATAATTACCTACTGAACTATTCTCTACTGAACTGAACTATTCTCTACTGAACTATTCTCTATTGTACAGAACTATTCTCTACCGATCTATTCTCTACTGAACTATTCTCTACTGTACTGAACTATTCTCTACTATACTATTCTCTACTGAACTATTCTCAACTGAACTATTCTCTACTATACTATACTCTACTGAACTATTCTCTACTGAACTATTCTCTACTGAACTATTCTCTACTGAACTATTCTCTACTGAACTATACTGTACTGAACTATTCTCTAATGGACTATTCTCTATTGTACTGAACTATTCCCTACTATACTATTCTCTGCTGAACTATTCTCCACTGAACTGTTCTCTACTGAACTATTCTCTATTGTACTGAACTATTCTCTATTGTACTGAACTATTCTCTACTATACTATTCTCTACTGAACTATTCTCTACTGAACTATTCTCTAATTTACTATTCTCTACTGAACTATACTGTACTGAACTATTCTCTACTGAACTATTCTCTAATGAACTATTCTCTACTGAACTATTCTCTAATGTACTGAACTATTCCCTACTATACTATTCTCTACTGAACTATTATCCACTGAACTATTCTCTACTGAACTATTCTCTATTGTACTGAACTATTCTCTACTATGCTATTCTCTACTTAACTATTCTCTACTGTACTATTCTCTATTGAACTGAACTATTCTCTACTATACTATTCTCTACTGAACTATTCTCTACTGAACTATTCTCTAATGAACTATTCTCTATTGTACTGAACTATTCCCTACTATACTATTCTCTAATGAACTATTCTCCACTGAACTATTCTCTACTGAACTATTCTCTATTGAACTGAACTATTCTCTACTATACTATTCTCTACTGAACTATTCTCTACTGAACAACTCTCTATTGTCCAAGACTATTCACTATTGTACTGAACTATACACTACTGAAATATTCTCTACTGAACTATTCTCCACTGAACTGAACTATTCTCTACTGAATAATTACCTACTGAACTATTCTCTACTGAACTGAACAATTCTCTACTGAACTATTCTCTACTGAACTATTCTCTACTGAACTATTCTCTACTGAACTATTCTCTACTATACTCTACTGAACTATTCTCTACTATACTATTCTCTACTGAACTATTCTCTACTGAACTATTCTCTACTGAACTATTCTCTACAATACTATACTCTACTGAACTATTCTCTACTGAACTATTCTCTACTGTACTATTCTCTACTGAACTATTCTTTACTATACTATTCTCTACTTAACTATTCTCTACTATTCTCTACTATACTATTCTCTACTGAACTATTCTCTACGGTACTATTCTCTACTGAACTATTCTCTACTGATCTATTCTCTACTGTACTGAACTATTCTCTACTGAACTATTCTCTACTTAACTATTCTCTACTGTACTATTCTCTATTGAACTGAACTATTCTCTACTGAACTGTTCTCTACTGTACTTTTCTCTACTGAACTATTCTCTACTGAACTATTTTCTACTGTACAATTCTCTACTGAACTATTCTTTACTATACTATTCTCTACTGAACTGAATTATTCTCTACTGAATAATTACCTACTGAATTATTCTCTGCTGAACTATTCTCTACTGAACTATTCTCTCATATACTATTCTCTACTGAACTATACTGTACTGAACTATTCTTTACTACTGCTATTTTCTACTGAACTATTTTCTACTATACTATTTTCTACTATACTATTCTCTACTGTACTATTCTCTAATGTACTATTCTCTACTGTACTATTCTCTACTGTGCTATTCTCTACTGAACTATTCTCTATTGTACTGAAAATGTATCTACTGAACTATTCTCTACTGAACTATTCTCTACTGTACAATTATCTACTGAACAATTCTCAACTGAACTATTCTAAACTATGCTATTCTCTACTGAACTATTCTCTACTGAATTGAACTAAACTATTCTCTACTGAATTATTCTCTATTGTACTATTCTCTAATGAACTATTCTCTACTGTACTATTCTCTACTGTACTATTCTCTACTATACTATACTCTACTGAAATATTCTCTACTGAACTGAACTATTCTCTACTGAACTATTCTCTATTGTACTGAACTATTCTTTACTATACTATTCTCCACTGAACTATTAGCTACTGAACTGAACTATATTCTACTGAACTATTCTATATTGTACTGAACTATTCTCTACTGATCTATTCTCTACTGAACGATTCTCTACTGTACTGAACTATTCTCTACTATACTATTCTCTATTGTACTGAACTATTCTCTACTGAACTATTCTCTACTGAACTATTCTCTACTGTACTATTCTCTACTGAACTATTCTTTACTATAATATTCTCTACTGAACTATTTTCTACTATAGTATTCTCTACTATACTATTCTCTACTGAATTATTCTCTACTGAATAATTACCTACTGAATTATTCTCTGCTGAACTATTCTCTACTGAACTATTCTCTCATATACTATTCTCTACTGAACTATACTGTACTGAACTATTCTTTACTATACTATTTTCTACTGAACTATTTTCTACTATACTATTTTCTACTATACTATTCTCTACTGTACTATTCTCTACTGAACTATTCTCTACTGAACTATTCCCCACTGAACTATTCTCTATTGTACTGAACTATTCCCTACTATACTATTCTCTACTGAACTATTCTCTACTATACTACTCTCTACTGAACTATTCTCTACTATAGTATTCTCTACTGAACTATTCTCTACTGAACTATTCACTACTGAACTGAACTATTCTCTACTGAATAATTATGTACTGAACTATTCTCTACTGAACTATTCTCTATTGTACTGAACTATTCTATACTGATCTATTCTCTACTGTACTGAACTATTCTCTACTATACTATTCTCTATTGAACTGAACTTTTCTCTACTATACTATTCTCTACTGAACGATTCTCTACTGAACTATTCTCTACTGTACTGAACTATTCTCTACTATACTATTCTCTATTGTACTGAACTATTCTCTACTATACTATTCTCTACTGAACTATTCTCCACTGAACTGTTCTCTACTGAACTATTCTCTACTGAACTATTCTCTACTGAACTATTCTCTACTGTACAATTCTCTACTGAACTATTCTCTACTGTAATATTCTCTACTGAACTATTCTCTAATGAACTATTCTCTATTGTACTGAACTATTCCCTACTATACTATTCTCTACTGAACTATTCTCCACTGAACTATTCTCTACTGAACTATTCTCTATTGAACTGAACTATTCTCTACTATACTATTCTCTATTTTACTGAACTATTCTTTACTATACTATTCTCTACTGAACTATTCTCTACTGAACTATTCTCTATTGTACTGAACTATTCCCTACTATACTATTCTCTACTGAACTATTCTCCACTGAACTGTTCTCTACTGAACTATTCTCTATTGTACTGAACTATTCTCTATTGTACTGAACTATTCTCTACTATACTATTCTCTACTGTGCTATTCTCTACTGAACTATTCTCTATTGTACTGAAAATGTATCTACTGAACTATTCTCTACTGAACTATTCTCTACTGTACAATTATCTACTGAACAATTCTCAACTGAACTATTCTAAACTATGCTATTCTCTACTGAACTATTCTCTACTGAATTGAACTATTCTCTTCTGAACTACTCTCTACTGAACTATTCTCTACTGAACCGAACTAAACTATTCTCTACTGAATTATTCTCTATTGTACTATTCTCTAATGAACTATTCTCTACTGTACTATTCTCTACTGTACTATTCTCTACTATACTATACTCTACTGAAATATTCTCTACTGAACTGAACTATTCTCTACTGAACTATTCTCTATTGTACTGAACTATTCTTTACTATACTATTCTCTACTGAACTATTAGCTACTGAACTGAACTATATTCTACTGAACTATTCTCTATTGTACTGAACTATTCTCTACTGATCTATTCTCTACTGAACTATTCTCTACTGTACTGAACTATTCTCTACTATACTATTCTCTATTGTACTGAACTATTCTCTACTGAACTATTCTCTACTGAACTATTCTCTACTGTACTATTCTCTACTGAACTATTCTTTACTATAATATTCTCTACTGAACTATTTTCTACTATAGTATTCTCTACTATACTATTCTCTACTGAATTATTCTCTACTGAATAATTACCTACTGAATTATTCTCTGCTGAACTATTCTCTACTGAACTATTCTCTCATATACTATTCTCTACTGAACTATACTGTACTGAACTATTCTTTACTATACTATTTTCTACTGAACTATTTTCTACTATACTATTTTCTACTATACTATTCTCTACTGTACTATTCTCTACTGAACTTTTCTCTACTGAACTATTCCCCACTGAACTATTCTCTATTGTACTGAACTATTCCCTACTATACTATTCTCTACTGAACTATTCTCTACTATACTACTCTCTACTGAACTATTCTCTACTATAGTATTCTCTACTGAACTATTCTCTACTGAACTATTCTCTACTGAACTGAACTATTCTCTACTGAATAATTATGTACTGAACTATTCTCTACTGAACTATTCTCTATTGTACTGAACTATTCTATACTGATCTATTCTCTACTGTACTGAACTATTCTCTACTATACTATTCTCTATTGAACTGAACTTTTCTCTACTATACTATTCTCTACTGAACGATTCTCTACTGAACTATTCTCTACTGTACTGAACTATTCTCTACTATACTATTCTCTATTGTACTGAACTATTCTCTACTATACTATTCTCTACTGAACTATTCTCCACTGAACTGTTCTCTACTGAACTATTCTCTACTGAACTATTCTCTACTGAACTATTCTCTACTGTACAATTCTCTACTGAACTATTCTCTACTGTAATATTCTCTACTGAACTATTCTCTAATGAACTATTCTCTATTGTACTGAACTATTCCCTACTATACTATTCTCTACTGAACTATTCTCCACTGAACTATTCTCTACTGAACTATTCTCTATTGAACTGAACTATTCTCTACTATACTATTCTCTATTTTACTGAACTATTCTTTACTATACTATTCTCTACTGAACTATTCTCTACTGAACTATTCTCTATTGTACTGAACTATTCCCTACTATACTATACTCTACTGAACTATTCTCCACTGAACTGTTCTCTACTGAACTATTCTCTATTGTACTGAACTATTCTCTATTGTACTGAACTATTCTCTACTATACTATTCTCTACTGTGCTATTCTCTACTGAACTATTCTCTATTGTACTGAAAATGTATCTACTGAACTATTCTCTACTGAACTATTCTCTACTGTACAATTATCTACTGAACAATTCTCAACTGAACTATTCTAAACTATGCTATTCTCTACTGAACTATTCTCTACTGAATTGAACTATTCTCTTCTGAACTACTCTCTACTGAACTATTCTCTACTGAACCGAACTAAACTATTCTCTACTGAATTATTCTCTATTGTACTATTCTCTAATGAACTATTCTCTACTGTACTATTCTCTACTGTACTATTCTCTACTATACTATACTCTACTGAAATATTCTCTACTGAACTGAACTATTCTCTACTGAACTATTCTCTATTGTACTGAACTATTCTTTACTATACTATTCTCTACTGAACTATTAGCTACTGAACTGAACTATATTCTACTGAACTATTCTCTATTGTACTGAACTATTCTCTACTGATCTATTCTCTACTGAACTATTCTCTACTGTACTGAACTATTCTCTACTATACTATTCTCTATTGTACTGAACTATTCTCTACTGAACTATTCTCTACTGAACTATTCTCTACTGTACTATTCTCTACTGAACTATTCTTTACTATAATATTCTCTACTGAACTATTTTCTACTATAGTATTCTCTACTATACTATTCTCTACTGAATTATTCTCTACTGAATAATTACCTACTGAATTATTCTCTGCTGAACTATTCTCTACTGAACTATTCTCTCATATACTATTCTCTACTGAACTATACTGTACTGAACTATTCTTTACTATACTATTTTCTACTGAACTATTTTCTACTATACTATTTTCTACTATACTATTCTCTACTGTACTATTCTCTACTGAACTATTCTCTACTGAACTATTCCCCACTGAACTATTCTCTATTGTACTGAACTATTCCCTACTATACTATTCTCTACTGAACTATTCTCTACTATACTACTCTCTACTGAACTATTCTCTACTATAGTATTCTCTACTGAACTATTCTCTACTGAACTATTCTCTACTGAACTGAACTATTCTCTACTGAATAATTATGTACTGAACTATTCTCTACTGAACTATTCTCTATTGTACTGAACTATTCTATACTGATCTATTCTCTACTGTACTGAACTATTCTCTACTATACTATTCTCTATTGAACTGAACTTTTCTCTACTATACTATTCTCTACTGAACTATTCTCTACTGAACTATTCTCTACTGTACTGAACTATTCTCTACTATACTATTCTCTACTGAACTATTCTCCACTGAACTGTTCTCTACTGAACTATTCTCTACTGAACTATTCTCTACTGAACTATTCTCTACTGTACAATTCTGTACTGAACTATTCTCTACTGTAATATTCTCTACTGAACTATTCTCTAATGAACTATTCTCTATTGTACTGAACTATTCCCTACTATACTATTCTCTACTGAACTATTCTCTACTGAACTATTCTCTATTGAACTGAACTATTCTCTACTATACTATTCTCTATTTTACTGAACTATTCTTTACTATACTATTCTCTACTGAACTATTCTCTACTGAACTATTCTCTATTGTACTGAACTATTCCCTACTATACTATTCTCTACTGAACTATTCTCCACTGAACTGTTCTCTACTGAACTATTCTCTATTGTACTGAACTATTCTCTATTGTACTGAACTATTCTCTACTATACTATTCTCTACTGAACTATTCTCTACTGTACTATTCTCTATTGTACTAAACTATTCTCTACTATACTATTCTCTACTGAACTATTAGCTACTGAACTATTCTCTACTGAACTGAACTATTCTCTACTGAATAATTATCTACTGATCTATTCTCTACTGATCTGAACTATTCTCTACTGAAATATTCTCTATTGTACTGAACTATTCTCTACTATACTATTCTCTATTGTACTGAACTATTCTCTACTAAACTATTCTCTACTGAACTATTCTCCACTGAACTGTTCTCTACTGAACTATTCTCTACTGAACTATTCTCTACTGAACTATTCTCTACTGTACAATTCTGTACTGAACTATTCTCTACTGTCATATTCTCTACTGAACTATTCTCTAATGAACTATTCTCTATTGTACTGAACTATTCCCTACTATAGTATTCTCTACTGAACTATTCTCCACTGAACTATTCTCTACTATACTATTCTCTACTGAACTATTCTCTACTGTACTATTCTCTATTTTACTGAACTATTCTTTACTATACTATTCTCTACTGAACTATTCTCTACTGAACTATTCTCTATTGTACTGAACTATTCCCTACTATACTATTCTCTACTGAACTATTCTCCACTGAACTGTTCTCTACTGAACTATTCTCTATTGTACTGAACTATTCTCTACTGAACTATTCTCTAGTGTACAATTCTCTACTGAACTATTCTCTACTGTACTATTCTCTACTGAACTATTCTCTACTGAACTGAACTATTCTCTACTGAATAATTACCTACTGAACTATTCTCTACTGAACTGAACTATTCTCTACTGAACTATTCTCTACTGAACTATTCTCTAGTGTACAATTCTCTACTGAAATATTCTCTACTGTACTATTCTCTACTGAACTATTCTCTACTGAACTGAACTATTCTCTACTGAATAATTACCTACTGAACTATTCTCTACTGAACAAAACTATTCTCTACTGAACTATTCTCTACTGAGCTATTCTCTACTGAACTATTCTCTATTGTACTGAACCATTCTCTACTATACTATTCTCTACTGAACTATTCTCTACTGTACTATTCTCTACTGAACTATTCTTTACTATACTATTCTCTACTGAACCATTCTCTACTGTACTATTCTCTACTGAACTGTTCTTTACTATACTATTCTCTACTGAACTATTCTTTACTATACTATTCTCTACTGAACTATTCTCTACTATAGTATTCTCCACTATACTATTCTCTACTGAACTATTCTCTACTGAACTATTCTATAATGAACTATTCTCTATTGTACTGATCTATTCCCTACTATACTTTTCTCTATTGTACTGAACTATTCTCTACTATGCTATTCTCTACTGAACTATTCTCTACTGAACTATTCTCAATTGTACTGAACTATTCTCTACTGATCTATTCTCTACTGAACTATTCTCTACTGTACTGAACTATTCTCTACTATACTATTCTCTATTGTACTGAACTATTCTCTACTATACTATTGTCTACTGAACTATTCTCTACTATACTACTCTCTACTGAACTATTCTCTACTATAGTATTCTCTACTGAACTATTCTCTACTGAACTATTCTCTAATTTACTATTCTCTACTGAACTATACTGTACTGAACTATTCTCTACTGAACTATTCTCTAATGAACTATTCTCTACTGAACTATTCTCTAATGTACTGAACTATTCCCTACTATACTATTCTCTACTGAACTATTCTCCACTGAACTATTCTCTACTGAACTATTCTCTATTGTACTGAACTATTCTCTATTGTACTGAACTATTCTCTACTATACTATTCTCTACTGAACTATTCTCTACTGAACTATTCTCTAATGAACTATTCTCTATTGTACTGAACTATTCCCTACTATACTATTCTCTACTGAACTATTCTCCACTGAACTATTCTCTACTGAACTATTCTCTATTGAACTGAACTATTCTCTACTATACTATTCTCTACTGAACTATTCTCTACTGAACTACTCTCTATTGTCCTGAACTATTCACTATTGTACTGAACTATACACTACTGAAATATTCTCTACTGAACTATTCTCCACTGAACTGAACTATTCTCTACTGAATAATTACCTACTGAACTATTCTCTACTGAACTGAACTATTCTCTACTGAACTATTCTCTACTGAACTATTCTCTACTGAACTATTCTCTACTATACTCTACTGAACTATTCTCTACTATACTATTCTCTACTGAACTATTCTCTACTGAACTATTCTCTACTGAACTATTCTCTACAATACTATACTCTACTGAACTATTCTCTACTGAACTATTCTCTACTGTACTATTCTCTACTGAACTATTCTTTACTATACTATTCTCTACTTAACTATTCTCTACTATTCTCTACTATACTATTCTCTACTGAACTATTCTCTACGGTACTATTCTCTACTGAACTATTCTCTACTGTACTGATCATTTCTCTACTGAACTATTCTCTACTGATCTGTTCTCTACAGTACTGAACTATTCTCTACTGAACTATTCTCTACTTAACTATTCTCTACTGTACTATTCTCTATTGAACTGAACTATTCTCTACTGAACTATTCTCTACTGTACAATTCTCTACTGAACTATTCTCTACTGAACTATTCTCTACTATACTATTCTCTGCTGAACTATTCTCTACAGTACAATTATCTACTGAACTATTCTCTACTGAACAATTCTCTACTGAACTGTTCTCTACTGTACTTTTCTCTACTGAACTATTCTCTACTGAACTATTTTCTACTGTACAATTCTCTACTGAACTATTCTTTACTATACTATTCTCTACTGAACTGAATTATTCTCTACTGAATAATTACCTACTGAATTATTCTCTGCTGAACTATTCTCTACTGAACTATTCTCTCATATACTATTCTCTACTGAACTATACTGTACTGAACTATTCTTTACTATACTATTTTCTACTGAACTATTTTCTACTATACTATTTTCTACTATACTATTCTCTACTGTACTATTCTCTAATGTACTATTCTCTACTGTACTATTCTCTACTGTGCTATTCTCTACTGAACTATTCTCTATTGTACTGAAAATGTATCTACTGAACTATTCTCTACTGAACTATTCTCTACTGTACAATTATCTACTGAACAATTCTCAACTGAACTATTCTAAACTATGCTATTCTCTACTGAACTATTCTCTACTGAACTATTCTCTACTCAACCGAACTAAACTATTCTCTACTGAATTATTCTCTATTGTACTATTCTCTAATGAACTATTCTCTACTGTACTATTCTCTACTATACTATACTCTACTGAAATATTCTCTACTGAACTGAACTATTCTCTACTGAACTATTCTCTATTGTACTGAACTATTCTTTACTATACTATTCTCTACTGAACTATTAGCTACTGAACTATTCTCTCCTGAAATATTCTCTACTGAACTATTCTCTACTGATCTGAACTATTCTCTACTGAAATATTCTCTATTGTACTGAACTATTCTCTACTGAAATATTCTCTATTGTACTGAACTATTCTCTACTGATCTATTCTCTACTGTACTGAACTATTCTCTACTATACTATTCTCTATTGAACTGAACTATTCTCTACTATACTATTCTCTACTGAACTATTCTCTACTGAACTATTCTCTAGTGTACAATTCTCTACTGAACTATTCTCTACTGTACTATTCTCTACTGAACTATTCTCTACTGAACTGAACTATTCTCTACTGAACTATTCTCTACTGAACTATTCTCTACTGAACTATTCTCTATTGTACTGAACCATTCTCTACTATACTATTCTCTACTGAACAATTCTCTACTATACTATACTCTACTATACTCTACTGAACTATTCTCTACTGAACTATTCTCTACTGTACTATTCTCTACTGAACTATTCTTTACTATACTATTCTCTACTGAACTATTCTCTACTGTACTATTCTCTACTGAACTGTTCTTTACTATACTATTCTCTACTGAACTATTCTTTACTATACTATTCTCTACTGAACTATTCTCTACTGAACTATTCTATAATGAACTATTCTCTATTGTACTGAACTATTCCCTACTATACTATTCTCTATTGTACTGAACTATTCTCTACTATGCTATTCTCTACTGAACTATTCTCTACAGAACTATTCTCAATTGTACTGAACTATTCTCTACTGATCTATTCTCTACTGAACTATTCTCTACTGTACTGAACTATTCTCTACTATACTATTCTCTATTGTACTTAACTATTCTCTACTATACTATTCTCTACTGAACTATTCTCTACTATACTACTCTCTACTGAACTATTCTCTACTATAGTATTCTCTACTGAACTATTCTCTACTGAACTATTCCCTAATTTACTATTCTCTACTGAACTATACTGTACTGAACTATTCTCTACTGAACTATTCTCTAATGAACTATTCTCTACTGAACTATTCTCTAATGTACTGAACTATTCCCTACTATACTATTCTCTACTGAACTATTCTCTATTGTACTGAACTATTCTCTACTATGCTATTCTCTACTTAACTATTCTCTACTGTACTATTCTCTATTGTACTGAACTATTCTCTACTATACTATTCTCTACTGAACTACTAGCTACTGAACTATTCTCTACTGAACTATTCTCCACTGAACTGAACTATTCTCTACTGAATAATTACCTACTGAACTATTCTCTACTGAACTGAACAATTCTCTACTGAACTATTCTCTACTGAACTATTCTCTACTGAACTATTCTCTACTATACTCTACTGAACTATTCTCTACTGAACTATTCTCTACTATACTATTCTCTACTGAACTATTCTCTACTGAACTATTCTCTACTGAACTATTCTCTACAATACTATACTCTACTGAACTATTCTCTACTGAACTATTCTCTACTATACTATTCTCTACTGAACTATTCTCTACGGTACTATTCTCCACTGAACTATTCTCTACTGTACTGAACTATTCTCTACTGAACTATTCTCTACTGTACTGAACTATTCTCTACTGAACTATTCTCTACTTAACTATTCTCTACTGTACTATTCTCTATTGAACTGAACTATTCTCTACTGAACTATTCTCTACTGTACAATTCTCTACTGAACTATTCTCTACTGAACTATTCTCTACTATACTATTCTCTGCTGAACTATTCTCTGCTGAACTATTCTCTACTGTACAATTATCTACTGAACTATTCTCTACTGAACTATTCTCTACTGAACTGTTCTCTACTGTACTTTTCTCTACTGAACTATTCTCTACTGAACTATTTTCTACTGTACAATTCTCTACTGAACTATTCTTTACTATACTATTCTCTACTGAACTGAATTATTCTCTACTGAATAATTACCTTCTGAATTATTCTCTACTGTACTATTCTCTACTGAACTATTCTCTATTGAACTGAACTTTCCTCTACTGTACAATTCTCTACTGTACTATTCTCTACTCAACTATTATCTACTGAACTATTCTCTAAACTATTCTCTATTGACCTGAACTATTCTCTACTGAACTATTCTCTACTGTACTGAACTATTCTCTACTGTACTATTCTCTACTGAACTATTCTCTACTGAACTATTCTCTATTGACCTGAACTATTTTCTACTGAACTATTCTCTATTGTACTGAACTATTCTCTACTGAACTCTTCTATTGTCTACTGAACTATTCTCTACTGAACTATTCTCTATTGACCTGAACTATTCTCTACTGAACTATTGTCTATTGACCTGAACTTTTCTCTACTGAACTATTCTCTACTGTACTGAACTATTCTCTACTGTACTATTCTCTACTGAACTATTCTCTACTGAACTATTCTCTATTGTACTGAACTATTCTATACTGGACTATTCTCTTCTGAACTATTCTCTACTGAACAATTCTCTATTGTACTGTAGTATTCTCTACTGAACTATTGTCTACTGTACTGAACTATTCTATGCTGAACTATTCTCTACTGAACTATTCTCTACTGAACTATTTTCTATTGTACTGAACTATTCTCTACTGAACTATTCTCCACGGTACTGAACTATTCCCTACTGTACTATTCTCTATTGTACTGAACTATTCTCTACTGAACTATTCTCTACTGAACTATTCTCTACTGTACTATTCTCTATTGTACTGAACTATTCTCTACTGAACTATTCTCTACTGAACTATTCACTACTGAACTAGAGAACTATTCTCTACTGTACTGAACTCTACTGTTCGTCATGTGTCAAATACAATTTAATTTGATGATTTTATTTATTATCATACTATTTCTATGTCAAAATGTCTCTGCGTAAGGAAGACTTCATAAGGCAGTCCATTCATTTGATCAGGGGTAGGCTTAAATATTACTATTCTGAGTAGTGTTATGTTTCTGTTTGAACAGGAGCGGTTGCTCCACAGACAGCCGGATGGCCACCCTACCAGACCCCCCACAGCCCCAGGGGATAGCAGCAGTATTCACAGACAGCCGGATTGCCACCCTGTACTATTCTCTAATGAACTGAACTGTTCTCTACTACACTATTCTCCTCTGAACTATTCTCTATTGTACTGAACTATTCTCTACTGAACTATTCTCTACTGAACTATTTTCTATTGTACTTAACTATTCTCTACTGAACTATTCTCTATTGTACTGAACTATTCTATACTGGACTATTCTTTTCTGAACTATTCTCTACTGAACAATTCTCTATTGTACTGTAGTATTCTCTACTGATCTATTCTCTACTGAACTATTTTATATAGTGCTGAACTAATCTCTACTGAACTATTCTCTACTGTACTGAACTATTCTCTACTGTACTTTTTTCTTCTGAACTATTCTCTACTGAACTATTATCTACTGAACTATTCTCTACTGAACTATTTTCTATTGTACTTAAGTATTCTCTACTGAACTATTCTCTATTGTACTGAACTATTCTATACTGGACTATTCTCTTCTGAACTATTCTCTACTGAACAATTCTCTATTGTACTGTAGTATTCTCTACTGAACTATTGTCTACTGTACTGAACTATTCTATGCTGAACTATTCTCTACTGAACTATTCTCTACTGAACTATTTTCTATTGTACTGAACTATTCTCTACTGAACTATTCTCCACGGTACTGAACTATTCTCTACTGTACTATTCTCTATTGTACTGAACTATTCTCTAATGAACTATTCTCTACTGAACTATTCTCTACTGTACTATTCTCTATTGTACTGAACTATTCTCTACTGAACTATTCTCTACTGAACTATTCTCTACTGAACTAGAGAACTACTCTCTACTGTACTGAACTCTACTGTTCGTCATGTGTCAAATACAATTTAATTTGATGATTTTATTTATTATCATACTATTTCTATGTCAAAATGTCTCTGCGTAAGGAAGACTTCATAAGGCAGTCCATTCATTTGATCAGGGGTAGGCTTAAATATTACTATTCTGAGTAGTGTTATGTTTCTGTTTGAACAGGAGCGGTTGCTCCACAGACAGCCGGCTGGCCACCCTACCAGACCCCCCACAGCCCCAGGGGATAGCAGCAGTATTCACAGACAGCCGGATTGCCACCCTGTACTATTCTCTACTGAACTGAACTGTTCTCTACTACACTATTCTCCTCTGAACTATTCTCTATTGTACTGAACTATTCTCTACTGAACTATTCTCTACTGAACTATTTTCTATTGTAATTAACTATTCTCTACTGAACTATTCTCTATTGTACTGAACTATTCTATACTGAACTATTCTTTTCTGAACTATTCTCTACTGAACAATTCTCTATTGTACTGTAGTATTCTCTACTGATCTATTCTCTACTGAACTATTTTATATTGTGCTGAACTAATCTCTACTGAACTATTCTCTACTGTACTGAACTATTCTCTACTGTACTTTTTTCTACTGAACTATTCTCTACTGAACTATTATCTACTGAACTATTCTCTACTGAACTATTTTCTATTGTACTTAACTATTCTCTACTGAACTATTCTCTATTGTACTGAACTATTCTATACTGGACTATTCTCTTCTGAACTATTCTCTACTGAACAATTCTCTATTGTACTGTAGTATTCTCTACTGAACTATTGTCTACTGTACTGAACTATTCTATGCTGAACTATTCTCTACTGAACTATTCTCTACTGAACTATTTTCTATTGTACTGAACTATTCTCTACTGAACTATTCTACACGGTACTGAACTATTCTCTACTGTACTATTCTCTATTGTACTGAACTATTCTCTACTGAACTATTCTCTACTGTACTATTCTCTATTGTACTGAACTATTCTCTACTGAACTATTCTCTACTGAACTATTCTCTACTGAACTAGAGAACTACTCTCTACTGTACTGAACTCTACTGTTCGTCATGTGTCAAATACAATTTAACTTGATGATTTTATTTATTATCATACTATTTCTATGTCAAAATGTCTCTGCGTAAGGAAGACTTCATAAGGCAGTCCATTCATTTGATCAGGGGTAGGCTTAAATATTACTATTCTGAGTAGTGTTATGTTTCTGTTTGAACAGGAGCGGTTGCTCCACAGACAGCCGGCTGGCCACCCTACCTGACCCCCCACAGCCCCAGGGGATAGCAGCAGTATTCACAGACAGCCAGATTGCCACCCTGTACTATTCTCTACTGAACTGAACTGTTCTCTACTACACTATTCTCCTCTGAACTATTCTCTATTGTACTGAACTATTCTCTACTGAACTATTCTCTACTGAACTATTCTCTATTGACCTGAACTATTCTCTACTGAACTATTCTCTATTGTAATGAACTATTGTCTACTGAACTCTTCTATTCTCTACTATACTGAACTATTATCTACTGAACTATTCTCTACTGAACTATTCTCTACTGAACTATTCTGTACTGAACTATTCTCTACTGTACTATTCTCTACTGTACTATTCTCTACTGAACTATTCTCTATTGAACTGAACTTCCCTCTACTGTACTATTCTCTACTGTACTATTCTCTACTGTACTATTCTCTACTGAACTATTCTCTACTGAACTATTTTCTATTGTACTGAACTATTCTCTACTGAACTTTTCTCTTCTGTACTGAACTATTATCTACTGAACTATTCTCAACTGTACTATTCTCTACTGAACTATTCTCTACTATACTATTCTCTACTGAACTATTTTCTTCTGAACTATTCTCTACTGAGCTATTCTCTACTGAACTGTTCTCTACTGAAATATTCTCTCTTGTACTGAACTATTCTCGACTGAACTTTTCTCTTCTGTACTGAACTATTATCTACTGAACTATTCTCTACTGTACTATTATCTACTGAACTATTCTCTACTGAACAATTATCTACTGAACTATTATCTACTGAACTATTATCTACTGAACTCTTCTATTCTCTACTATACTGAACTATTATCTACTGAACTCTTCTATTCTCTACTATACTGAACTATTATCTACTGAACTATTCTCTATTCTACTGAACTATACTCTACTGAACTATTCCCTACTGAACTATTCTCTACTGAACTATTCTCTATTGTACTGTAGTATTCTCTACTGAACTATTCTCTACTGTACTGAACTATTCTCTACAGAACTATTCTCTACTGAACTATTCTCTACTGTACTATTCTATTCTGAATTATGATATACTCTACTATTCTCTACTGAACTATTCCCTATTGACCTGAACTATTCTCTTCTGAACTATTCTCTATTGTACTGAACTATTCTCTACTGAACTGTACAATTCTCTACTATACTACTCTCTACAGTACTGAACTATTCTCTACTGTACTATTCTCTACTGAACTGTACTGTTCTCTACTACACTATTCTCCTCTGAACTATTCTCTATTGTACTGAACTATTCTCTACTGAACTATTCTCTACTGAACTATTCTCTATTGACCTGAACTATTCTCTACTGAACTATTCTCTATTGTAATGAACTATTGTCTACTGAACTCTTCTATTCTCTACTATACTGAACTATTATCTACTGAACTATTCTCTACTGAACTATTCTCTACTGAACTATTCTGTACTGAACTATTCTCTACTGTACTACTCTCTACTGTACTATTCTCTACTGAACTATTCTCTATTGAACTGAACTTCCCTCTACTGTACTATTCTCTACTGTACTATTCTCTACTGTACTATTCTCTACTGAACTATTCTCTACTGAACTATTTTCTATTGTACTGAACTATTCTCTACTGAACTTTTCTCTTCTGTACTGAACTATTATCTACTGAACTATTCTCAACTGTACTATTCTCTACTGAACTATTCTCTACTATACTATTCTCTACTGAACTATTTTCTTCTGAACTATTCTCTACTGAGCTATTCTCTACTGAACTGTTCTCTACTGAAATATTCTCTCTTGTACTGAACTATTCTCGACTGAACTTTTCTCTTCTGTACTGAACTATTATCTACTGAACTATTCTCTACTGTACTATTATCTACTGAACAATTCTCTACTGAACAATTATCTACTGAACTATTATCTACTGAACTATTATCTACTGAACTCTTCTATTCTCTACTATACTGAACTATTATCTACTGAACTCTTCTATTCTCTACTATACTGAACTATTATCTACTGAACTATTCTCTATTCTACTGAACTATACGCTACTGAACTATTCTCTACTGAACTATTCTCTACTGAACTATTCTCTATTGTACTGTACTATTCTCTACTGAACTATTCTCTACTGTACTGAACTATTCTCTACAGAACTATTCTCTACTGAACTATTCTCTACTGTACTATTCTCTACTGAATTATGATATACTCTACTATTCTCTACTGAACTATTCCCTATTGACCTGAACTATTCTCTTCTGAACTATTCTCTATTGTACTGAACTATTCTCTACTGAACTGTATAATTCTCTACTATACTACTCTCTACAGTACTGAACTATTCTCTACTGTACTATTCTCTACTGAACTGTACTGGTTTCTACTACACTATTCTCCTCTGAACTATTCTCTATTGTACTGAACTATTCTCTACTAAACTATTCTCTACTGAACTACTCTCTATTGACCTGAACTATTCTCTACTGAACTATTCTCTATTGTAATGAACTATTGTCTACTGAACTCTTCTATTCTCTACTATACTGAACTATTATCTACTGAACTATTCTCTACTGAACTATTCTCTACTGAACTATTCTCTACTGAACTATTCTGTACTGAACTATTCTCTACTGTACTATTCTCTACTGTACTATTCTCTACTGAACTATTCTCTATTGAACTGAACTTCCCTCTACTGTACTATTCTCTACTGTACTATTCTCTACTGTACTATTCTCTACTGAACTATTCTCTACTGAACTATTTTCTAATGTACTGAACTATTCTCTACTGAACTTTTCTCTTCTGTACTGAACTATTATCTACTGAACTATTCTCAACTGTACTATTCTCTACTGAACTATTCTCTACTATACTATTCTCTACTGAACTATTTTCTTCTGAACTATTCTCTACTGAGCTATTCTCTACTGAACTGTTCTCTACTGAAATATTCTCTCTTGTACTGAACTATTCTCGACTGAACTTTTCTCTTCTGTACTGAACTATTATCTACTGAACTATTCTCTACTGTACTATTATCTACTGAACTATTCTCTACTGAACAATTATCTACTGAACTATTATCTACTGACATATTATCTACTGAACTCTTCTATTCTCTACTATACTGAACTATTATCTACTGAACTCTTCTATTCTCTACTATACTGAACTATTATCTACTGAACTATTCTCTATTCTACTGAACTATTCTCTACTGAACTATTCTCTAATGAACTATTCTCTACTGAACTATTCTCTATTGTACTGTAGTATTCTCAACTGAACTATTCTCTACTGTACTGAACTATTCTCTACAGAACTATTCTCTACTGAACTATTCTCTACTGTACTATTCTCGACTGAATTATGATATACTCTACTATTCTCTACTGAACTATTCCCTATTGACCTGAACTATTCTCTTCTGAACTATTCTCTATTGTACTGAACTATTCTCTACTGAACTGTACAATTCTCTACTATACTACTCTCTACTGTACTGAACTATTCTCTACTGTACTATTCTCTACTGAACTATTATCTACTGAACAATTTTCTACTGAACTATTTTCTATTGTACTTAACTATTCTCTACTGAACTTTTCTCTTCTGTACTGAACTATTATCTACTGAACTATTCTCTACTGAACTGTTCTCTACTGAACTGTTCTCTACTGAAATATTATCTACTGATCTATTCTCTACTGAATTATTTTATATTGTGCTGAACTAATCTCTACTGAACTATTCTCTACTGTACTAATTTCTACTGAACTATTCTCTACTGAACTATTATCTACTGAACTATTCTCTACTGAACTATTTTCTATTGTATTAAACTATTCTCTACTGAACTATTCTCTATTGTACTGAACTATTCTATACTGGACTATTCTCTTCTGAACTATTCTCTACTGAACAATTCTCTATTGTACTGTAGTATTCTCTACTGAACTATTGTCTACTGTACTGAACTATTCTATGCTGAACTATTCTCTACTGAACTATTCTCTACTGAACTATTTTCTATTGTACTGAACTATTCTCTACTGAACTATTCTCCACGGTACTGAACTATTCTCTACTGTACTATTCTCTATTGTACTGAACTATTCTCTACTGAACTATTCTCTACTGAACTATTCTCTACTGTACTATTCTCTATTGTACTGAACTATTCTCTACTGAACTATTCTCTACTGAACTAGAGAACTACTCTCTACTGTACTGAACTCTACTGTTCGTCATGTGTCAAATACAATTTAATTTGATGATTTTATTTATTATCATACTATTTCTATGTCAAAATGTCTCTGCGTAAGGAAGACTTCATAAGGCAGTCCATTCATTTGATCAGGGGTAGGCTTAAATATTACTATTCTGAGTAGTGTTATGTTTCTGTTTGAACAGGAGCGGTTGCTCCACAGACAGCCGGATGGCCACCCTACCAGACCCCCCACAGCCCCAGGGGATAGCAGCAGTATTCACAGACAGCCAGATTGCCACCCTGTACTATTCTCTACTGAACTGAACTGTTCTCTACTACACTATTGTCCTCTGAACTATTCTCTATTGTACTGAACTATTCTCTACTGAACTATTCTCTACTGAACTACTCTCTATTGACCTGAACTATTCTCTACTGAACTATTCTCTATTGTAATGAACTGTTGTCTACTGAACTCTTCTATTCTCTACTATACTGAACTATTATCTACTGAACTATTCTCTACTGAACTATTCTCTACTGAACTATTCTCTACTGAACTATTCTGTACTGAACTATTCTCTACTGTACTATTCTCTACTGTACTATTCTCTACTGAACTATTCTCTATTGAACTGAACTTCCCTCTACTGTACTATTCTCTACTGTACTATTCTCTACTGTACTATTCTCTACTGAACTATTCTCTACTGAACTATTTTCTAATGTACTGAACTATTCTCTACTGAACTTTTCTCTTCTGTACTGAACTATTATCTACTGAACTATTCTCAACTGTACTATTCTCTACTGAACTATTCTCTACTATACTATTCTCTACTGAACTATTTTCTTCTGAACTATTCTCTACTGAGCTATTCTCTACTGAACTGTTCTCTACTGAAATATTCTCTCTTGTACTGAACTATTCTCGACTGAACTTTTCTCTTCTGTACTGAACTATTATCTACTGAACTATTCTCTACTGTACTATTATCTACTGAACTATTCTCTACTGAACAATTATCTACTGAACTATTATCTACTGACATATTATCTACTGAACTCTTCTATTCTCTACTATACTGAACTATTATCTACTGAACTCTTCTATTCTCTACTATACTGAACTATTATCTACTGAACTATTCTCTATTCTACTGAACTATTCTCTACTGAACTATTCTCTACTGAACTATTCTCTACTGAACTATTCTCTATTGTACTGTAGTATTCTCAACTGAACTATTCTCTACTGTGCTGAACTATTCTCTACAGAACTATTCTCTACTGAACTATTCTCTACTGTACTATTCTCGACTGAATTATGATATACTCTACTATTCTCTACTGAACTATTCCCTATTGACCTGAACTATTCTCTTCTGAACTATTCTCTATTGTACTGAACTATTCTCTACTGAACTGTACAATTCTCTACTATACTACTCTCTACTGTACTGAACTATTCTCTACTGTACTATTCTCTACTGAACTATTATCTACTGAACAATTTTCTACTGAACTATTTTCTATTGTAGTTAACTATTCTCTACTGAACTTTTCTCTTCTGTACTGAACTATTATCTACTGAACTATTCTCTACTGAACTGTTCTCTACTGAACTGTTCTCTACTGAAATATTATCTACTGATCTATTCTCTACTGAATTATTTTATATTGTGCTGAACTAATCTCTACTGAACTATTCTCTACTGTACTAATTTCTTCTGAACTATTCTCTACTGAACTATTATCTACTGAACTATTCTCTACTGAACTATTTTCTATTGTATTAAACTATTCTCTACTGAACTATTCTCTATTGTACTGAACTATTCTATACTGGACTATTCTCTTCTGAACTATTCTCTACTGAACAATTCTCTATTGTACTGTAGTATTCTCTACTGAACTATTGTCTACTGTACTGAACTATTCTATGCTGAACTATTCTCTACTGAACTATTCTCTACTGAACTATTTTCTACTGAACTATTATCTACTGAACTCTTCTATTCTCTACTATACTGAACTATAATCTACTGAACTCTTCTATTCTCTACTATACTGAACTATTATCTACTGAACTATTCTCTATTCTACTGAACTATACTCTACTGAACTATTCTCTACTGAACTATTCTCTACTGAACTATTCTCTATTGTACTGTAGTATTCTCTACTGAACTATTCTCTAATGTACTGAACTATTCTCTACAGAACTATTCTCTACTGAACTATTCTCTACTGTACTATTCTCTACTGAATTATGATATACTCTACTTTTCTCTACTGAACTATTCCCTATTGACCTGAACTATTCTCTTCTGAACTATTCTCTATTGTACTGAACTATTCTCTACTGAACTGTACAATTCTCTACTATACTACTCTCTACTGTACTGAACTATTCTCTACTGTACTATTCTCTACTGAACTGTACTGTTCTCTACTACACTATTCTCCTCTGAACTATTCTCTATTGTACTGAACTATTCTCTACTGAACTATTCTCTACTGAAGTATTCTCTATTGTACTGAACTGTTCTCTACTGAACTATTATCTACTGAACTATTCTCTATTGTACTGAACTAGTCTCTACTGAACTATTCTCTACTGAACTATTCTCTATTGTACTGAACTTTTCTCTACTGTACTATTCTCTACTGAACTGAACTGTTCTCTACTACACTATTCTCCTCTGAACTATTATCTATTGTACTGAACTATTCTATACTGAACTATTCTCTACTGAACTATTCTCTACTGAACTATTCTCTATTGTACTGAACTATTCTCTACTGAACTATTCTCTACTTTACTATTCTCGACTGAATTATGATATACTGTACTATTCTCTACTGAACTATTCTCTATTGACCTGAACTATTCTCTACTGAACTATTCTCTATTGACCTGAACTATTCTCTACTGAACTATTCTCTACTGAATTGTACTATTCTCTACTATACTACTCTCTACTGAACTATTCTCTACTGAACTATTCTCTACTGAACTATTCTCTACTGAACTATTCTGTACTGAACTATTCTCTACTGTACTATTCTCTACTGAACTATTCTCTATTGAACTGAACTTTCCTCTACTGTACTATTCTCTACTGTACTATTCTCTACTTTACTATTCTCTACTGTACTAATCTCTACTGAACTATTCTCTACTGAACTATTCTCTACTGAACTATTTTCTATTGTACTGAACTATTCTCTACTGAACTTTTCTCTTCTGTACTGAACTATTATCTACTGAACTATTCTCAACTGTACTATTCTCTACTGAACTATTCTCTACTATACTATTCTCTACTGAACTATTCTCTACTGAGCTATTCTCTACTGAACTGTTCTCTACTGAAATATTCTCTCTTGTACTGAACTATTCTCGACTGAACTTTTCTCTTCTGTACTGAACTTTTATCTACTGAACTATTCTCTACTGTACTATTCTCTACTGAACTATTCTCTACTGAACTATTATCTACTGAACTCTTCTATTCTCTACTAAACTGAACTATTATCTACTGAACTATTCTCTACTGAACTATTCTCTACTGAACTATTCTCTACTGAACTATTCTCTATTCTACTGAACTATTCTCTACTGAACTATTCTCTACTGAACTATTCTCTACTGAACTATTCTCTATTGTACTGTAGTATTCTCTACTGAACTATTCTCTACTGTACTGAACTATTCTCTACAGAACTATTCTCTACTGAACTATTCTCTACTGTACTATTCTCTACTGAATTATGATATACTCTACTATTCTCTGCTGAACTATTCCCTATTGACCTGAACTATACTCTTCTGAACTATTCTCTATTGTACTGAACTCTTCTCTACTGAACTCTTCTATTCTCTACTATACTGAACTATTATCTACTGAACTATTATCTACTGAACTATTCTCTACTGAACTATTCTCTACTGAACTATTCTCTACTGAACTATTCTCTATTGTACGGATCTATTCTCTACAGAACTATTCTCTACTGAACTATTCTCTATTGTACTCTACTATTCTTTACTGTACTATTCTCTATTGAACTATTCTCTTCTGAACTATTCTCTATTGACCTGAACTATTATCTACTGAACTATTCTCTATTGTACTGAACTATTCTCTACTGAACTTTTCCCCACTTAACTATACTCTACTGAACTATTCTCTACTGTACTATTCTCTACTGAACTGTACAATTCTCTACTGTACTATTCTCTACTGAACTATTCTCTATTGTACTGAACTATTCTCTACTGAACTATTCTCTACTGAACTATTCTCTATTGTACTGAACAATTCTTTACTGAACTCTTCTCTACTGAACTATTCTCTACTCTACTTTTCTCAGCCGTACTATTCTCTACTGTACTATTCTCTACTGTACTATTCTCTACTGAACTATTCTCTATTGAACTGAACTTTCCTCTACTGTACAATTCTCTACTGTACTATTCTCTATTCAACTATTATCTACTGAACTATTCTCTAAACTATTCTCTACTGTACTGAACTATTCTCTACTAAACTATTCTCAACTGAACTATTCTCTATTGACCTGAACTATTCTCTACTGAACTATTCTCTACTGTACTGAACTATTCTCTACTGTACTATTCTCTACTGAACTATTCTCTACTGAACTATTCTCTATTGACCTGAACTATTTTCTACTGACCTATTCTCTATTGTACTGAACTATTCTCTACTGAACTCTTCTATTGTCTACTGAACTATTCTCTACTGAACTATTCTCTATTGACCTGAATTATTCTCTACTGAACTATTCTCTATTGACCTGAACTTTTCTCTACTGATCTATTCTCTACTGTACTGAACTATTCTCTACTGTACTATTCTCTACTGAACTATTCTCTACTGAACTATTATCTACTGAACTATTTTCTACTGAACTATTTTCTATTGTACTTAACTATTCTCTACTGAACTTTTCTCTTCTGTACTGAACTATTATCTACTGAACTATTCTCTACTGAACTGTTCTCTACTGAACTGTTCTCTACTGAAATATTATCTACTGATCTATTCTCTACTGAACTATTTTATATTGTGCTGAACTAATCTCTACTGAACTATTCTCTACTGTACTGAACTATTCTCTACTGTACTATTTTCTACTGAACTATTCTCTACTGAACTATTATCTACTGAACTATTCTCTACTGAACTATTTTCTATTGTACTTAACTATTCTCTACTGAACTATTCTCTATTGTACTGAACTATTCTATACTGGACTATTCTCTTCTGAACTATTCTCTACTGAACAATTCTCTATTGTACTGTAGTATTCTCTACTGAACTATTGTCTACTGTACTGAACTATTCTATGCTGAACTATTCTCTACTGAACTATTCTCTACTGAACTATTTTCTATTGTACTGAACTATTCTCTACTGAACTAGAGAACTACTCTCTACTGTACTGAACTCTACTGTTCGTCATGTGTCAAATACAATTTAATTTGATGATTTTATTTATTATCATACTATTTCTATGTCAAAATGTCTCTGCGTAAGGAAGACTTCATAAGGCAGTCCATTCATTTGATCAGGGTAGGCTTAAATATTACTATTCTGAGTAGTGTTATGTTTCTGTTTGAACAGGAGCGGTTGCTCCACAGACAGCCGGATGGCCACCCTACCAGACCCCCCACAGCCCCAGGGGATAGCAGCAGTATTCACAGACAGCCGGATTGCCACCCTGTACTATTCTCTACTGAACTGAACTGTTCTCTACTACACTATTCTCCTCTGAACTATTCTCTATTGTACTGAACTAGTCTCTACTGAACTATTCTCTACTGAACTATTCTCTATTGTACTGAACTTTTCTCTACTGTACAATTCTCTACTGAACTGAACTGTTCTCTACTACACTATTCTCCTCTGAACTATTATCTATTGTACTGAACTATTCTCTACTGAACTATTCTCTACTGAACTATTCTCTACTGAACTATTCTCTATTGTACTGAACTATTCTCTACTGAACTATTGTCTACTTTACTATTCTCGACTGAATTATGATATACTGTACTATTCTCTTCTGAACTATTCTCTATTGACCTGAACTATTCTCTCCTGAACTATTCTCTATTGACCTGAACTATTCTCTACTGAACTATTCCCTATTGTACTGAACTATTCTCTACTGTACTATTCTCTACTGAACTATTCTCTACTATACTATTCTCTACTGAACTATTTTCTTCTGAACTATTCTCTACTGAGCTATTCTCTACTGAACTGTTCTCTACTGAAATATTCTCTCTTGTACTGAACTATTCTCGACTGAACTTTTCTCTTCTGTACTGAACTATTATCTACTGAACTATTCTCTACTGTACTATTCTCTACTGAACAATGATCTACTGAACTATTATCTACTGAACTATTATCTACTGAACTCTTCTATTCTCTACTATACTGAACTATTATCTACTGAACTATTCTCTACTGAACTATTCTCTATTCTACTGAACTATTCTCTACTGAACTATTCTCTACTGAACTATTCTCTACTGAACTATTCTCTATTGTACTGTAGTATTCTCTACTGAACTATTCTCTACTGTACTGAACTATTCTCTACAGAACTATTCTCTACTGAACTATTCTCTACTGTACTATTCTCTACTGAATTATGATATACTCTACTATTCTCTACTGAACTATTCCCTATTGACCTGAACTATTCTCTTCTGAACTATTCTCTATTGTACTGAACTATTCTCTACTGAACTGTACAATTCTCTACTACACTACTCTCTACTGTACTGAACTATCCTCTACTGTACTATTCTCTACTGAACTGTACAATTCTCTACTATACTACTCTCTACTGTACTGAACTATTCTCTACTGTACTATTCTCTACTGAACTGTACTGTTCTATACTACACTATTCTCCTCTGAACTATTCTCTATTGTACTGAACTATTCTCTACTGAACTATTCTCTACTGAAGTATTCTCTATTGTACTGAACTGTTCTCTACTGAACTATTATCTACTGAACTATTCTCTATTGTACTGAACTAGTCTCTACTGAACTATTCTCTACTGAACTATTCTCTATTGTACTGAACTTTTCTCTACTGTACTATTCTCTACTGAACTGAACTGTTCTCTACTACACTATTCTCCTCTGAACTATTATCTATTGTACTGAACTATTCTATACTGAACTATTCTCTACTGAACTATTCTCTACTGAACTATTCTCTATTGTACTGAACTATTCTCTACTGAACTATTCTCTACTTTACTATTCTCGACTGAATTATGATATACTGTACTATTCTCTACTGAACTATTCTCTATTGACCTGAACTATTCTCTACTGAACTATTCTCTATTGACCTGAACTATTCTCTACTGAACTATTCTCTACTGAATTGTACTATTCTCTACTATACTACTCTCTACTGAACTATTCTCTACTGAACTATTCTCTACTGAACTATTCTCTATTGTACTGAACTATTCTCTACTGAACTATTCTCTACTTTACTATTCTCGACTGAATTATGATATACTGTACTATTCTCTACTGAACTATTCTCTATTGACCTGAACTATTCTCTACTGAACTATTCTCTATTGACCTGAACTATTCTCTACTGAACTATTCTCTACTGAATTGTACTATTCTCTACTATACTACTCTCTACTGAACTATTCTCTACTATACTATTCTAAACTGAACTCTTCTCTACTGAACTATTCCCTACTGAACTATTCTCTACTGAACTATTCTCTACTGAACTATTCTGTACTGAACTATTCTCTACTGTACTATTCTCTACTGTACTAATCTCTACTGAACTATTCTCTACTGAACTATTCTCTACTGAACTATTTTCTATTGTACTGAACTATTCTCTACTGAACTTTTCTATTCTGTATTGAACTATTATCTACTGAACTATTCTCAACTGTACTATTCTCTACTGAACTATTCTCTACTATACTATTCTCTACTGAACTATTTTCTTCTGAACTATTCTCTACTGAGCTATTCTCTACTGAACTGTTCTCTACTGAAATATTCTCTCTTGTACTGAAATATTCTCGACTGAACTTTTCTCTTCTGTACTGAACTATTATCTACTGAACTATTCTCTACTGTACTATTATCTACTGAACTATTCTCTACTGAACAATTATCTACTGAACTATTATCTACTGAACTATTATCTACTGAACTCTTCTATTCTCTACTATACTGAACTATAATCTACTGAACTCTTCTATTCTCTACTATACTGAACTATTATCTACTGAACTATTCTCTATTCTACTGAACTATACTCTACTGAACTATTCTCTACTGAACTATTCTCTACTGAACTATTCTCTATTGTACTGTAGTATTCTCTACTGAACTATTCTCTAATGTACTGAACTATTCTCTACAGAACTATTCTCTACTGAACTATTCTCTACTGTACTATTCTCTACTGAATTATGATATACTCTACTTTTCTCTACTGAACTATTCCCTATTGACCTGAACTATTCTCTTCTGAACTATTCTCTATTGTACTGAACTATTCTCTACTGAACTGTACAATTCTCTACTATACTACTCTCTACTGTACTGAACTATTCTCTACTGTACTATTCTCTACTGAACTGTACTGTTCTCTACTACACTATTCTCCTCTGAACTATTCTCTATTGTACTGAACTATTCTCTACTGAACTATTCTCTACTGAAGTATTCTCTATTGTACTGAACTGTTCTCTACTGAACTATTATCTACTGAACTATTCTCTATTGTACTGAACTAGTCTCTACTGAACTATTCTCTACTGAACTATTCTCTATTGTACTGAACTTTTCTCTACTGTACTATTCTCTACTGAACTGAACTGTTCTCTACTACACTATTCTCCTCTGAACTATTATCTATTGTACTGAACTATTCTATACTGAACTATTCTCTACTGAACTATTCTCTACTGAACTATTCTCTATTGGACTGAACTATTCTCTACTGAACTATTCTCTACTTTACTATTCTCGACTGAATTATGATATACTGTACTATTCTCTACTGAACTATTCTCTATTGACCTGAACTATTCTCTACTGAACTATTCTCTATTGACCTGAACTATTCTCTACTGAACTATTCTCTACTGAATTGTACTATTCTCTACTATACTACTCTCTACTGAACTATTCTCTACTGAACTATTCTCTACTGAACTATTCTCTACTGAACTATTCTGTACTGAACTATTCTCTACTGTACTATTCTCTACTGAACTATTCTCTATTGAACTGAACTTTCCTCTACTGTACTATTCTCTACTGTACTATTCTCTACTTTACTATTCTCTACTGTACTAATCTCTACTGAACTATTCTCTACTGAACTATTCTCTACTGAACTATTTTCTATTGTACTGAACTATTCTCTACTGAACTTTTCTCTTCTGTACTGAACTATTATCTACTGAACTATTCTCAACTGTACTATTCTCTACTGAACTATTCTCTACTATACTATTCTCTACTGAACTATTCTCTACTGAGCTATTCTCTACTGAACTGTTCTCTACTGAAATATTCTCTCTTGTACTGAACTATTCTCGACTGAACTTTTCTATTCTGTATTGAACTATTATCTACTGAACTATTCTCAACTGTACTATTCTCTACTGAACTATTCTCTACTATACTATTCTCTACTGAACTATTTTCTTCTGAACTATTCTCTACTGAGCTATTCTCTACTGAACTGTTCTCTACTGAAATATTCTCTCTTGTACTGAAATATTCTCGACTGAACTTTTCTCTTCTGTACTGAACTATTATCTACTGAACTATTCTCTACTGTACTATTATCTACTGAACTATTCTCTACTGAACAATTATCTACTGAACTATTATCTACTGAACTCTTCTATTCTCTACTATACTGAACTATAATCTACTGAACTCTTCTATTCTCTACTATACTGAACTATTATCTACTGAACTATTCTCTATTCTACTGAACTATACTCTACTGAACTATTCTCTACTGAACTATTCTCTACTGAACTATTCTCTATTGTACTGTAGTATTCTCTACTGAACTATTCTCTAATGTACTGAACTATTCTCTACAGAACTATTCTCTACTGAACTATTCTCTACTGTACTATTCTCTACTGAATTATGATATACTCTACTTTTCTCTACTGAACTATTCCCTATTGACCTGAACTATTCTCTTCTGAACTATTCTCTATTGTACTGAACTATTCTCTACTGAACTGTACAATTCTCTACTATACTACTCTCTACTGTACTGAACTATTCTCTACTGTACTATTCTCTACTGAACTGTACTGTTCTCTACTACACTATTCTCCTCTGAACTATTCTCTATTGTACTGAACTATTCTCTACTGAACTATTCTCTACTGAAGTATTCTCTATTGTACTGAACTGTTCTCTACTGAACTATTATCTACTGAACTATTCTCTATTGTACTGAACTAGTCTCTACTGAACTATTCTCTACTGAACTATTCTCTATTGTACTGAACTTTTCTCTACTGTACTATTCTCTACTGAACTGAACTGTTCTCTACTACACTATTCTCCTCTGAACTATTATCTATTGTACTGAACTATTCTATACTGAACTATTCTCTACTGAACTATTCTCTACTGAACTATTCTCTATTGTACTGAACTATTCTCTACTGAACTATTCTCTACTTTACTATTCTCGACTGAATTATGATATACTGTACTATTCTCTACTGAACTATTCTCTATTGACCTGAACTATTCTCTACTGAACTATTCTCTATTGACCTGAACTATTCTCTACTGAACTATTCTCTACTGAATTGTACTATTCTCTACTATACTACTCTCTACTGAACTATTCTCTACTGAACTATTCTCTACTGAACTATTCTGTACTGAACTATTCTCTACTGTACTATTCTCTACTGAACTATTCTCTATTGAACTGAACTTTCCTCTACTGTACTATTCTCTACTGTACTATTCTCTACTTTACTATTCTCTACTGTACTAATCTCTACTGAACTATTCTCTACTGAACTATTCTCTACTGAACTATTTTCTATTGTACTGAACTATTCTCTACTGAACTTTTCTCTTCTGTACTGAACTATTATCTACTGAACTATTCTCAACTGTACTATTCTCTACTGAACTATTCTCTACTATACTATTCTCTACTGAACTATTCTCTACTGAGCTATTCTCTACTGAACTGTTCTCTACTGAAATATTCTCTCTTGTACTGAACTATTCTCGACTGAACTTTTCTCTTCTGTACTGAACTTTTATCTACTGAACTATTCTCTACTGTACTATTCTCTACTGAACTATTCTCTACTGAACTATTATCTACTGAACTCTTCTATTCTCTACAAAACTGAACTATTATCTACTGAACTATTCTCTACTGAACTATTCTCTACTGAACTATTCTCTACTGAACTATTCTCTATTCTACTGAACTATTCTCTACTGAACTATTCTCTACTGAACTATTCTCTACTGAACTATTCTCTATTGTACTGTAGTATTCTCTACTGAACTATTCTCTACTGTACTGAACTATTCTCTACAGAACTATTCTCTACTGAACTATTCTCTACTGTACTATTCTCTACTGAATTATGATATACTCTACTATTCTCTGCTGAACTATTCCCTATTGACCTGAACTATACTCTTCTGAACTATTCTCTATTGTACTGAACTCTTCTCTACTGAACTCTTCTATTCTCTACTATACTGAACTATTATCTACTGAACTATTATCTACTGAACTATTCTCTACTGAACTATTCTCTACTGAACTATTCTCTACTGAACTATTCTCTATTGTACGGATCTATTCTCTACAGAACTATTCTCTACTGAACTATTCTCTATTGTACTCTACTATTCTTTACTGTACTATTCTCTATTGAACTATTCTCTTCTGAACTATTCTCTATTGACCTGAACTATTATCTACTGAACTATTCTCTATTGTACTGAACTATTCTCTACTGAACTTTTCCCCACTTAACTATACTCTACTGAACTATTCTCTACTGTACTATTCTCTACTGAACTGTACAATTCTCTACTGTACTATTCTCTACTGAACTATTCTCTATTGTACTGAACTATTCTCTACTGAACTATTCTCTACTGAACTATTCTCTATTGTACTGAACAATTCTTTACTGAACTCTTCTCTACTGAACTATTCTCTACTCTACTTTTCTCAGCCGTACTATTCTCTACTGTACTATTCTCTACTGTACTATTCTCTACTGAACTATTCTCTATTGAACTGAACTTTCCTCTACTGTACAATTCTCTACTGTACTATTCTCTATTCAACTATTATCTACTGAACTATTCTCTAAACTATTCTCTACTGTACTGAACTATTCTCTACTAAACTATTCTCAACTGAACTATTCTCTATTGACCTGAACTATTCTCTACTGAACTATTCTCTACTGTACTGAACTATTCTCTACTGTACTATTCTCTACTGAACTATTCTCTACTGAACTATTCTCTATTGACCTGAACTATTTTCTACTGACCTATTCTCTATTGTACTGAACTATTCTCTACTGAACTCTTCTATTGTCTACTGAACTATTCTCTACTGAACTATTCTCTATTGACCTGAATTATTCTCTACTGAACTATTCTCTATTGACCTGAACTTTTCTCTACTGATCTATTCTCTACTGTACTGAACTATTCTCTACTGTACTATTCTCTACTGAACTATTCTCTACTGAACTATTATCTACTGAACTATTTTCTACTGAACTATTTTCTATTGTACTTAACTATTCTCTACTGAACTTTTCTCTTCTGTACTGAACTATTATCTACTGAACTATTCTCTACTGAACTGTTCTCTACTGAACTGTTCTCTACTGAAATATTATCTACTGATCTATTCTCTACTGAACTATTTTATATTGTGCTGAACTAATCTCTACTGAACTATTCTCTACTGTACTGAACTATTCTCTACTGTACTATTTTCTACTGAACTATTCTCTACTGAACTATTATCTACTGAACTATTCTCTACTGAACTATTTTCTATTGTACTTAACTATTCTCTACTGAACTATTCTCTATTGTACTGAACTATTCTATACTGGACTATTCTCTTCTGAACTATTCTCTACTGAACAATTCTCTATTGTACTGTAGTATTCTCTACTGAACTATTGTCTACTGTACTGAACTATTCTATGCTGAACTATTCTCTACTGAACTATTCTCTACTGAACTATTTTCTATTGTACTGAACTATTCTCTACTGAACTAGAGAACTACTCTCTACTGTACTGAACTCTACTGTTCGTCATGTGTCAAATACAATTTAATTTGATGATTTTATTTATTATCATACTATTTCTATGTCAAAATGTCTCTGCGTAAGGAAGACTTCATAAGGCAGTCCATTCATTTGATCAGGGTAGGCTTAAATATTACTATTCTGAGTAGTGTTATGTTTCTGTTTGAACAGGAGCGGTTGCTCCACAGACAGCCGGATGGCCACCCTACCAGACCCCCCACAGCCCCAGGGGATAGCAGCAGTATTCACAGACAGCCGGATTGCCACCCTGTACTATTCTCTACTGAACTGAACTGTTCTCTACTACACTATTCTCCTCTGAACTATTCTCTATTGTACTGAACTAGTCTCTACTGAACTATTCTCTACTGAACTATTCTCTATTGTACTGAACTTTTCTCTACTGTACAATTCTCTACTGAACTGAACTGTTCTCTACTACACTATTCTCCTCTGAACTATTATCTATTGTACTGAACTATTCTCTACTGAACTATTCTCTACTGAACTATTCTCTACTGAACTATTCTCTATTGTACTGAACTATTCTCTACTGAACTATTGTCTACTTTACTATTCTCGACTGAATTATGATATACTGTACTATTCTCTTCTGAACTATTCTCTATTGACCTGAACTATTCTCTCCTGAACTATTCTCTATTGACCTGAACTATTCTCTACTGAACTATTCCCTATTGTACTGAACTATTCTCTACTGTACTATTCTCTACTGAACTATTCTCTACTATACTATTCTCTACTGAACTATTTTCTTCTGAACTATTCTCTACTGAGCTATTCTCTACTGAACTGTTCTCTACTGAAATATTCTCTCTTGTACTGAACTATTCTCGACTGAAATTTTCTCTTCTGTACTGAACTATTATCTACTGAACTATTCTCTACTGTACTATTCTCTACTGAACAATGATCTACTGAACTATTATCTACTGAACTATTATCTACTGAACTCTTCTATTCTCTACTATACTGAACTATTATCTACTGAACTATTCTCTACTGAACTATTCTCTATTCTACTGAACTATTCTCTACTGAACTATTCTCTACTGAACTATTCTCTACTGAACTATTCTCTATTGTACTGTAGTATTCTCTACTGAACTATTCTCTACTGTACTGAACTATTCTCTACAGAACTATTCTCTACTGAACTATTCTCTACTGTACTATTCTCTACTGAATTATGATATACTCTACTATTCTCTACTGAACTATTCCCTATTGACCTGAACTATTCTCTTCTGAACTATTCTCTATTGTACTGAACTATTCTCTACTGAACTGTACAATTCTCTACTACACTACTCTCTACTGTACTGAACTATCCTCTACTGTACTATTCTCTACTGAACTGTACTGTTCTCTACTACACTATTCTCCTCTGAACTATTCTCTATTGTACTGAACTATTCTCTACTGAACTATTCTCTACTGAACTATTCTCTATTGTACTGAACTGTTCTCTACTGAACTATTATCTACTGAACTATTCTCTATTGTACTGAACTAGTCTCTACTGAACTATTCTCTACTGAACTATTCTCTATTGTACTGAACTTTTCTCTACTGTACTATTCTCTACTGAACTGAACTGTTCTCTACTACACTATTCTCCTCTGAACTATTATCTATTGTACTGAACTATTCTATACTGAACTATTCTCTACTGAACTATTCTCTACTGAACTATTCTCTATTGTACTGAACTATTCTCTACTGAACTATTCTCTACTTTACTATTCTCGACTGAATTATGATATACTGTACTATTCTCTACTGAACTATTCTCTATTGACCTGAACTATTCTCTATTGAACTATTCTCTATTGACCTGAACTATTCTGTACTGAACTATTCTCTACTGTACTATTCTCTACTGTACTATTCTCTACTGAACTATTCTCTATTGAACTGAACTTTCCTGCACTGTACTATTCTCTACTGTACTATTCTCTACTGTACTATTCTCTACTGAACTATTCTCTATTGAACTGAACTTTCCTCTACTTTACTATTCTCTACTGAACTATTCTCTACTGAACTATTCTCTACTGAACTATTCTCTATTGTACTGAACTATTCTCTACTGAACTATTATCTACTGAACTATTATCTACTGAACTCTTCTATTCTCTACTATACTGAACTATTATCTACTGAACTATTCTCTACTGAACTATTCTCTACTGAACTATTCTCTACTGAACTATTCTCTATTCTACTGAACTATTCTCTACTGAACTATTCTCTACTGAACTATTCTCTACTGAACTATTCTCTATTGTACTGTAGTATTCTCTACTGAACTATTCTCTACTGTACTGAACTATTCTCTACAGAACTATTCTCTACTGAACTATTCTCTACTGTACTATTCTCTACTGAATTATGATATACTCTACTATTCTCTACTGAACTATTCCCTATTGACCTGAACTATTCTCTTCTGAACTATTCTCTATTGTACTGAACTCTTCTCTACTGAACTCTTCTATTCTTTACTATACTGAACTATTATCTACTGAACTATTATCTACTGAACTATTCTCTACTGAACTATTATCTATTGTACTGAACTATTCTATACTGAACTATTCTCTACTGAACTATTCTCTACTGAACTATTCTCTATTGTACTGAACTATTCTCTACTGAACTATTCTCTACTTTACTATTCTCGACTGAATTATGATATACTGTACTATTCTCTACTGAACTATTCTCTATTGACCTGAACTATTCTCTATTGAACTATTCTCTATTGACCTGAACTATTCTGTACTGAACTATTCTCTACTGTACTATTCTCTACTGTACTATTCTCTACTGAACTATTCTCTATTGAACTGAACTTTCCTCTACTGTACTATTCTCTACTGTACTATTCTCTACTGTACTATTCTCTACTGAACTATTCTCTATTGAACTGAACTTTCCTCTACTTTACAATTCTCTACTGAACTATTCTCTACTGAACTATTCTCTACTGAACTATTTTCTATTGTACTGAACTATTCTCTACTGAACTATTATCTACTGAACTATTATCTACTGAACTCTTCTATTCTCTACTATACTGAACTATTATCTACTGAACTATTCTCTACTGAACTATTCTCTACTGAACTATTCTCTACTGAACTATTCTCTATTCTACTGAACTATTCTCTACTGAACTATTCTCTACTGAACTATTCTCTACTGAACTATTCTCTATTGTACTGTAGTATTCTCTACTGAACTATTCTCTACTGTACTGAACTATTCTCTACAGAACTATTCTCTACTGAACTATTCTCTACTGTACTATTCTCTACTGAATTATGATATACTCTACTATTCTCTACTGAACTATTCCCTATTGACCTGAACTATTCTCTTCTGAACTATTCTCTATTGTACTGAACTCTTCTCTACTGAACTCTTCTATTCTCTACTATACTGAACTATTATCTACTGAACTATTATCTACTGAACTATTCTCTACTGAACTATTCTCTACTGAACTATTCTCTATTGTACGGATCTATTCTCTACAGAACTATTCTCTACTGAACTATTCTCTATTGTACTCTACTATTCTTTACTGTACTATTCTCTACTGAACTATTCTCTACTGAACTATTCTCTATTGACCTGAACTATTCTCTACTGAACAATTCTCTATTGTACTGAACTATTGTCTACTGAACTCTTCTATTCTCTACTATACTGAACTATTATCTACTGAACTATTCTCTACTGAACTATTCTCTACTGAACTGTACTATTCTCTACTATACTACTCTCTACTGTACTGAACTATTCTCTACTGTACTATTCTCTACTGAACTGTACTGTTCTCTACTACACAATTCTCCTCTGAACTATTCTCTACTGAACTATTCTCTATTGTACTGAACTGTTCTCTACTGAACTATTATCTACTGAACTATTCTCTATTGTACTGAACTAGTCTCTACTGAACTATTCTCTACTGAACTATTCTCTATTGTACTGAACTTTTCTCTACTGTACAATTCTCTAATGAACTGAAATGTTCTCTACTACACTATTCTCCTCTGAACTATTATCTATTGTACTGAACTATTCTCTACTGAACTATTCTCTACTGAACTATTCTCTACCGAACTATTCTCTATTGTACTGAACTATTCTCTACTGAACTATTGTCTACTTTACTATTCTCGACTGAATTATGATATACTGTACTATTCTCTACTGAACTATTCTCTACTATACTATTCTCTACTGAACTATTTTCTTCTGAACTATTCTCTACTGAGCTATTCTCTACTGAACTGTTCTCTACTGAAATATTCTCTCTTGTACTGAACTATTCTCGACTGAACTTTTCTCTTCTGTACTGAACTATTATCTACTGAACTATTCTCTACTGTACTATTCTCTACTGAACAATGATCTACTGAACTATTATCTACTGAACTATTATCTACTGAACTATTATCTACTGAACTCTTCTATTCTCTACTATACTGAACTATTATCTACTGAACTATTCTCTACTGAACTATTCTCTACTGAACTATTCTCTATTGAACTATTCTCTACTGAACTATTCTCTATTGTACTGTAGTATTCTCTACTGAACTATTCTCTACTGTACTGAACTATTCTCTACAGAACTATTCTCTACTGAACTATTCTCTACTGTACTATTCTCTACTGAATTATGATATACTCTACTATTCTCTACTGAACTATTCCCTATTGACCTGAACTATTCTCTTCTGAACTATTCTCTATTGTACTGAACTATTCTCTACTGAACTGTATAATTCTCTACTACACTACTCTCTACTGTACTGAACTATCCTCTACTGTACTATTCTCTACTGAACTGTACTGTTCTCTACTACACTATTCTCCTCTGAACTATTCTCTATTGTACTGAACTATTCTCTACTGAACTATTCTCTACTGAACTATTCTCTATTGTACTGAACTGTTCTCTACTGAACTATTATCTACTGAACTATTCTCTATTGTACTGAACTAGTCTCTACTGAACTATTCTCTACTGAACTATTCTCTATTGTACTGAACTTTTCTCTACTGTACTATTCTCTACTGAACTGAACTGTTCTCTACTACACTATTCTCCTCTGAACTATTATCTATTGTACTGAACTATTCTCTACTGAACTATTCTCTATTGTACTGAACTGTTCTCTACTGAACTATTATCTACTGAACTATTCTCTATTGTACTGAACTAGTCTCTACTGAACTATTCTCTACTGAACTATTCTCTATTGTACTGAACTTTTCTCTACTGTACTATTCTCTACTGAACTGAACTGTTCTCTACTACACTATTCTCCTCTGAACTATTATCTATTGTAATGAACTATTCTCTACTGAACTATTCTCTACTGAACTATTCTCTACTGAACTATTCTCTATTGTACTGAACTATTCTCTACTGAACTATTGTCTACTTTACTATTCTCGACTGAATTATGATATACTGTACTATTCTCTTCTGAACTATTCTCTATTGACCTGAACTATTCTCTCCTGAACTATTCTCTATTGACCTGAACTATTCTCTACTGTACTATTCTCTACTGAACTGAACTGTTCTCTACTACACTATTCTCCTCTGAACTATTATCTATTGTACTGAACTATTCTCTACTGAACTATTCTCTATTGTACTGAACTGTTCTCTACTGAACTATTATCTACTGAACTATTCTCTATTGTACTGAACTAGTCTCTACTGAACTATTCTCTACTGAACTATTCTCTATTGTACTGAACTTTTCTCTACTGAACTATTCTCTATTGAACTATTCTCTACTGAACTATTCTCTATTGTACTGTAGTATTCTCTACTGAACTATTCTCTACTGTACTGAACTATTCTCTACAGAACTATTCTCTACTGAACTATTCTCTACTGTACTATTCTCTACTGAATTGTGATATACTCTACTATTCTCTACTGAACTATTCCCTATTGACCTGAACTATTCTCTTCTGAACTATTCTCTATTGTACTGAACTATTCTCTACTGAACTGTACAATTCTCTACTACACTACTCTCTACTGTACTGAACTATCCTCTACTGTACTATTCTCTACTGAACTGTACTGTTCTCTACTACACTATTCTCCTCTGAACTATTCTCTATTGTACTGAACTGTTCTCTACTGAACTAGTATCTACTGAACTATTCTCTATTGTACTGAACTAGTCTCTACTGAACTATTCTCTACTGAACTATTCTCTATTGTACTGAACTTTTCTCTACTGTACTATTCTCTACTGAACTGAACTGTTCTCTACTACACTATTCTCCTCTGAACTATTATCTATTGTACTGAACTATTCTCTACTGAACTATTCTCTATTGTACTGAACTGTTCTCTACTGAACTATTATCTACTGAACTATTCTCTATTGTACTGAACTAGTCTCTACTGAACTATTCTCTACTGAACTATTCTCTATTGTACTGAACTTTTCTCTACTGTACTATTCTCTACTGAACTGAACTGTTCTCTACTACACTATTCTCCTCTGAACTATTATCTATTGTACTGAACTATTCTCTACTGAACTATTCTCTACTGAACTATTCTCTACTGAACTATTCTCTATTGTACTGAACTATTCTCTACTGAACTATTGTCTACTTTACTATTCTCGACTGAATTATGATATACTGTACTATTCTCTTCTGAACTATTCTCTATTGACCTGAACTATTCTCTCCTGAACTATTCTCTATTGACCTGAACTATTCTCTACTGTACTATTCTCTACTGAACTGAACTGTTCTCTACTACACTATTCTCCTCTGAACTATTATCTATTGTACTGAACTATTCTCTACTGAACTATTCTCTATTGTACTGAACTGTTCTCTACTGAACTATTATCTACTGAACTATTCTCTATTGTACTGAACTAGTCTCTACTGAACTATTCTCTACTGAACTATTCTCTATTGTACTGAACTTTTCTCTACTGTACTATTCTCTACTGAACTGAACTGTTCTCTACTACACTATTCTCCTCTGAACTATTATCTATTGTACTGAACTATTCTCTACTGAACTATTCTCTACTGAACTATTCTCTACTGAACTATTCTCTATTGTACTGAACTATTCTCTACTGAACTATTGCCTACTTTACTATTCTCGACTGAATTATGATATACTGTACTATTCTCTACTGAACTATTCCCTATTGACCTGAACTATTCTCTCCTGAACTATTCTCTATTCTACTGAACTATTCTCTACTGAACTATTCTCTATTGAATTGTACTATTCTCTACTATACTTCTCTCTACTGAACTATTCTCTACTATACTATTCTAAACTGAACTCTGCTGTACTGAACTATTATCTACTGAACTATTCTCTACTGTACTATTCTCTATTGAACTGAACTATTCTCTACTATACTATTCTCTACTGAACTATTCTCTACTGAACTATTCTCTAATGAACTATTCTCTATTGTACTGAACTATTCCCTACTATACTATTCTCTACTGAACTATTCTCTACTGTACTATTCTCTACTGAACAATGATCTACTGAACTATTATCTACTGAACTATTATCTACTGAACTATTATCTACTGAACTCTTCTATTCTCTACTATACTGAACTATTATCTACTGAACTATTCTCTACTGAACTATTCTCTACTGAACTATTCTCTATTGAACTATTCTCTACTGAACTATTCTCTATTGTACTGTAGTATTCTCTACTGAACTATTCTCTACTGTACTGAACTATTCTCTACAGAACTATTCTCTACTGAACTATTCTCTACTGTACTATTCTCTACTGAATTATGATATACTCTACTATTCTCTACTGAACTATTCCCTATTGACCTGAACTATTCTCTTCTGAACTATTCTCTATTGTACTGAACTATTCTCTACTGAACTGTATAATTCTCTACTACACTACTCTCTACTGTACTGAACTATCCTCTACTGTACTATTCTCTACTGAACTGTACTGTTCTCTACTACACTATTCTCCTCTGAACTATTCTCTATTGTACTGAACTATTCTCTACTGAACTATTCTCTACTGAACTATTCTCTATTGTACTGAACTGTTCTCTACTGAACTATTATCTACTGAACTATTCTCTATTGTACTGAACTAGTCTCTACTGAACTATTCTCTACTGAACTATTCTCTATTGTACTGAACTTTTCTCTACTGTACTATTCTCTACTGAACTGAACTGTTCTCTACTACACTATTCTCCTCTGAACTATTATCTATTGTACTGAACTATTCTCTACTGAACTATTCTCTATTGTACTGAACTGTTCTCTACTGAACTATTATCTACTGAACTATTCTCTATTGTACTGAACTAGTCTCTACTGAACTATTCTCTACTGAACTATTCTCTATTGTACTGAACTTTTCTCTACTGTACTATTCTCTACTGAACTGAACTGTTCTCTACTACACTATTCTCCTCTGAACTATTATCTATTGTAATGAACTATTCTCTACTGAACTATTCTCTACTGAACTATTCTCTACTGAACTATTCTCTATTGTACTGAACTATTCTCTACTGAACTATTGTCTACTTTACTATTCTCGACTGAATTATGATATACTGTACTATTCTCTTCTGAACTATTCTCTATTGACCTGAACTATTCTCTCCTGAACTATTCTCTATTGACCTGAACTATTCTCTACTGTACTATTCTCTACTGAACTGAACTGTTCTCTACTACACTATTCTCCTCTGAACTATTATCTATTGTACTGAACTATTCTCTACTGAACTATTCTCTATTGTACTGAACTGTTCTCTACTGAACTATTATCTACTGAACTATTCTCTATTGTACTGAACTAGTCTCTACTGAACTATTCTCTACTGAACTATTCTCTATTGTACTGAACTTTTCTCTACTGAACTATTCTCTATTGAACTATTCTCTACTGAACTATTCTCTATTGTACTGTAGTATTCTCTACTGAACTATTCTCTACTGTACTGAACTATTCTCTACAGAACTATTCTCTACTGAACTATTCTCTACTGTACTATTCTCTACTGAATTGTGATATACTCTACTATTCTCTACTGAACTATTCCCTATTGACCTGAACTATTCTCTTCTGAACTATTCTCTATTGTACTGAACTATTCTCTACTGAACTGTACAATTCTCTACTACACTACTCTCTACTGTACTGAACTATCCTCTACTGTACTATTCTCTACTGAACTGTACTGTTCTCTACTACACTATTCTCCTCTGAACTATTCTCTATTGTACTGAACTGTTCTCTACTGAACTATTATCTACTGAACTATTCTCTATTGTACTGAACTAGTCTCTACTGAACTATTCTCTACTGAACTATTCTCTATTGTACTGAACTTTTCTCTACTGTACTATTCTCTACTGAACTGAACTGTTCTCTACTACACTATTCTCCTCTGAACTATTATCTATTGTACTGAACTATTCTCTACTGAACTATTCTCTATTGTACTGAACTGTTCTCTACTGAACTATTATCTACTGAACTATTCTCTATTGTACTGAACTAGTCTCTACTGAACTATTCTCTACTGAACTATTCTCTATTGTACTGAACTTTTCTCTACTGTACTATTCTCTACTGAACTGAACTGTTCTCTACTACACTATTCTCCTCTGAACTATTATCTATTGTACTGAACTATTCTCTACTGAACTATTCTCTACTGAACTATTCTCTACTGAACTATTCTCTATTGTACTGAACTATTCTCTACTGAACTATTGTCTACTTTACTATTCTCGACTGAATTATGATATACTGTACTATTCTCTTCTGAACTATTCTCTATTGACCTGAACTATTCTCTCCTGAACTATTCTCTATTGACCTGAACTATTCTCTACTGTACTATTCTCTACTGAACTGAACTGTTCTCTACTACACTATTCTCCTCTGAACTATTATCTATTGTACTGAACTATTCTCTACTGAACTATTCTCTATTGTACTGAACTGTTCTCTACTGAACTATTATCTACTGAACTATTCTCTATTGTACTGAACTAGTCTCTACTGAACTATTCTCTACTGAACTATTCTCTATTGTACTGAACTTTTCTCTACTGTACTATTCTCTACTGAACTGAACTGTTCTCTACTACACTATTCTCCTCTGAACTATTATCTATTGTACTGAACTATTCTCTACTGAACTATTCTCTACTGAACTATTCTCTACTGAACTATTCTCTATTGTACTGAACTATTCTCTACTGAACTATTGCCTACTTTACTATTCTCGACTGAATTATGATATACTGTACTATTCTCTACTGAACTATTCCCTATTGACCTGAACTATTCTCTCCTGAACTATTCTCTATTCTACTGAACTATTCTCTACTGAACTATTCTCTATTGAATTGTACTATTCTCTACTATACTTCTCTCTACTGAACTATTCTCTACTATACTATTCTAAACTGAACTCTGCTGTACTGAACTATTATCTACTGAACTATTCTCTACTGTACTATTCTCTATTGAACTGAACTATTCTCTACTATACTATTCTCTACTGAACTATTCTCTACTGAACTATTCTCTAATGAACTATTCTCTATTGTACTGAACTATTCCCTACTATACTATTCTCTACTGAACTATTCTCCACTGAACTATTCTCTACTGAACTATTCTCTATTGAACTGAACTATTCTCTACTATACTATTCTCTACTGAACTATTCTCTACTGAACAACTCTCTATTGTCCAAGACTATTCACTATTGTACTGAACTATACACTACTGAAATATTCTCTACTGAACTATTCTCCACTGAACTGAACTATTCTCTACTGAATAATTACCTACTGAACTATTCTCTACTGAACTGAACAATTCTCTACTGAACTATTCTCTACTGAACTATTCTCTACTGAACTATTCTCTACTGAACTATTCTCTACTATACTCTACTGAACTATTCTCTACTATACTATTCTCTACTGAACTATTCTCTACTGAACTATTCTTTACTGAACTATTCTCTACAATACTATACTCTACTGAACTATTCTCTACTGAACTATTCTCTACTGTACTATTCTCTACTGAACTATTCTTTACTATACTATTCTCTACTTAACTATTCTCTACTATTCTCTACTATACTATTCTCTACTGAACTATTCTCTACGGTACTATTCTCTACTGAACTATTCTCTACTGATCTATTCTCTACTGTACTGAACTATTCTCTACTGAACTATTCTCTACTTAACTATTCTCTACTGTACTATTCTCTATTGAACTGAACTATTCTCTACTGAACTGTTCTCTACTGTACTTTTCTCTACTGAACTATTCTCTACTGAACTATTTTCTACTGTACTATTCTCTACTGAACTATTCTCTACTGATCTATTCTCTACTGTACTGAACTATTCTCTACTGAACTATTCTCTACTTAACTATTCTCTACTGTACTATTCTCTATTGAACTGAACTATTCTCTACTGAACTATTCTCTACTATACTTCTCTCTACTGAACTATTCTCTACTATACTATTCTAAACTGAACTCTGCTGTACTGAACTATTATCTACTGAACTATTCTCTACTGAACTATTCCCTATTGTACTGAACTATTCTCTACTGTACTATTCTCTACTGAACTATTCTCTACTATACTATTCTCTATTGAACTATTTTCTATTGTACTGAACTATTCTCTACTGAACTATTGTCTACTTTACTATTCTCGACTGAATTATGATATACTGTACTATTCTCTTCTGAACTATTCTCTATTGACCTGAACTATTCTCTCCTGAACTATTCTCTATTGACCTGAACTATTCTCTACTGTACTATTCTCTACTGAACTGAACTGTTCTCTACTACACTATTCTCCTCTGAACTATTATCTATTGTACTGAACTATTCTCTACTGAACTATTCTCTATTGTACTGAACTGTTCTCTACTGAACTATTATCTACTGAACTATTCTCTATTGTACTGAACTAGTCTCTACTGAACTATTCTCTACTGAACTATTCTCTATTGTACTGAACTTTTCTCTACTGTACTATTCTCTACTGAACTGAACTGTTCTCTACTACACTATTCTCCTCTGAACTATTATCTATTGTACTGAACTATTCTCTACTGAACTATTCTCTACTGAACTATTCTCTACTGAACTATTCTCTATTGTACTGAACTATTCTCTACTGAACTATTGCCTACTTTACTATTCTCGACTGAATTATGATATACTGTACTATTCTCTACTGAACTATTCCCTATTGACCTGAACTATTCTCTCCTGAACTATTCTCTATTCTACTGAACTATTCTCTACTGAACTATTCTCTATTGAATTGTACTATTCTCTACTATACTTCTCTCTACTGAACTATTCTCTACTATACTATTCTAAACTGAACTCTGCTGTACTGAACTATTATCTACTGAACTATTCTCTACTGTACTATTCTCTATTGAACTGAACTATTCTCTACTATACTATTCTCTACTGAACTATTCTCTACTGAACTATTCTCTAATGAACTATTCTCTATTGTACTGAACTATTCCCTACTATACTATTCTCTACTGAACTATTCTCCACTGAACTATTCTCTACTGAACTATTCTCTATTGAACTGAACTATTCTCTACTATACTATTCTCTACTGAACTATTCTCTACTGAACAACTCTCTATTGTCCAAGACTATTCACTATTGTACTGAACTATACACTACTGAAATATTCTCTACTGAACTATTCTCCACTGAACTGAACTATTCTCTACTGAATAATTACCTACTGAACTATTCTCTACTGAACTGAACAATTCTCTACTGAACTATTCTCTACTGAACTATTCTCTACTGAACTATTCTCTACTGAACTATTCTCTACTATACTCTACTGAACTATTCTCTACTATACTATTCTCTACTGAACTATTCTCTACTGAACTATTCTTTACTGAACTATTCTCTACAATACTATACTCTACTGAACTATTCTCTACTGAACTATTCTCTACTGTACTATTCTCTACTGAACTATTCTTTACTATACTATTCTCTACTTAACTATTCTCTACTATTCTCTACTATACTATTCTCTACTGAACTATTCTCTACGGTACTATTCTCTACTGAACTATTCTCTACTGATCTATTCTCTACTGTACTGAACTATTCTCTACTGAACTATTCTCTACTTAACTATTCTCTACTGTACTATTCTCTATTGAACTGAACTATTCTCTACTGAACTGTTCTCTACTGTACTTTTCTCTACTGAACTATTCTCTACTGAACTATTTTCTACTGTACTATTCTCTACTGAACTATTCTCTACTGATCTATTCTCTACTGTACTGAACTATTCTCTACTGAACTATTCTCTACTTAACTATTCTCTACTGTACTATTCTCTATTGAACTGAACTATTCTCTACTGAACTATTCTCTACTATACTTCTCTCTACTGAACTATTCTCTACTATACTATTCTAAACTGAACTCTGCTGTACTGAACTATTATCTACTGAACTATTCTCTACTGAACTATTCCCTATTGTACTGAACTATTCTCTACTGTACTATTCTCTACTGAACTATTCTCTACTATACTATTCTCTATTGAACTATTTTCTTCTGAACTATTCTCTACTGAGCTATTCTCTACTGAACTGTTCTCTACTGAAATATTCTCTCTTGTACTGAACTATTCTCGACTGAACTTTTCTCTTCTGTACTGAACTATTATCTACTGAACTATTCTCTACTGTACTATTCTCTACTGAACAATGATCTACTGAACTATTATCTACTGAACTATTATCTACTGAACTATTATCTACTGAACTCTTCTATTCTCTACTATACTCTATTCTACTGAACTATTCTCTACTGAACTATTCTCTACTGAACTATTCTCTAATGAACTATTCTCTATTGTACTGTAGTATTCTCTACTGAACTATTCTCTTCTGTACTGAACTATTATCTACTGAACTATTCTCTACTGTACTATTCTCTACTGAACAATGATCTACTGAACTATTATCTACTGAACTATTATCTACTGAACTATTATCTACTGAACTCTTCTATTCTCTACTATACTGAACTATTATCTACTGAACTATTCTCTACTGAACTATTCTCTACTGAACTATTCTCTATTCTACTGAACTATTCTCTACTGAACTATTCTCTACTGAACTATTCTCTACTGAACTATTCTCTATTGTACTGTAGTATTCTCTACTGAACTATTCTCTACTGTACTGAACTATTCTCTACAGAACTATTCTCTACTGAACTATTCTCTATTGTACTGAACTAGTCTCTACTGAACTATTCTCTACTGAACTATTCTCTACTGAACTATTCTCTACTGAACTATTCTCTACTGAACTATTCTCTATTGTACTGAACTATTCTCTACTGAACTATTGCCTACTTTACTATTCTCGACTGAATTATGATATACTGTACTATTCTCTACTGAACTATTCCCTATTGACCTGAACTATTCTCTCCTGAACTATTCTCTATTCTACTGAACTATTCTCTACTGAACTATTCTCTACTGAATTGTACTATTCTCTACTATACTTCTCTCTACTGAACTATTCTCTACTATACTATTCTAAACTGAACTCTGCTGTACTGAACTATTATCTACTGAACTATTCTCTACTGAACTATTCCCTATTGTACTGAACTATTCTCTACTGTACTATTCTCTACTGAACTATTCTCTACTATACTATTCTCTATTGAACTATTTTCTTCTGAACTATTCTCTACTGAGCTATTCTCTACTGAACTGTTCTCTACTGAAATATTCTCTCTTGTACTGAACTATTCTCGACTGAACTTTTCTCTTCTGTACTGAACTATTATCTACTGAACTATTCTCTACTGTACTATTCTCTACTGAACAATGATCTACTGAACTATTATCTACTGAACTATTATCTACTGAACTATTATCTACTGAACTCTTCTATTCTCTACTATACTCTATTCTACTGAACTATTCTCTACTGAACTATTCTCTACTGAACTATTCTCTATTCTACTGAACTATTCTCTACTGAACTATTCTCTACTGAACTATTCTCTACTGAACTATTCTCTATTGTACTGTAGTATTCTCTACTGAACTATTCTCTACTGTACTGAACTATTCTCTACAGAACTATTCTCTACTGAACTATTCTCTACTGTACTATTCTCTACTGAATTATGATATACTCTACTATTCTCTACTGAACTATTCCCTATTGACCTGAACTATTCTCTTCTGAACAATTCTCTATTGTACTGAACTATTCTCTACTGAACTGTACAATTCTCTACTACACTACTCTCTACTGTACTGAACTATCCTCTACTGTACTATTCAATACTGAACTGTACTGTTCTCTACTACACTATTCTCCTCTGAACTATTCTCTATTGTAATGAACTATTCTCTACTGAACTATTCTCTACTGAACTATTCTCTATTGTATTTAACTGTTCTCTACTGAACTATTATCTACTGAACTATTCTCTATTGTACTGAACTAGTCTCTACTGAACTATTCTCTACTGAACTATTCTCTATTGTACTGAACTTTTCTCTACTGTACTATTCTCTACTGAACTGAACTGTTCTCTACTACACTATTCTCCTCTGAACTATTATCTATTGTACTGAACTATTCTATACTGAACTATTCTCTACTGAACTATTCTCTACTGAACTATTCTCTATTGTACTGAACTATTCTCTACTGAACTATTCTCTACTGAACTATTCTCTATTGTACTGTAGTATTCTCTACTGAACTATTCTCTACTGTACTGAACTATTCTCTACAGAACTATTCTCTACTGAACTATTCTCTACTGTACTATTCTCTACTGAATTATGATATACTCTACTATTCTCTACTGAACTATTCCCTATTGACCTGAACTATTCTCTTCTGAACTATTCTCTATTGTACTGAACTCTTCTCTACTGAACTCTTCTATTCTCTACTATACTGAACTATTATCTACTGAACTATTATCTACTGAACTATTCTCTACTGAACTATTGTCTACTGAACTATTCTCTATTGTACGGATCTATTCTCTACAGAACTATTCTCTACTGAACTATTCTCTATTGTACTCTACTATTCTTTACTGTACTATTCTCTACTGAACTATTCTCTACTGAACTAATCTCTATTGACCTGAACTATTATCTACTGAACTATTCTCTATTGTACTGAACTATTCTCTACTGAACTTTTCCCCACTTAACTATACTCTACTGAACTATTCTCTACTGTACTATTCTCTACTGAACTGTACAATTCTCTACTGTACTATTCTCTACTGAACTATTCTCTATTGTACTGACCTATTCTCTACTGAACTATTCTCTACTGAACTATTCTCTATTGTACTGAACAATTCTTTACTGAACTATTCTCTACTGAAATATTCTCTACTCTACTTTTCTCAGCCGTACTATTCTCTACTGTACTATTCTCTACTGTACTATTCTCTACTGAACTATTCTCTATTGAACTGAACTTTCCTCTACTGTACAATTCTCTACTGTACTATTCCCTATTCAACTATTATCTACTGAACTATTCTCTACTAAACTATTCTCTACTGTACTGAACTATTCTCTACTGAACTATTCTCAACTGAACTATTCTCTATTGACCTGAACTGTTCTCTACTGAACTATTCTCTACTGTACTGAACTATTCTCTACTGTACTATTCTCTACTGAACTATTCTCTACTGAACTATTCTCTATTGACCTGAACTATTTTCTACTGAACTATTCTCTATTGTACTGAACTATTCTCTACTGAACTCTTCTATTCTCTACTGAACTATTCTCTACTGAACTATTCTCTATTGACCTGAACTATTCTCTACTGAACTATTCTCTATTGACCTGAACTTTTCTCTACTGAACTATTCTCTACTGTACTGAACTATTCTCTACTGTACTATTCTCTACTGAACTATTCTCTACTGAACTATTCTCTACTGAACTATTTTCTACTGAACTATTTTCTATTGTACTTAACTATTCTCTACTGAACTTTTCTCTTCTGTACTGAACTATTATCTACTGAACTATTCTCTACTGAACTGTTCTCTACTGAATGGTTCTCTACTGAAATATTATCTACTGATCTATTCTCTACTGAACTATTTTATATTGTGCTGAACTAATCTCTACTGAACTATTCTCTACTGTACTGAACTATTCTCTACTGTACTATTTTCTACTGAACTATTCTCTACTGAACTATTATCTACTGAACTATTCTCTAATGAACTATTTTCTATTGTACTTAACTATTCTCTACTGAACTATTCTCTATTGTACTGAACTATTCTATACTGGACTATTCTCTTCTGAACTATTCTCTACTGAACAATTCTCTATTGTACTGTAGTATTCTCTACTGAACTGTTGTCTACTGTACTGAATTATTCTATGCTGAACTATTCTCTACTGAACTATTCTCTATTGTACTGAACTTTTCTCTACTGTACTATTCTCTACTTAACTAAACTGTTCTCTACTACACTATTCTCCTCTGAACTATTCTCTATTGTACTGAACTATTCTCTACTGAACTATTCTCTACTGAACTTTTCTCTATTGACCTGAACTATTCTCTACTGAACTATTCTCTATTGACCCGAACTATGCTCTACTGTACTATTCTCTACTGAACTATTCTCTACTGAACTATTTTCTATTGTACTTAACTATTCTCTACTGAACTTTTCTCTTCTGTACTGAACTATTATCTACTGAACTATTCTCTACTGTACTATTCTCTACTGTACTATTCTCTACTGAACTATTCTCTACTGAACTATTCTCTACTGAACTTTTCTCTATTGACCTGAACTATTCTCTACTGAACTATTCTCTATTGACCCGAACTATGCTCTACTGTACTATTCTCTACTGAACTATTCTCTACTGAACTATTATCTACTGAACTATTCTCTACTGAACTATTTTCTATTGTACTTAACTATTCTCTACTGAACTTTTCTCTTCTGTACTGAACTATTATCTACTGTACTATTCTCTACTGTACTATTCTCTACTGTACTATTCTCTACTGAACTATTCTCTACTATACTATTCTCTACTGAACTATTTTCTACTGAACTATTCTCTACTGGACTATTCTCTACTGAACTGTTCTCTACTGAAATATTATCTACTTAACTATTCTCTACTGAACTATTTCATATTGTGCTGAACTATTCTCTACTGTACTGAACTATTCTCTACTGTACTATTTTCTACTGAACTATTCTCTACTGAACTATTATCTACTGAACTATTCTCTACTGAACTATTTTCTATTGTACTTAACTATTCTCTACTGAAATTTTCTCTTCTGTACTGAACTATTATCTACTGAACTATTCTCTACTGTACTATTCTCTACTGTACTATTCTCTACTGAACTATTCTCTACTATACTTTTCTCTACTGAACTATTTTCTACTGAACTATTCTCTACTGAACTATTCTCTACTGAACTGTTCTCTACTGAAATATTGTCTATTTTACTGAACTATTCTCTATTGTACTGAACTATTCTCTACTGAACTATTATCTACTGAACTATTTTCTATTGTACTGAACTATTATCTACTGAACTCTTCTATTATCTACTATACTGAACTATTCTCTACTGAACTATTTTCTACTGAACTATTCTCTACTGAACTATTTTCTACTTTACTGAACTATTCTCTACTGTTCTATTCTCTACTGAACAGTACTGTTCTCTACTACACTATTCTCCTCTGAACTATTCTCTATTGTACTGAACTATTCTCTACTGAACTATTCTCTACTGAACTATTCTATATTGTACTGAACTGTTCTCTACTGAACTATTATCTACTGAACTATTCTCTATTGTACTGGACTATTCTCTGCTGAACTATTGTCTACTGTACTGAACTATTCTAAGCTGAACTATTCCCTACTGAACTATTCTCTACTGGACTATATTCTTCTGAACTATTCTCTACTGAACAATTCTCTATTGTACTGTAGTATTCTCTACTGAACTATTGTCTACTGTACTGAACTATTCTATGCTGAACAATTCTCTACTGAACTATTCTCTATTGTACTGAACTTTTCTCTACTGTACTATTCTCTACTGAACTATTCTCTATTGACCTGAACTATTCTCTACTGAACTATTCTCTATTGTACTGAACTATTGTCTACTGAACTCTTCTATTCTCTACTATACTGAACTATTATCTACTGAACTATTCTCTACTGAACTATTCTCTACTGAACTGTACTATTATCTACTATACAACTCTCTACTGAACTATTCCCTACTATACTATTCTAAACTGAACTCTTCTCTACTGAACTATTCTCTACTGAACTATTATCTACTGAACTATTCTCTACCGAACTATTCTCTATTGTACTGTACTATTCTCTACTGAACTATTCTACTGAACTATTTTCTATTGTACTTAACTATTCTCTACTGAACTTTTCTCTTCTGTACTGAACTATTATCTACTGTACTATTCTCTACTGTACTATTCTCTACTGTACTATTCTCTACTGAACTATTCTCTACTATACTATTCTCTACTGAACTATTTTCTACTGAACTATTCTCTACTGGACTATTCTCTACTGAACTGTTCTCTACTGAAATATTATCTACTTAACTATTCTCTACTGAACTATTTCATATTGTGCTGAACTATTCTCTACTGTACTGAACTATTCTCTACTGTACTATTTTCTACTGAACTATTCTCTACTGAACTATTATCTACTGAACTATTCTCTACTGAACTATTTTCTATTGTACTTAACTATTCTCTACTGAAATTTTCTCTTCTGTACTGAACTATTATCTACTGAACTATTCTCTACTGTACTATTCTCTACTGTACTATTCTCTACTGAACTATTCTCTACTATACTTTTCTCTACTGAACTATTTTCTACTGAACTATTCTCTACTGAACTATTCTCTACTGAACTGTTCTCTACTGAAATATTGTCTATTTTACTGAACTATTCTCTATTGTACTGAACTATTCTCTACTGAACTATTATCTACTGAACTATTTTCTATTGTACTGAACTATTATCTACTGAACTCTTCTATTATCTACTATACTGAACTATTCTCTACTGAACTATTTTCTACTGAACTATTCTCTACTGAACTATTTTCTACTTTACTGAACTATTCTCTACTGTTCTATTCTCTACTGAACAGTACTGTTCTCTACTACACTATTCTCCTCTGAACTATTCTCTATTGTACTGAACTATTCTCTACTGAACTATTCTCTACTGAACTATTCTATATTGTACTGAACTGTTCTCTACTGAACTATTATCTACTGAACTATTCTCTATTGTACTGGACTATTCTCTGCTGAACTATTGTCTACTGTACTGAACTATTCTAAGCTGAACTATTCCCTACTGAACTATTCTCTACTGGACTATATTCTTCTGAACTATTCTCTACTGAACAATTCTCTATTGTACTGTAGTATTCTCTACTGAACTATTGTCTACTGTACTGAACTATTCTATGCTGAACAATTCTCTACTGAACTATTCTCTATTGTACTGAACTTTTCTCTACTGTACTATTCTCTACTGAACTATTCTCTATTGACCTGAACTATTCTCTACTGAACTATTCTCTATTGTACTGAACTATTGTCTACTGAACTCTTCTATTCTCTACTATACTGAACTATTATCTACTGAACTATTCTCTACTGAACTATTCTCTACTGAACTGTACTATTATCTACTATACAACTCTCTACTGAACTATTCCCTACTATACTATTCTAAACTGAACTCTTCTCTACTGAACTATTCTCTACTGAACTATTATCTACTGAACTATTCTCTACCGAACTATTCTCTATTGTACTGTACTATTCTCTACTGAACTATTCCCTATTGTACTGAAGTATTCTCTACTGAACTATTCGCTACTGAACTCTTCTCTGCTGAACTATTCTCTACTGAACTATTCTCTATTGAACTATTTTCTATTGTACTGAACTATTCTCTACTGAACTATTCTCTACGGTACTGAACTATTCTCTACTGTACTATTCTCTATTGTACTGAACTATTCTCTACTGAACTATTCTCTACTGAACTATTCTCTACTGTACTATTCTCTATTGTACTGAACTATTCTCTACTGAACTATTCTCTACTGAACTATTCTCTACTGAACTAGAGAACTACTCTCTACTGTACTGAACTCTACTGTTCGTCATGTGTCAAATACAATTTAATTTGATGATTTTATTTATTATCATACTTTTACTATGTCAAAATGTCTCTGCCTGAGGAAGACTTCATAAGGCAGTCCATTCATTTGATCAGGGGTAGGCTTAAATATTACTATTCTGAGTAGTGTTATGTTTCTGTTTGAACAGGAGCGGTTGCTCCACAGACAGCCGGATGGCCACCCTACCAGACCCCCCCCCCAGGGGATAGCAGCAGTATTCACAGACAGCCGGATTGCCACCCTACCAGACCCCTCACAGCCCCAGGGGACTGCAGCAGTATCCACAGACAGCCAGATGGCCACCCTACCAGACCCCCCCCCCCACACACACACACACACACACAGCCCCAGGGGACAGCAACGGTATTCACAGACAGCCGGATGGCCACGCTACCAGACCCCCCACAGCCCCAGGGGACAGCAGCAGTATTCACAGACAGCCGGATGGCCACCCTACCAAATCAAACCAAATCAAATCAAATGTATTTATATAGCCCTTCTTACATCAGCTGATATCACAAAGTGCTGTACAGAAACCCAGCCTAAAACCCCAAACAGCAAGCAATGCAGGTGTAGAAGCACGGTGGCTAGGAAAAACTCCCTAGAAAGGCCAAAACCTAGGAAGAAACCTAGAAAGGAATCAGGCTTTGAGGGGTGGCCAGTCCTCTTCTGGCTGTGCCGGGTGGAGATTATAACAGCACATGGCCTAGATGTTCAAATGTTCATAAATGACCAGCATTTGTCAAATAATAATAACCATAGTAGTTGTCGAGGGTGCAACAAGTCAGTAACACAAGAGTAAGTGTCAGTTGGCTTTTTCATAGCCGATCTTTGAGAGTATCTCTACCGCTCCTGCTGTCTCTAGAGAGTTGAAAACAGCAGGTCTGGGACAGGTAGCACGTCCAGTGAATAGGTCAGGGTTCTAGCAGGTCTGGGACAACAGGTCTGGGACAGGTAGCACGTCCGGTGAACAGGTCAGGGTTCCATAGCTGCAGGCAGAACAGTTGGAACTGGAGCAGCAGCATGGCCAGGTGAACTGGGGACAGCAAGGAGTCATCAAGCCAGGTAGTCCTGAGGCATGGTCCTAGGGCTCAGGTCCTCCGAGACAGAGAAAGAAAGAAAGAGAAAGAGAGAATTAGAGAGAGCATATTTAAATTCACACAGGACACCGGAAAAGACAAGAGAAATACTCCAGATGTGACAGACTGACCCTAGCCCCCCGACACATAAATTACTGCAGCATAAATCCTGGAGGCTGAGACAGGAGGGGTCAGGAGACACTGTGGCCCCATCCGATGAAAGCCCCAGACAGGGCCAAACAGGTAGGATATAACCCCACCCACTTTGCCAAAGCACAGCCTCCACACCACTGGAGGGATATCTCCAACCACCAACATACCATCCCGGGACAAGGCCGAGTATAGCCCACAAAGATCTCCGCCACAGCACAGCCCAAGGGGGGGCGCCAACCCAGACAGGAAGACCACGTCAGTGACTCAACCCACTCAAGTGACGCACCCCTCCCAGGGACGGCATGGAAGAACACCAGTAAGCCAGTGACACAGCCCCCGTAATAGGGGTAGAGGCAGAGAATCCCAGTGGAAAGAGGGGAAACCGGCCAGGCAGAGACAGCAAGGGCGGTTCGTTGCTCCAGCCTTTCCGTTCACCTTCACACCCCTGGGCCAGACTACACTTAATCATAGGACCTACTGAAGAGATATGTCTTCAGTAAAGACTTAAAGGTTGAGACTGAGTCTGCGTCTCTCACATGGGTAGGCAGACTATTCCATAAAAATGGAGCTCTATAGGAGAAAGCCCTGCCTCCAGCTGTTTGCTTAGAACAATTAGGAACAATTAGGAGGCCCGCGTCTTGTGACCGTAGCGTACGTGTAGGTATGTACGCAGGACCAAATCGGAAAGATAGGTAGGAGCAAGCCCATGTAATGCTTTGTAGGTTAGCAGTAAAACCTTGAAATCAGCCCTTGCCTTAACAGGAAGCCAGTGTAGGGAGGCTAGCACTGGAGTAATATGATCAAATTTTTTGGTTCTAGTCAGGATTCTAGCAGCCGTATTTAGCACTAACTGAAGTTTATTTAGTGCTTTATCTGGGTAGCCGGAAAGTAGAGCATTGCAGTAGTCCAACCTAGAAGTAACAAAAGCATGGATTAATTTTTCTGCATCATTTTTGGACAGAAAGTTTCTGATTTTTGCAATGTTACGTAGATGGAAAAAAGCTGTCCTTGAAACAGTCTTGATATGTTCTTCAAAAGCGAGATCAGGGTCCAGAGTAACGCCGAGGTCCTTCACAGTTTTATTTGAGACGACTGTACAACCATCCAGATTAATTGTCAGATTCAACAGAAGATCTCTTTGTTTCTTGGGACCCAGAACAAGCATCTCTGTTTTGTCCGAGTTTAAGAGTAGAAAGTTTGCAGCCATCCACTTCCTTATGTCTGAGACACAGGCTTCTAGCGAGGGCAATTTTGGGGCTTCACCATGTTTCATTGAAATGTACAGCTGTGTGTCATCCGCATAGCAGTGAAATTTAACATTATGTTTTCGAATGACATCCCCAAGAGGTAAAATATATAGTGAAAACAATAGTGGTCCTAAAACGGAACCTTGAGGAACACTGAAATTTACAGTTGATTTGTCAGAGGACAAACCATTCACAGAGACAAACTGATATCTTTCCGACAGATAAGACCTAAACCAGGCCAGAACTTGTCCATGTAGACCAATTTGGGTTTCCAATCTCTCCAAAAGAATGTGGTGATCAATGGTATCAAAAGCAGCACTAAGATCTAGGAGCACGAGGACAGACGCAGAACCTCGGTCTGACGTCATTAAAAGGTCATTTACCACCTTCACAAGTGCAGTCTCAGTGCTATGATGGGGTCTAAAACCAGACTGAAGTGTTCGTATACATTGTTTGTCTTCAGGAAGGCAGTGAGTTGCTGTGCAACAGCTTTTTCAAAAATGTTTAAGAGGAATGGAAGATTCGATATAGGCCGATAGTTTTTTATCATTTCTGGGTCAAGATTTGGCTTATTCAGGACAGACTTTATTACTGCCTCTTTTAGTGAGTTTGGTACACATCCGGTGGATAGAGAGCCGTTTATTATGTTCAACATAGGAGGGCCAAACACAGAAAGCAGCTCTTTCAGTAGTTTAGTTGGAATAGGGTCTAGTATGCAGCTTGAGGGGGACAGCAGCAGTATTCACAGACAGCCTAATGGCCACCCTTCCAGCCCCAGGGGACAGCAGCAGTATTCACAGACAGCCGGATGGCCACCCTACCAGACCCCCCCCCCCCCCACACACACACACACACACACACAGCCACAGGGGACAGCAGCGGTATTCACAGACAGCCGGATGGCCACCCCACCAGACCCCCCACAGCCCCAGGGGACAGCAGCAGTATTCACAGACAGCCTAATGGCCACCCTTCCAGCCCCAGGGGACAGCAGCAGTATTCACAGACAGCCGGATGGCCACCCCACCAGACCCCCCACAGCCCCAGAGGACAGCAGCAGTATTCACAGACAGCCGGATGGCCACCCTACCAGACCCCCCACAGCCTCAGGGGACAGCAGCAGTATTCACAGACAGCCGGATGGCCACTCCACAGCCCCAGGGGACAGACACAGACACACAAACACACAGATAAATAGACACACAAACACACACAGAAAAACAGAAACACAGATACTTATTTTATTTATTTAATTCGCAAAATTATGCAACACCCAATTCCCCTGTGTGAAAAAGTTTTGCCCCTTAGACTCAATAACTGGTTGTTTCACCTTTAGCTTCAATGACTCAAACCAAACACTTCCTGTAGTTGTTGATCAGTCTCTCAGTTGTCTAGCATGAACTGGTCGTTTCAAGTCCTGCCACAACATCTCACTTGGGATTAAGTCTAGACTTTGACTAGGCCACTACAAAACCTCAAATGTGTTGCATTTTTTATTTATTTATTTTTACCCGCTTTTTATCCCCAATTTCATCGTATCCAATTGTTAGTAGTTACTGTCTTGTTAGTAATTACTGTCTTGTCTCATCGCTGCAACTCCCATACGGACTCGGGAGAGGCGAAGGTTGAGAGCCATGCGTCCTCCGAAACACAACCCAACCAAGCTGCACTGCTTCTTGACACAGTGCCCCACTTAACCCAGAAGCCAGCCGCACCAATGTGTCAGAGGAAACACTGTACACCTGGCGACCTGGTCAGCGTGCACTGCGCCCGGCCCGCCACAGGAGTCGCTAGTGCGCGATGAGACAAGGATATCCCTGCCGGCCAAACACTCCCTAACCCAGACAACACTGGGCCAATTGTGCACCGCCCCATGGGCCTCCCGGTCGCAGCCAGAGTCTCTGGTGTCACAGCTAGCACTGCCTTAGACCACTGCGCCACCCAGGAGGCTAAAATGTGTTGCTTTTTAACCATTTTCATGTTGACTTGATTGTGTATTTTGGATAATTGTCTTGCTGCATGGCCCAGCGGTGGTTCAGCTTCAGTTCACAGACGGATGACCTGATATTCTCCTGTAGAATTCTCTGATACAGAGCAGAATTTATGGTTCCTTCTAGAAAAGCATCCCCAAACCATCACACTACCACCACCATGCTTGTCCATTGGCATAAGGTTCTTACTGTGGTATGAAGTGTTTGGTTTTCGCCAGGCATAATGGGACCCATCTCATCCAAAAAGTTATACTTTTGACTCATCTGTCCATAGAACATTATTCCAAGAGTCTTGATGATCATCCAGGTGCTTTTTTGGCAAACTTGAGTAAACCTTTTGGACTTTTCTCTCTCCTTCTCCTCCCTCTGTTCCCCAGGTGTACTATCTCCACTTCCCCTGACCCTCTCCTCTTCCTCCTCTACCCCTACCTCTGCCAGTTGTGTTCATCTTCTCTCTCTCCTTCTCCTCCCTCTGTTCACCAGGTGTACTATCTCAACTTCACGGACATTGCCAGCTACGAGGTGATGGTAGACTCCAGCCCCTTCCTGCGTTGTACCTGCAGCATCGAGACAGGTCAGAGGAAGTTCAACACATGTTACACGTCAGCCTGCTGAGGGCGGGACAAAGGATCTCCATCAGGATGGTCTATGATGACACGCTGATCAGCATGACCAATCATACTACCTTCCTGGGGTATGACCAATACGGCACCACTGCCTGGGGCTCCCTGACCAATCACACCTCCTTTCTGGCGCTCCATGACCAATCACACTAGGTTCCTGTGGAGCGTCCGGCTGGGGGAGACTCCCACTACTGGACACTACTATGTAGTACAATCAATCACACCAGGGTCATATTCATTAGTGCCTTCCGTACCAAAACGTTTTGCAACAGACATTTTTTAAACTATTATGGAAATAGTCTGGGTAGCCATTTGATTAGATGTTCAGGAGTCTTATGGCTTGGGGGTAGAAGCTGTTTAGAAGCCTCTTGGACCTAGACTTGGCGCTCCGGTACCACTTGCCGTGCGGTAGCAGAGAGAACAGTCCATGACTTGTGTGGCCGGAGTCTTTGACAATTTTTAGGGCCTTCTTCTGACACCGCCTGGTATAGAGGTCCTGGATGGCAGGAAGCTTAGCCCCAGTGATGTACTGGGCTGTACACATTACCCTTTGTAGTGTCTTGAGGTCGGAGGCCGAGCAGTTGCCATACTAGGCAGTGATGCAACCCGTCAGGATGCTCTCGATGTTGCAGCTGTAGAACTTTTTGAGGATCTGGAGATCCACGCCAAATCTTTTCAGTCTCCTAAAGGGAAATAGGTTTTGTCGTGCCCTCTTCACGACTGTCTCGGTGTGCTTGAACCATGTTTGTTTGTTGGTGATGTGAACACCAAGGAACTTGAAGCTCTCAACCTGCTCCACTACAGCCCCATCGATGAGAATGGGGGTGTGCTCGGTCCTCCTTTTCCTGTAGTCCACAACCATCTCCTTCACCACACCTTCATTGATTTGATCTCTACCCTGAATGAATAGCAGTGTAAATAGTATGCTGTTCTCATGCTTGCGTTCAAGGTCAGAATATGCATAAAGAGAAAATTGCATAAAAAGGGAATAACATTCCATTTTCACGCTCTTAACTCCGGTCGGAATCAGGACCATGACTGTACATACTACTACAGTACTACAGCAGATCGTTGTCCCCACTCTGCCGTGAAACACCTGATTCAGATCGTAGTACTACAGTACTACATCAGATCGTTGTCCCCGCTCTGTCGTGAAACACCTGATTCAGATCGTACTACTACAGTACTACAGCAGATCGTTGTCCCCGCTCTGCCGTGAAACACCTGATTCAGATCGTACTACTACAGTACTACAGCAGATCGTTGTCCCCGCTCTGTCGTGAAACACCTGATTCAGATCGTACTACTACAGTACTACAGCAGATCGTTGTCCCCGCTCTGCCGCTCTGTCGTGAAACACCTGATTCAGATCGTACTACTACAGTACTACAGCAGATCGTTGTCCCCGCTCTGTCGTGAAACACCTGATTCAGATCGTACTACTACAGTACTACAGCAGATCGTTGTCCCCACTCTGCCGCTCTGTCGTGAAACACCTGATTCAGATCGTACTACTACAGTACTACAGCAGATCGTTGTCCCCGCTCTGCCGTGAAACACCTGATTCAGATCGTACTACTACAGTACTACAGCAGATCGTTGTCCCCGCTCTGCCGTACTACAGCAGATCGTTGTCCCCGCTCTGTCGTGAAACACCTGATTCAGATCGTACTACTACAGTACTACAGCAGATCGTTGTCCCCGCTCTGCCGTGAAACACCTGATTCAGATCGTACTACTACAGTACTACAGCAGATCGTTGTCCCCGCTCTGCCGTACTACAGCAGATCGTTGTCCCCGCTCTGTCGTGAAACACCTGATTCAGATCGTACTACTACAGTACTACAGCAGATCGTTGTCCCCGCTCCACCGTGAAACACCTGATTCAGATCATCATAGTGCTGAAGACCAGTTGATTACTTTCACCTTTCCCAAAATAATGCTTTCCTGAGCCCGCTGATTAAGACAGGTGGCCATTTTAGTTTAATAATGCTTTCCTGAGCCCCCTGATAAAGACAGATGGCCATTTTAGTTAAATAATGCTTTCCTGAGCCCTCTGATGAAGACAGGAGGCCATTTTCGTTTAATAATGCTTTCCTGAGCCCCCTGATAAAGACAGGAGGCCATTTTAGTTTAATAATGCTTTCCTGAGCCCACTGATAAAGACAGGAGGCCATTTTAGTTTAATAATGCTTTCCTGAGCCCGCTGATAAAGACAGGAGGCCATTTTTAGTTTAATAATGCTTTCCCGAGCCCCCTGATGAAGACAGGAGGCCATTTTAGACAGTTCTGGTTCTAGCCAGTCAAATATTTTTATTTACTGTAGTCTTGGTTCTCTAATCTGAAAGATAAACACGTTTTTATAAACAGGAAGGATACTGCGCTGACACATACTGTTTTATAACATTTGTATGGTGCCTGAATTCTCCCAGCCTGTGGTATTGATTGATAGAGGTTAGCAAAGGGTCTGAATACTTATGTAAATAAGATATTTCTATATTTCTAAAAATCTGTCGACTCGTTGTCATTATGGGGTGTTGTGTGAAGATTGATGAGGATTATTTATTATTTAATCCATTTTAGAATAAAGCTGCAAAATGTGGAAAAAGGGAATGGGTCTGAATACTTTCTGAATGCACAGTATGTGAGTCTGGGAGTTTCACAATCAACTGCAAACTCACTCTGCTGTCTGCCCTAATCTGAACTCACTCTGCTGTCTGCCCTAATCTGAACTCACTCTGCTGTCTTCCCTAATCTGAAGTCACTCTGCTGTCTGCCCTAATCGGAACTCACTCTGCTGTCTGCCCTAATCTGAACTCACTCTAAACAGGTTGTACAGGCTGCCTCCCTAATGCACCCTTTCCACCAAAGCCAATTCTACAGAAACAATAACAGTGGCTGTCTTTAAAAAAATACTTCCTCATTTATGTTTTGATTCTGAAACGGAAACACATTCTAAACTTCCGGGGTCAAGAAAATGTTATGGGTGCATCCCAAATGCCTATAGGCCCTGAGCAAAAGTAGTGCGCTAAAAAGGGAATAGAGTTCCATTGGGAAGTGTGGCCATTATTGAAGTGTGACAACACCCTGTCAGTGTGTTGTGAGGACATATCTCTATGCCTGACCATGCTGTACGGTGTTTTACTATTTGTATCAACATTAACTGTATTTTTTAGCTTCTTCCTTGTATACAAAGTAACAGTTCTACAAGATGATATTAACAAACTCAGAGGAGATATTTCAAACCTAATGCCACATTCTAAAGAATCCACTGACAGGATGATCACTGGTATGTCCAGAACATGGGAGGTATGTGATTTTTAAATTGTGTATATAGGTAGCAGTTACTACACAGGTTTATGTTCTAAGGATAGCTTGCACAAGACTAACGTGTGGATAACATAGAGATAATTTACTCCACTATTGTTTAAAAGCTCTAAGGAGCATAATGTTTATTGCATTGTCTTATGTTCTGAGGAGGACATGTTTAATTTTACCTTTATTTAACTAGGCAAGTAGGTTAAGAACAAATTCTTATTTTCAATGACGGCCTAGGAACAGCGGGTTAACTGCCTTGTTCAGGAGCAGAACAACAGATTTGTACCATGTCAGCTTGGGGATTCGAACTTGCAACTTTTCGGTTACTAGCCCAACACTCTAACCACTAGGCTACCCTGACCCCCCTGTATGTAAAGGGAGATACTTTTATTTGCCTTCTGTTTCCTGTCAGAGATCAAAGCAAGCAGCTTCCCTAAATTCACAGCAACAGAGACAGACAGAGAAAGACTCTCAGACTCTGTGTTCACCAACAGCATCCTCTCTGAGAATGAAATGGGAGCAGGCAGGCTGTAGTGGAGGTACAGTAGGTATGAGTTAGTGTCATTGAGCATTTAGGTCTTTGAGGACAGTTCATGTTTTTATGCCACCTTAAGTATCTCACTAACTTTTCTGTCAGTAGTTCAGCAGTCGTTTCTGCAGCTGTCAGCCAACACAAAGGAACAGCCATTTGTTAGAGGTAAATACTTTACTCATTTTAATTTTTGGTTCAATCTCCATCACAAGCTAGACGTGTTCTAACAACCTTAACAAAACAACAAACAACCTCACCAAGGAGTTAGGATCTCTTGGTGTAACAGCTAATTGTGGTGGGTTGTTAGTCGCTGGTTCATGTCCCAGATGGGGCTCCCCCCCAAAACAATTTGCGACTTATGTTATTTTTCTTCCCCAGGAAATGTGACGGTGATTCCTTGGACAGTTGCCTTGCATCAAGGGGAAGCCATCTCTTCCACTGGAGACAGAATCATCATCCAACAAGAAGGCTTCTTCATGGTGTTTGGCCAGGTATACTGTCAGAGATACCACCCCTTTGTCTTGCATATCAATGTACTTAATGGTTTATGCGGAAAATGTAAGGGAGATGGTTTGGTCACCATGCTAACCTTCCTTGAGGCCCCAGGCTTGGGAGATGGTTCAGTCACCATGCTAACCTTCCTTGAGGCCCTGGGCTTGGGAGATGGTTCGGTCACCATGCTAACCTTCCTTGAGGCCCTGGGCTTGGGAGATGGGTCGGGCACCATGCTAGCCTTCCTTGAGGGCTTGGGAGATGGGTCGGTCACCATGCTAACCTTGCTTGAGGCCCTAGGCTTGGGAGATGGTTTGGTCACCATGCTAACCTTCCTTGAGGCCCTGGGCTTGGGAGATGGTTTGGTCACCATGCTAACCTTCCTTGAGGCCTTAGCTTGGGAGATGGTTTGGTCACCATGCTAACCTTGCTTGAGGCCCTAGGCTTGGGAGATGGTTTAGTCACCATGCTAACCTTCCTTGAAGCCCTGGGCTTGGGAGATGGTTTGGTCACCATGCTAACCTTCCTTGAGGCCCTGGGCTTGGGAGATGGTTTGGTGACCATGCTAACCTTGCTTGAGGCCCTGGGCTTGGGAGATGGTTCAGTCACCATGCTAATCTAGAGGTGATAGAAACGCACACCTATTTAGGCGAGGTGCTGGCTAGCGAAGTAGAACACTTGAAAAATTAAAGGAGAGCCGCACACTCTAGGAGCTCAGATGTAATAATGTAATAACCAACGTTTGGACAGACAAGCTGTCTTCATCAGGGTGTAATGACAAACACTGCAGGATGACTCGTTTATATCATGTCAAAGGACACACACAGGTGTCTGTAATCATGGCCGGGTGTGGCCTGATATCATTGGTTAATTATCATATATTAAAATAGTATACAAAAAACATAAATGGATAGCGTACGATCATAGATACAATTTGGCTCTATAAGCCTACACACTTTTACAATAGCAAAATCATAATAATCACAAGAATGGCTTCAGATCAAAGTCTATGTTGAGACCGAAGGGAGCAAGGGTCTTTAAATTAAAGATCCAGGCAGCCTCTCGTTTTAACAATAAATTGTCGAGGTCACCCCTCTCTCCTAGGGAGGCTGACGTGTTCGATGCCAATATAACGTAGGGACGAAATGGAGTGGTTTGCTTCCAAAAAGTGGGCTGCAACTGGGTAAGTCAAGTTTTTGCACCTAATGGTGCTACGATGCTCCGAGATTTGTACTTTTAATTGACGCTTTTTTTTACCCACATCATTTTTACCACAAGGACAAGTTATAAGATAAATAACTGCCTTAGTGGAGCATGTGATAACACCTTTGATTGGGATCTGTTTCCCTGTTTGGGGGTGTTTAAAGGATCTACATTTATAAGTGCCATTGCATTGAGTACAGCCATTACAGTTGTAGTTTCCATCCAGTAGGGGCGCAAATAGACGATGTGCAAGAATATCTTGGGGTGGTAAATCAGAGTTTACCAATTGATCTCTGAGATTTCTGCCCCGCGAGAATACGACCAAGGGAGGGTCCGAAAACACATTACCGATACTGTCATGGGATCTTAGAATGTGCCAATGTTTGTGAACGATTTGGTCACCATGCTAACCTTGCTTGAGGCCCCCCTAGGTGTTTGGCTCAGCAGGCTAATCTGGGACACAGGAGACCTGGGTTAGAACCCTGTCAGCCAGTGTACTACATTACGATGACTACATGGTTCGTCCTGTTGTTTCCCAGGTGTTGTTCCAGAGTCCAGGCACCATCATGGGTCACATAGTGCGTAGTCGAGGAACCAGTCAGAGATCCACAGAGCTGCTCCGCTGTCTACAGGAGATGCCCCAGACCAACTGTGCCAATACCTGCCACACTGGAGGTGAACCCAACCCAACACCTGTGGTGTTTCCACTAGTGGGATACCCTTTGGTGGTACTTCCATCAGTGTTGTGAAAATGGGAGTTGAGTTGTAGGGGACAGAAATATTTATCATGTATGATACTATAAATACCTCACGTGACTCGTAATGAGACTAAGCAATTAGCATATTAAAATATTGATCTGACTACATAAAGAAAATAAGCAATATGCAAGAGACTATGGTGGAGTTACAGTAATAGACCACTATAATTGCAGTAATATAACACTATAGTTACAGTAATAGAACACTATAGTTGATTTACAGTAATACAACACTGTAGTTACAGTAATATAACACTATAGTTACAGTAATAGTTGAGTTACAGTAATATAACGCTATAGTTACAGTAATAGAACACTATAGTTACAGTAACAGAACACTATAGTTACAGTAATATAACACTATAGTTGAGTTACAGTAAAAGAACACTATAGTTACAGTAATATAACACTATGGTTACAGTAATAGAACATTATAGTTACAGTAATAGAACACTATAGTAGAGATACAGTAATAGAACACTATAATTACATTAATAGAACACTATAGTTACAGTAATAGAACACTATAGTTGAGTTACAGTAATAGAACACTATAGATACAGTAATAGAACACTATAGATACAGTAATATAACACTATAGATGCAGTAATAGAACACTATAGTTGAGTTACAGTAATTTAACTCTATAGTTACAGTAATATAACACTATAGTTACAGTAATTGAACACTATAGTTACAGTAATTGAACACTATAGTTACAGTAATAGAACACTAGAGTTACAGTAATAGAACACTATAGTAACAGTAATAGAATACTATAGCTACAGTAATAGAACACTATAGTTGAGTTACAGTAATAGAACACTATAGTTACAGTAATAGAACACTATAGTTGAGTTACAGTAATAGAACACTATAGTTACAGTAATATAACACTATAGTTACAGTAATTTAACACTGTAGTTACAGTAATATAACACTATAGTTACTGTAATATAACACTATAGTTACAGTAATAGAACACTATAGTTACTGTAATATAGCACTATAGTTACAGTAATAGAACTCAATAGTTGAATTACAGTAATAGAACACTCTAGTTACAGTAATAGAACACTGTAGTTACAGTAATAGAACACTATATTTACAGTAATAGAACACTATAGTTACAGTAATAGAACATTATAGGTACTGTAATGGAACACTCTAGTTACAGTAATATCACTCTAGTTACAGTAAGAGAAAACTGTAGTTACAGTAATAGAACACTATAGTTACAGTAATAGAACACTATAGTTACAGTAATAGAACACTATAGTTGAGTTACAGGAATAGAACACTATAGTTGAGTTACAGTAATAGAACACTATAGTTACTGTAATAGAACACTATAGTTACAGTAATAGAACACTATAGTTACAGTAACAGAACACTATAGTTACAGTAGCAGAACACTATAGTTGCAGTAACAGAACACTATAGTTACAGTAATAGAACACTATAGTTACTGTAATATAACACTATAGTTGAGTTTCAGTAATATAACACTATAGTTACAGTAACAGAACACTATAGTTACAGTAACATAACACTATAGTTACAGTAACAGAACACAATAGTTACAGTAATAAAACACTATAGTTACAGTAATAGAACACTATAGTTACAGTAATTTAACACTATAGTTACAGTAATAGAACACTATAGTTACAGTAATTTAACACTATAGTTACTGTAATATAACACTATAGTTACAGTAATATAACACTATAGTTACAGTAACAGAATACTATAGTTACAGTAACAGAACACTATAGTTACAGTAACAGAACACTATAGTTACAGTAATAGAACACTATAGTTACAGTAATAGAACACTATAATAGAACACAGTAATAGAACACTGTAGTTACAGTAATTTAATACTAGTTACTGTAATATAACACTATAGTTACTGTAATATAACACTATAGTTACAGTAATAGAACACTATAGTTACAGTAATGTAACACTATAGTTGAGTTTCAGTAATAGGCAATGAAGAAATGTGTCAGAATGTATTCTAAATTCAAGTATATTTAATGACTTTGTCAAATGAATGGAAGACCAGTAATAGAACACTATAGTTGAGTTACAGTAATATAACACTATAGTTGAGTTACAGTAAAATAACACTATAGTTACAGTAATAGAACATTATAGTTACAGTAATAGAACAATATAGTAGAGATACAGTAATAGAACACTATCATTACATTAATAGAACACTATAGTTACAGTAATAGAACACTATAGTTGAGATACAGTAATAGAACACTATAGTTACTGTAATATAACACTATAGTTGAGTTACGGTAATAGAACACTGTAGTTACAGTAATAGAACACTGTAGTTACAGTAATAGAACACTATATTTACAGTAATAGAACGCTATAGTTACAGTAATAGAACATTATAGTTACTGTAATATAACACTATAGTTGAGTTACAGTAATGGAACACTCTAGTTACAGTAATATCACTCTAGTTACAGTAATAGAATACTGTAGTTACAGTAATAGAACACTATAGTTACAGTAATAGAACACTATAGTTGAGTTACAGGAATAGAACACTATTGTTGAGTTACAGTAATAGAACACTATAGTTACTGTAATATAACACTATAGTTACAGTAATAGAACTCTATAGTCACAGTAATAGAACACTATAGTTACAGTAACAGAACACTATAGTTACAGAACACTGTAGTTGCAGTAACAGAACACTATAGTTACAGTATTAGAACACTATATTTACTGTAATATAACACTATAGTTGAGTTTCAGTAATATAACACTATAGTTACAGTAACAGAACACTATAGTTACAGTAACAGAACACTATAGTTACAGTAACAGAACACAATAGTTACAGTAATAGAACACTATAGTTACAGTAATAAAACACTATAGTTACAGTAATAGACCACTATAGTTACTGTAATAGACCACTATAGTTACAGTAATAGAACACTATAGTTACAGTAATTAACACTATAGTTACAGTAATAGAACACTATAGTTACAGTAATAGAACATTAAAGTTACTGTAATGGAACACTCTAGTTACAGTAATATCACTCTAGTTACAGTAATAGAAAACTGTAGTTACAGTAATAGAACACTATAGTTACAGTAATAGAACACTATAGTTACAGTAATAGAACACTATAGTTACAGTAATAGAACACTATAGTTGAGTTACAGGAATAGAACACTATAGTTGAGTTACAGTAATAGAACACTATAGTTACAGTAATAGAACACTATAGTTACAGTAATAGAACACTATATTTACAGTAATAGAACACTCTAGTTACAGTAATATCACTCTAGTTACAGTAATAGAAAACTGTAGTTACAGTAATAGAACACTATAATTACAGTAATAGAACTCTATAGTTACAGTAATAGAACACTATAGTTACAGTAACAGAACACTATAGTTGCAGTAACAGAACACTATAGTCACAGTATTAGAACACTATAATTCCTGTAATATAACACTATAGTTGAGTTTCAGTAATATAACACTATAGTTACAGTAACAGAACACTATAGTTACAGTAACAGAACACTATAGTTACAGTAACAGAACACAATAGTTACAGTAATAGAACACTATAGTTACAGTAATAAAACACTATAGTTACAGTAATAGACCACTATAGTTACTGTAATAGACCACTATAGTTACAGTAATAGAACACTATAGTTACAGTAATTAACACTATAGTTACAGTAATAGAACACTATAGTTACAGTAATAGAACATTAAAGTTACTGTAATGGAACACTCTAGTTACAGTAATATCAATCTAGTTACAGTAATAGAAAACTGTAGTTACAGTAATAGAACACTATAGTTACAGTAATAGAACACTATAGTTACAGTAATAGAACACTATAGTTACAGTAATAGAACACTATAGTTGAGTTACAGGAATAGAACACTATAGTTGAGTTACAGTAATAGAACACTATAGTTACAGTAATAGAACACTATAGTTACAGTAATAGAACACTATATTTACAGTAATAGAACACTCTAGTTACAGTAATATCACTCTAGTTACAGTAATAGAAAACTGTAGTTACAGTAATAGAACACTATAATTACAGTAATAGAACTCTATAGTTACAGTAATAGAACACTATAGTTACAGTAACAGAACACTATAGTTGCAGTAACAGAACACTATAGTCACAGTATTAGAACACTATAATTCCTGTAATATAACACTATAGTTGAGTTTCAGTAATATAACACTATAGTTACAGTAAAAGAACACTATAGTTACAGTAATAGAACATTAAAGTTACTGTAATGGAACACTCTAGTTACAGTAATATCACTCTAGTTACAGTAATAGAAAACTGTAGTTACAGTAATAGAACACTATAGTTACAGTAATAGAACACTATAGTTACAGTAATAGAACACTATAGTTGAGTTACAGGAATAGAACACTATAGTTGAGTTACAGTAATAGAACACTATAGTTACAGTAATAGAACACTATAGTTACAGTAATAGAACACTCTAGTTACAGTAATATCACTCTAGTTACAGTAATAGAAAACTGTAGTTACAGTAATAGAACACTATAATTACAGTAATAGAACTCTATAGTTACAGTAATAGAACACTATAGTTACAGTAACAGAACACTATAGTTACAGTAACAGAACCTTATAGTTGCAGTAACAGAACACTATAGTTACAGTATTAGAACACTATAGTTCCTGTAATATAACACTATAGTTGAGTTTCAGTAATATAACACTATAGTTACAGTAAAAGAACACTATAGTTACAGTACCAGAACACTATAGTTACAGTAACAGAACACTATAGTTACAGTAACAGAACACAATAGTTACAGTAATAGAACACTATAGTTACAGTAATAAAACACTATAGTTGAGTTACAGTAATAGAACACTATAGTTACAGTAATAGAACACTATAGTTACAGTAAAAGAACACTATATTTACAGTAATAGAACACTCTAGTTACAGTAATATCACTCTAGTTACAGTAATAGAAAACTGTAGTTACAGTAATAGAACACTATAATTACAGTAATAGAACTCTATAGTTACAGTAATAGAACACTATAGTTACAGTAATAGAACACTATAGTTACAGTAACAGAACACTATAGTTGCAGTAACAGAACACTATAGTTACAGTATTAGAACACTATAGTTACTGTAATATAACACTATAGTTGAGTTTCAGTAATATAACACTATAGTTACAGTAAAAGAACACTATAGTTACAGTAACAGAACACTATAGTTACAGTAACAGAACACTATAGTTACAGTAACAGAACACTATAGTTACAGTATTAGAACACTATAGTTCCTGTAATATAACACTATAGTTGAGTTTCAGTAATATAACACTATAGTTACAGTAAAAGAACACTATAGTTACAGTAACAGAACACTATAGTTACAGTAACAGAACACATTAGTTACAGTAATAGAACACTATAGTTACAGTAATAAAACACTATAGTTACAGTAATAGACCACTATAGTTACTGTAATAGACCACTATAGTTACAGTAATAGAACACTATAGTTACTGTAATATAACACTATAGTTGAGTTTCAGTAATATAACACTATAGTTACAGTAACAGAACACAATAGTTACAGTAATAGGACACTATAGTTACAGTAATAAAACACTATAGTTACAGTAATAGACCACTATAGTTACTGTAATAGACCACTATAGTTACAGTAATAGAACACTATAGTTACAGTAATTAACACTATAGTTACAGTAATAGAACACTATAGTTACAGTAATGGAACACTCTAGTTACAGTAATATCACTCTAGTTACAGTAATAGAAAACTGTAGTTACAGTAATAGAACACTATAGTTACAGTAATAGAACACTATAGTTACAGTAATTTAACACTATAGTTACAGTAATAGAACACTATAGTTACAGTAATTTAACACTATAGTTACAGTAATAGAACACTATAGTTGAGTTACAGGAATAGAACACTATAGTTGAGTTACAGTAATAGAACACTATAGTTACTGTAATATAACACTATAGTTACAGTAATAGAACTCTATAGTTACAGTAACAGAACACTATAGTTACAGTAATAGAACACTATAGTAACAGTAATAGAATACTATAGCTACAGTAAAAGAACACTATAGTTGAGTTACAGTAATAGAACACTATAGTTACAGTAATAGAACACTATAGTTGAATTACAGTAATAGAACACTATAGATACAGTAATACAACACTATAGATACAGTAATAGAACACTATAGTTACAGTAATAGAACACTATAGTTACAGTAATAGAACTCTATAGTTACTGTAATGGAACACTCTAGTTACAGTAATATCACTCTAGTTACAGTAATAGAAAACTGTAGTTACAGTAATAGAACACTATAGTTACAGTAATAGAACACTATAGTTACAGTAATAGAACACTATAGTTACAGTAATAGAACTCTATAGTTACAGTAACAGAACACTATAGTTACAGTAATAGAACACTATAGTAACAGTAATAGAATACTATAGCTACAGTAAAAGAACACTATAGTTGAGTTACAGTAATAGAACACTATAGTTACAGTAATAGAACACTATAGTTGAATTACAGTAATAGAACACTATAGATACAGTAATACAACACTATAGATACAGTAATAGAACACTATAGTTATAGTAATAGAACACTATAGTTACAGTAATAGAACTCTATAGTTACTGTAATGGAACACTCTAGTTACAGTAATATCACTCTAGTTACAGTAATAGAAAACTGTAGTTACATTAATAGAACACTATAGTTACAGTAATAGAACACTATAGTTACAGTAATAGAACACTATAGTTACAGTAATAGAACACTATAGTTGAGTTACAGGAATAGAACACTATAGTTGAGTTACAGTAATAGAACACTATAGTTACTGTAATAGAACACTATAGTTACTGTAATAGAACACTATAGTTACAGTAATAGAACACTATAGTTACAGTAACAGAACACTATAGTTACAGTAGCAGAACACTATAGTTGCAGTAACAGAACACTATAGTTACAGTAATAGAACACTATAGTTACTGTAATATAACACTATAGTTGAGTTTCAGTAATATAACACTATAGTTACAGTAACAGAACACTATAGTTACAGTAACAGAACACTATAGTTACAGTAATAGAACACAATAGTTACAGTAATAAAACACTAGTTACAGTAATAAAACACTATAGTTACAGTAATAGAACACTATAGTTACAGTAATTTAACACTATAGTTACAGTAATAGAACACTATAGTTACAGTAATTTAACACTATAGTTACTGTAATATAACACTATAGTTACAGTAACAGAACACTATAGTTACAGTAACAGAACACTATAGTTACAGTAACAGAACACTATAGTTACAGTAACAGAACACAATAGTTACAGTAATAGAACACTATAGTTACAGTAATAGAACACTATAGTTGAGTTACAGTAATAGAACACTATAGATACAGTAATAGAACACTATAGATACAGTAATATAACACTATAGATGCAGTAATAGAACACTATAGTTGAGTTACAGTAATTTAACTCTATAGTTACAGTAATATAACACTATAGTTACAGTAATTGAACACTATAGTTACAGTAATTGAACACTATAGTTACAGTAATAGAACACTAGAGTTACAGTAATAGAACACTATAGTAACAGTAATAGAATACTATAGCTACAGTAATAGAACACTATAGTTGAGTTACAGTAATAGAACACTATAGTTACAGTAATAGAACACTATAGTTGAGTTACAGTAATAGAACACTATAGTTACAGTAATATAACACTATAGTTACAGTAATTTAACACTGTAGTTACAGTAATATAACACTATAGTTACTGTAATATAACACTATAGTTACAGTAATAGAACACTATAGTTACTGTAATATAGCACTATAGTTACAGTAATAGAACTCAATAGTTGAATTACAGTAATAGAACACTCTAGTTACAGTAATAGAACACTGTAGTTACAGTAATAGAACACTATATTTACAGTAATAGAACACTATAGTTACAGTAATAGAACATTATAGGTACTGTAATGGAACACTCTAGTTACAGTAATATCACTCTAGTTACAGTAAGAGAAAACTGTAGTTACAGTAATAGAACACTATAGTTACAGTAATAGAACACTATAGTTACAGTAATAGAACACTATAGTTGAGTTACAGGAATAGAACACTATAGTTGAGTTACAGTAATAGAACACTATAGTTACTGTAATAGAACACTATAGTTACAGTAATAGAACACTATAGTTACAGTAACAGAACACTGTAGTTACAGTAGCAGAACACTATAGTTGCAGTAACAGAACACTATAGTTACAGTAATAGAACACTATAGTTACTGTAATATAACACTATAGTTGAGTTTCAGTAATATAACACTATAGTTACAGTAACAGAACACTATAGTTACAGTAACATAACACTATAGTTACAGTAACAGAACACAATAGTTACAGTAATAAAACACTATAGTTACAGTAATAGAACACTATAGTTACAGTAATTTAACACTATAGTTACAGTAATAGAACACTATAGTTACAGTAATTTAACACTATAGTTACTGTAATATAACACTATAGTTACAGTAATATAACACTATAGTTACAGTAACAGAATACTATAGTTACAGTAACAGAACACTATAGTTACAGTAACAGAACACTATAGTTACAGTAATAGAACACTATAGTTACAGTAATAGAACACTATAATAGAACACAGTAATAGAACACTGTAGTTACAGTAATTTAATACTAGTTACTGTAATATAACACTATAGTTACTGTAATATAACACTATAGTTACAGTAATAGAACACTATAGTTACAGTAATGTAACACTATAGTTGAGTTTCAGTAATAGGCAATGAAGAAATGTGTCAGAATGTATTCTAAATTCAAGTATATTTAATGACTTTGTCAAATGAATGGAAGACCAGTAATAGAACACTATAGTTGAGTTACAGTAATATAACACTATAGTTGAGTTACAGTAAAATAACACTATAGTTACAGTAATAGAACATTATAGTTACAGTAATAGAACAATATAGTAGAGATACAGTAATAGAACACTATCATTACATTAATAGAACACTATAGTTACAGTAATAGAACACTATAGTTGAGATACAGTAATAGAACACTATAGTTACTGTAATATAACACTATAGTTGAGTTACGGTAATAGAACACTGTAGTTACAGTAATAGAACACTGTAGTTACAGTAATAGAACACTATATTTACAGTAATAGAACGCTATAGTTACAGTAATAGAACATTATAGTTACTGTAATATAACACTATAGTTGAGTTACAGTAATGGAACACTCTAGTTACAGTAATATCACTCTAGTTACAGTAATAGAATACTGTAGTTACAGTAATAGAACACTATAGTTACAGTAATAGAACACTATAGTTGAGTTACAGGAATAGAACACTATTGTTGAGTTACAGTAATAGAACACTATAGTTACTGTAATATAACACTATAGTTACAGTAATAGAACTCTATAGTCACAGTAATAGAACACTATAGTTACAGTAACAGAACACTATAGTTACAGAACACTGTAGTTGCAGTAACAGAACACTATAGTTACAGTATTAGAACACTATATTTACTGTAATATAACACTATAGTTGAGTTTCAGTAATATAACACTATAGTTACAGTAACAGAACACTATAGTTACAGTAACAGAACACTATAGTTACAGTAACAGAACACAATAGTTACAGTAATAGAACACTATAGTTACAGTAATAAAACACTATAGTTACAGTAATAGACCACTATAGTTACTGTAATAGACCACTATAGTTACAGTAATAGAACACTATAGTTACAGTAATTAACACTATAGTTACAGTAATAGAACACTATAGTTACAGTAATAGAACATTAAAGTTACTGTAATGGAACACTCTAGTTACAGTAATATCACTCTAGTTACAGTAATAGAAAACTGTAGTTACAGTAATAGAACACTATAGTTACAGTAATAGAACACTATAGTTACAGTAATAGAACACTATAGTTACAGTAATAGAACACTATAGTTGAGTTACAGGAATAGAACACTATAGTTGAGTTACAGTAATAGAACACTATAGTTACAGTAATAGAACACTATAGTTACAGTAATAGAACACTATATTTACAGTAATAGAACACTCTAGTTACAGTAATATCACTCTAGTTACAGTAATAGAAAACTGTAGTTACAGTAATAGAACACTATAATTACAGTAATAGAACTCTATAGTTACAGTAATAGAACACTATAGTTACAGTAACAGAACACTATAGTTGCAGTAACAGAACACTATAGTCACAGTATTAGAACACTATAATTCCTGTAATATAACACTATAGTTGAGTTTCAGTAATATAACACTATAGTTACAGTAACAGAACACTATAGTTACAGTAACAGAACACTATAGTTACAGTAACAGAACACAATAGTTACAGTAATAGAACACTATAGTTACAGTAATAAAACACTATAGTTACAGTAATAGACCACTATAGTTACTGTAATAGACCACTATAGTTACAGTAATAGAACACTATAGTTACAGTAATTAACACTATAGTTACAGTAATAGAACACTATAGTTACAGTAATAGAACATTAAAGTTACTGTAATGGAACACTCTAGTTACAGTAATATCAATCTAGTTACAGTAATAGAAAACTGTAGTTACAGTAATAGAACACTATAGTTACAGTAATAGAACACTATAGTTACAGTAATAGAACACTATAGTTACAGTAATAGAACACTATAGTTGAGTTACAGGAATAGAACACTATAGTTGAGTTACAGTAATAGAACACTATAGTTACAGTAATAGAACACTATAGTTACAGTAATAGAACACTATATTTACAGTAATAGAACACTCTAGTTACAGTAATATCACTCTAGTTACAGTAATAGAAAACTGTAGTTACAGTAATAGAACACTATAATTACAGTAATAGAACTCTATAGTTACAGTAATAGAACACTATAGTTACAGTAACAGAACACTATAGTTGCAGTAACAGAACACTATAGTCACAGTATTAGAACACTATAATTCCTGTAATATAACACTATAGTTGAGTTTCAGTAATATAACACTATAGTTACAGTAAAAGAACACTATAGTTACAGTAATAGAACATTAAAGTTACTGTAATGGAACACTCTAGTTACAGTAATATCACTCTAGTTACAGTAATAGAAAACTGTAGTTACAGTAATAGAACACTATAGTTACAGTAATAGAACACTATAGTTACAGTAATAGAACACTATAGTTGAGTTACAGGAATAGAACACTATAGTTGAGTTACAGTAATAGAACACTATAGTTACAGTAATAGAACACTATAGTTACAGTAATAGAACACTCTAGTTACAGTAATATCACTCTAGTTACAGTAATAGAAAACTGTAGTTACAGTAATAGAACACTATAATTACAGTAATAGAACTCTATAGTTACAGTAATAGAACACTATAGTTACAGTAACAGAACACTATAGTTACAGTAACAGAACCTTATAGTTGCAGTAACAGAACACTATAGTTACAGTATTAGAACACTATAGTTCCTGTAATATAACACTATAGTTGAGTTTCAGTAATATAACACTATAGTTACAGTAAAAGAACACTATAGTTACAGTACCAGAACACTATAGTTACAGTAACAGAACACTATAGTTACAGTAACAGAACACAATAGTTACAGTAATAGAACACTATAGTTACAGTAATAAAACACTATAGTTGAGTTACAGTAATAGAACACTATAGTTACAGTAATAGAACACTATAGTTACAGTAAAAGAACACTATATTTACAGTAATAGAACACTCTAGTTACAGTAATATCACTCTAGTTACAGTAATAGAAAACTGTAGTTACAGTAATAGAACACTATAATTACAGTAATAGAACTCTATAGTTACAGTAATAGAACACTATAGTTACAGTAATAGAACACTATAGTTACAGTAACAGAACACTATAGTTGCAGTAACAGAACACTATAGTTACAGTATTAGAACACTATAGTTACTGTAATATAACACTATAGTTGAGTTTCAGTAATATAACACTATAGTTACAGTAAAAGAACACTATAGTTACAGTAACAGAACACTATAGTTACAGTAACAGAACACTATAGTTACAGTAACAGAACACTATAGTTACAGTATTAGAACACTATAGTTCCTGTAATATAACACTATAGTTGAGTTTCAGTAATATAACACTATAGTTACAGTAAAAGAACACTATAGTTACAGTAACAGAACACTATAGTTACAGTAACAGAACACATTAGTTACAGTAATAGAACACTATAGTTACAGTAATAAAACACTATAGTTACAGTAATAGACCACTATAGTTACTGTAATAGACCACTATAGTTACAGTAATAGAACACTATAGTTACTGTAATATAACACTATAGTTGAGTTTCAGTAATATAACACTATAGTTACAGTAACAGAACACAATAGTTACAGTAATAGGACACTATAGTTACAGTAATAAAACACTATAGTTACAGTAATAGACCACTATAGTTACTGTAATAGACCACTATAGTTACAGTAATAGAACACTATAGTTACAGTAATTAACACTATAGTTACAGTAATAGAACACTATAGTTACAGTAATGGAACACTCTAGTTACAGTAATATCACTCTAGTTACAGTAATAGAAAACTGTAGTTACAGTAATAGAACACTATAGTTACAGTAATAGAACACTATAGTTACAGTAATTTAACACTATAGTTACAGTAATAGAACACTATAGTTACAGTAATTTAACACTATAGTTACAGTAATAGAACACTATAGTTGAGTTACAGGAATAGAACACTATAGTTGAGTTACAGTAATAGAACACTATAGTTACTGTAATATAACACTATAGTTACAGTAATAGAACTCTATAGTTACAGTAACAGAACACTATAGTTACAGTAATAGAACACTATAGTAACAGTAATAGAATACTATAGCTACAGTAAAAGAACACTATAGTTGAGTTACAGTAATAGAACACTATAGTTACAGTAATAGAACACTATAGTTGAATTACAGTAATAGAACACTATAGATACAGTAATACAACACTATAGATACAGTAATAGAACACTATAGTTACAGTAATAGAACACTATAGTTACAGTAATAGAACTCTATAGTTACTGTAATGGAACACTCTAGTTACAGTAATATCACTCTAGTTACAGTAATAGAAAACTGTAGTTACAGTAATAGAACACTATAGTTACAGTAATAGAACACTATAGTTACAGTAATAGAACACTATAGTTACAGTAATAGAACTCTATAGTTACAGTAACAGAACACTATAGTTACAGTAATAGAACACTATAGTAACAGTAATAGAATACTATAGCTACAGTAAAAGAACACTATAGTTGAGTTACAGTAATAGAACACTATAGTTACAGTAATAGAACACTATAGTTGAATTACAGTAATAGAACACTATAGATACAGTAATACAACACTATAGATACAGTAATAGAACACTATAGTTATAGTAATAGAACACTATAGTTACAGTAATAGAACTCTATAGTTACTGTAATGGAACACTCTAGTTACAGTAATATCACTCTAGTTACAGTAATAGAAAACTGTAGTTACATTAATAGAACACTATAGTTACAGTAATAGAACACTATAGTTACAGTAATAGAACACTATAGTTACAGTAATAGAACACTATAGTTGAGTTACAGGAATAGAACACTATAGTTGAGTTACAGTAATAGAACACTATAGTTACTGTAATAGAACACTATAGTTACTGTAATAGAACACTATAGTTACAGTAATAGAACACTATAGTTACAGTAACAGAACACTATAGTTACAGTAGCAGAACACTATAGTTGCAGTAACAGAACACTATAGTTACAGTAATAGAACACTATAGTTACTGTAATATAACACTATAGTTGAGTTTCAGTAATATAACACTATAGTTACAGTAACAGAACACTATAGTTACAGTAACAGAACACTATAGTTACAGTAATAGAACACAATAGTTACAGTAATAAAACACTAGTTACAGTAATAAAACACTATAGTTACAGTAATAGAACACTATAGTTACAGTAATTTAACACTATAGTTACAGTAATAGAACACTATAGTTACAGTAATTTAACACTATAGTTACTGTAATATAACACTATAGTTACAGTAACAGAACACTATAGTTACAGTAACAGAACACTATAGTTACAGTAACAGAACACTATAGTTACAGTAACAGAACACAATAGTTACAGTAATAGAACACTATAGTTACAGTAATAAAACACTATAGTTACAGTAATAAAACACTATAGTTACAGTAATAGACCACTATAGTTACTGTAATAGACCACTATAGTTACAGTAATAGAACACTATAGTTACAGTAATTAACACTATAGTTACAGTAATAGAACACTATAGTTACAGTAATGGAACACTCTAGTTACAGTAATATCACTCTAGTTACAGTAATAGAAAACTGTAGTTACAGTAATAGAACACTATAGTTACAGTAATAGAACACTATAGTTACAGTAATAGAACACTATAGTTACAGTAATAGAACACTATAGTTGAGTTACAGGAATAGAACACTATAGTTGAGTTACAGTAATAGAACACTATAGTTACAGTAATAGAACACTATAGTTACAGTAATAGAACACTATATTTACAGTAATAGAACACTCTAGTTACAATAATATCACTCTAGTTACAGTAATAGAAAACTGTAGTTACAGTAATAGAACACTATAATTACAGTAATAGAACTCTATAGTTACAGTAATAGAACACTATAGTTACAGTAACAGAACACTATAGTTACAGTAACAGAACACTATAGTTGCAGTAACAGAACACTATAGTTACAGTATTAGAACACTATAGTTACTGTAATATAACACTATAGTTGAGTTTCAGTAATATAACACTATAGTTACAGTAAAAGAACACTATAGTTACAGTAACAGAACACTATAGTTACAGTAACAGAACACTATAGTTACAGTAACTGAACACTATAGTTACAGTAACAGAACACTATAGTTACAGTATTAGAACACTATAGTTCCTGTAATATAACACTATAGTTGAGTTTCAGTAATATAACACTATAGTTACAGTAAAAGAACACTATAGTTACAGTAACAGAACACTATAGTTACAGTAACAGAACACATTAGTTACAGTAATAGAACACTATAGTTACAGTAATAAAACACTATAGTTACAGTAATAGACCACTATAGTTACTGTAATAGACCACTATAGTTACAGTAATAGAACACTATAGTTACAGTAATTAACACTATAGTTACAGTAATTTAACACTATAGTTACAGTAATAGAACACTATAGTTACAGTAATAGAACATTATAGTTACTGTAATGGAACACTCTAGTTACAGTAACATCACTCTAGTTACAGTAATAGAAAACTGTAGTTACAGTAATAGAACACTATAGTTACAGTAATAGAACACTATAGTTACAGTAATAGAACACTATAGTTGAGTTACAGGAATAGAACACTATAGTTGAGTTACAGTAATAGAACACTATAGTTACTGTAATATAACACTATAGTTACAGTAATAGAACTCTATAGTTACAGTAATAGAACACTATAGTTACAGTAACAGAACACTATAGTTACAGTAGCAGAACACTATAGTTGCAGTAACAGAACACTATAGTTACAGTAATAGAACACTATAGTTACTGTAATATAACACTATAGTTGAGTTTCAGTAATATAACACTATAGTTACAGTAACAGAACACTATAGTTACAGTAACAGAACACTATAGTTACAGTAACAGAACACTATAGTTACAGTAACAGAACACAATAGTTACAGTAATATAACACAATAGTTACAGTAATAAAACACTAGTTACAGTAATAAAACACTATAGTTACAGTAATAGAACACTATAGTTACAATAATTTAACACTATAGTTACAGTAATAGAAAACTATAGTTACAGTAATAGAACACTAAAGTAGAACACAGTAATAGAACACTGTAGTTACAGTAATATAACACTATAGTTACAGTAACAGAACACTATAGTTACAGTAACAGAACACTATAGTTACAGTTACAGAACACTATAGTTACAGTAACAGAACACTATAGTTACAGTAATAGGACACTATAGTTACAGTAATAGAACACTAAAGTAGAACACAGTAATAGAACACTGTAGTTACAGTAATATAACACTATAGTTACAGTAACAGAACACTATAGTTACAGTAATAGAACACTATAGTAACAGTAATAGAATACTATAGCTACAGTAATAGAACACTATAGTTGAGTTACAGTAATAGAACACTATAGTTACAGTAATAGAACACTATAGTTGAGTTACAGTAATAGAACACTATAGTTACAGTAATATAACACTATAGTTACAGTAATTTAACACTGTAGTTACGGTAATAGAACACTATAGTTACTGTAATATAGCACTATAGTTACAGTAATAGATCTCAATAGTTACTGTAACTATAGAACACTATAGTTACAGTAATAGAACACTATAGTTGAGTTACAGTAATAGAACACTATAGTTACAGTAATAGAACACTGTAGTTACAGTAATAGAACACTATATTTACAGTAATAGAACACTATAGTTACAGTAATAGAACATTATAGTTACTGTAATATAACACTATAGTTGAGTTACACTAATGGAACACTCTAGTTACAGTAATATCACTCTAGTTACAGTAATAGAAAACTGTAGTTACAGTAATAGAACACTATAGTTACAGTAATAGAACACTATAGTTGAGTTACAGGAATAGAACACTATAGTTGAGTTACAGTAATAGAACACGATAGTTACTGTAATATAACACTATAGTTACAGTAATAGAACTCTATAGTTACAGTAATAGAACACTATAGTTACAGTAACAGAAGACTATAGTTACAGAACACTATAGTTGAAGTAACAGAACACTATAGTTACAGTATTAGAACGCTATAGTTACTGTAATATAACACTATAGTTGAGTTTCAGTAATATAACACTATAGTTACAGTAACAGAACACTATAGTTACAGTAACAGAACACTATAGTTACAGTAACAGAACACAATAGTTACAGTAATAGAACACTATAGTTACAGTAATAAAACACTATAGTTACAGTAATAGACCACTATAGTTACAGTAATAGAACACTATAGTTACAGTAATAGAACATTATAGTTACTGTAATGGAACACTCTAGTTACAGTAATATCACTCTAGTTACAGTAATAGAAAACTGTAGTTACAGTAATAGAACACTATAGTTACAGTAATAGAACACTATAGTTACAGTAATTTAACACTATAGTTACAGTAATAGAACACTATAGTTACAGTAATTTAACACTATAGTTACAGTAATAGAACACTATAGTTGAGTTACAGGAATAGAACACTATAGTTGAGTTACAGTAATAGAACACTATAGTTACTGTAATATAACACTATAGTTACAGTAATAGAACTCTATAGCTACAGTAACAGAACAATATAGTTACAGTAATAGAACACTATAGTAACAGTAATAGAATACTATAGCTACAGTAAAAGAACACTATAGTTGAGTTACAGTAATAGAACACTATAGTTACAGTAATAGAACACTATAGTTGAATTACAGTAATAGAACACTATAGATACAGTAATACAACACTATAGATACAGTAATAGAACACTATAGTTACAGTAATAGAACACTATAGTTACAGTAATAGAACTCTATAGTTACTGTAATGGAACACTCTAGTTACAGTAATATCACTCTAGTTACAGTAATAGAAAACTGTAGTTACAGTAATAGAACACTATAGTTACAGTAATAGAACACTATAGTTACAGTAATAGAACACTATAGTTACAGTAATAGAACACTATAGTTGAGTTACAGGAATAGAACACTATAGTTGAGTTACAGTAATAGAACACTATAGTTACTGTAATAGAACACTATAGTTACTGTAATAGAACACTATAGTTACAGTAATAGAACACTATAGTTACAGTAACAGAACACTATAGTTACAGTAGCAGAACACTATAGTTGCAGTAACAGAACACTATAGTTACAGTAATAGAACACTATAGTTACTGTAATATAACACTATAGTTGAGTTTCAGTAATATAACACTATAGTTACAGTAACAGAACACTATAGTTACAGTAACAGAACACTATAGTTACAGTAATAGAACACAATAGTTACAGTAATAAAACACTAGTTACAGTAATAAAACACTATAGTTACAGTAATAGAACACTATAGTTACAGTAATTTAACACTATAGTTACAGTAATAGAACACTATAGTTACAGTAATTTAACACTATAGTTACTGTAATATAACACTATAGTTACAGTAACAGAACACTATAGTTACAGTAACAGAACACTATAGTTACAGTAACAGAACACTATAGTTACAGTAACAGAACACAATAGTTACAGTAATAGAACACTATAGTTACAGTAATAAAACACTATAGTTACAGTAATAAAACACTATAGTTACAGTAATAGACCACTATAGTTACTGTAATAGACCACTATAGTTACAGTAATAGAACACTATAGTTACAGTAATTAACACTATAGTTACAGTAATAGAACACTATAGTTACAGTAATGGAACACTCTAGTTACAGTAATATCACTCTAGTTACAGTAATAGAAAACTGTAGTTACAGTAATAGAACACTATAGTTACAGTAATAGAACACTATAGTTACAATAATAGAACACTATAGTTACAGTAATAGAACACTATAGTTGAGTTACAGGAATAGAACACTATAGTTGAGTTACAGTAATAGAACACTATAGTTACAGTAATAGAACACTATAGTTACAGTAATAGAACACTATATTTACAGTAATAGAACACTCTAGTTACAATAATATCACTCTAGTTACAGTAATAGAAAACTGTAGTTACAGTAATAGAACACTATAATTACAGTAATAGAACTCTATAGTTACAGTAATAGAACACTATAGTTACAGTAACAGAACACTATAGTTACAGTAACAGAACACTATAGTTGCAGTAACAGAACACTATAGTTACAGTATTAGAACACTATAGTTACTGTAATATAACACTATAGTTGAGTTTCAGTAATATAACACTATAGTTACAGTAAAAGAACACTATAGTTACAGTAACAGAACACTATAGTTACAGTAACAGAACACTATAGTTACAGTAACTGAACACTATAGTTACAGTAACAGAACACTATAGTTACAGTATTAGAACACTATAGTTCCTGTAATATAACACTATAGTTGAGTTTCAGTAATATAACACTATAGTTACAGTAAAAGAACACTATAGTTACAGTAACAGAACACTATAGTTACAGTAACAGAACACATTAGTTACAGTAATAGAACACTATAGTTACAGTAATAAAACACTATAGTTACAGTAATAGACCACTATAGTTACTGTAATAGACCACTATAGTTACAGTAATAGAACACTATAGTTACAGTAATTAACACTATAGTTACAGTAATTTAACACTATAGTTACAGTAATAGAACACTATAGTTACAGTAATAGAACATTATAGTTACTGTAATGGAACACTCTAGTTACAGTAACATCACTCTAGTTACAGTAATAGAAAACTGTAGTTACAGTAATAGAACACTATAGTTACAGTAATAGAACACTATAGTTACAGTAATAGAACACTATAGTTGAGTTACAGGAATAGAACACTATAGTTGAGTTACAGTAATAGAACACTATAGTTACTGTAATATAACACTATAGTTACAGTAATAGAACTCTATAGTTACAGTAATAGAACACTATAGTTACAGTAACAGAACACTATAGTTACAGTAGCAGAACACTATAGTTGCAGTAACAGAACACTATAGTTACAGTAATAGAACACTATAGTTACTGTAATATAACACTATAGTTGAGTTTCAGTAATATAACACTATAGTTACAGTAACAGAACACTATAGTTACAGTAACAGAACACTATAGTTACAGTAACAGAACACTATAGTTACAGTAACAGAACACAATAGTTACAGTAATATAACACAATAGTTACAGTAATAAAACACTAGTTACAGTAATAAAACACTATAGTTACAGTAATAGAACACTATAGTTACAATAATTTAACACTATAGTTACAGTAATAGAAAACTATAGTTACAGTAATTTAACACTATAGTTACTGTAATATAACACTATAGTTACAGTAATATAACACTATAGTTACAGTAACAGAACACTATAGTTACAGTTACAGAACACTATAGTTACAGTAACAGAACACTATAGTTACAGTAATAGGACACTATAGTTACAGTAATAGAACACTATAATAGAACACAGTAATAGAACACTGTAGTTACAGTAATATAACACTATAGTTACAGTAACAGAACACTATAGTTACAGTAATAGAACACTATAGTAACAGTAATAGAATACTATAGCTACAGTAATAGAACACTATAGTTGAGTTACAGTAATAGAACACTATAGTTACAGTAATAGAACACTATAGTTGAGTTACAGTAATAGAACACTATAGTTACAGTAATATAACACTATAGTTACAGTAATTTAACACTGTAGTTACGGTAATAGAACACTATAGTTACTGTAATATAGCACTATAGTTACAGTAATAGATCTCAATAGTTACTGTAACTATAGAACACTATAGTTACAGTAATAGAACACTATAGTTGAGTTACAGTAATAGAACACTATAGTTACAGTAATAGAACACTGTAGTTACAGTAATAGAACACTATATTTACAGTAATAGAACACTATAGTTACAGTAATAGAACATTATAGTTACTGTAATATAACACTATAGTTGAGTTACAGTAATGGAACACTCTAGTTACAGTAATATCACTCTAGTTACAGTAATAGAAAACTGTAGTTACAGTAATAGAACACTATAGTTACAGTAATAGAACACTATAGTTGAGTTACAGGAATAGAACACTATAGTTGAGTTACAGTAATAGAACACGATAGTTACTGTAATATAACACTATAGTTACAGTAATAGAACTCTATAGTTACAGTAATAGAACACTATAGTTACAGTAACAGAAGACTATAGTTACAGAACACTATAGTTGAAGTAACAGAACACTATAGTTACAGTATTAGAACGCTATAGTTACTGTAATATAACACTATAGTTGAGTTTCAGTAATATAACACTATAGTTACAGTAACAGAACACTATAGTTACAGTAACAGAACACTATAGTTACAGTAACAGAACACAATAGTTACAGTAATAGAACACTATAGTTACAGTAATAAAACACTATAGTTACAGTAATAGACCACTATAGTTACTGTAATAGACCACTATAGTTACAGTAATAGAACACTATAGTTACAGTAATTTAACACTATAGTTACAGTAATAGAACACTATAGTTACAGTAATTTAACACTATAGTTACAGTAATAGAACACTGTAGTTACGGTAATAGAACACTATAGTTACTGTAATATAGCACTATAGTTACAGTAATAGATCTCAATAGTTACTGTAATAGACCACTATAGTTACAGTAATAGAACACTATAGTTACAGTAATTTAACACTATAGTTACAGTAATAGAACACTATAGTTACAGTAATTTAACACTATAGTTACAGTAATAGAACACTATAGTTGAGTTACAGGAATAGAACACTATAGTTGAGTTACAGTAATAGAACACTATAGTTACTGTAACAGAACACTATAGTTACAGTAGCAGAACACTATAGTTGCAGTAACAGAACACTATAGTTACAGTAATAGAACACTATAGTTACTGTAATATAACACTATAGTTGAGTTTCAGTAATATAACACTATAGTTACAGTAACAGAACACTATAGTTACAGTAACAGAACATTATAGTTACAGTAATAGAACACAATAGTTACAGTAATAAAACACTAGTTACAGTAATAAAACACTATAGTTACAGTAATAGAACACTATAGTTACAGTAATTTAACACTATAGTTACAGTAATAGAACACTATAGTTACAGTAATTTAACACTATAGTTACAGTAATTAACACTATAGTTACAGTAATAGAACACTATAGTTACAGTAATGGAACACTCTAGTTACAGTAATATCACTCTAGTTACAGTAATAGAAAACTGTAGTTACAGTAATAGAACACTATAGTTACAGTAATAGAACACTATAGTTACAGTAATTTAACACTATAGTTACAGTAATAGAACACTAATTTACAGTAATTTAACACTATAGTTACAGTAATAGAACACTATAGTTGAGTTACAGGAATAGAACACTATAGTTGAGTTACAGTAATAGAACACTATAGTTACTGTAATATAACACTATAGTTACAGTAATAGAACTCTATAGTTACAGTAACAGAACACTATAGTTACAGTAATAGAACACTATAGTAACAGTAATAGAATACTATAGCTACAGTAAAAGAACACTATAGTTGAGTTACAGTAATAGAACACTATAGTTAAAGTAATAGAACACTATAGTTGAGTTACAGTAATAGAACACTATAGTTACAGTAATATAACACTATAGTTACAGTAATTTAACACTAGTTACAGTAATAGAACACTATAGTTACTGTAATATAGCACTATAGTTACAGTAATAGAACTCAATAGTTACTGTAACTATAGAACACTATAGTTACAGTAATAGAACACTATAGTTGAATTACAGTAATAGAACACTATAGATACAGTAATACAACACTATAGATACAGTAAAAGAACACTATAGTTACAGTAATAGAACACTATAGTTACAGTAATAGAACTCTATAGTTACTGTAATGGAACACTCTAGTTACAGTAATATCACTCTAGTTATAGGAATAGAAAACTGTAGTTACAGTAATAGAACACTATAGTTACAGTAATAGAACACTATAGCTACAGTAATAGAACACTATAGTTACAGTAATAGAACACTATAGTTGAGTTACAGGAATAGAACACTATAGTTGAGTTACAGTAATAGAACACTATAGTTACTGTAATAGAACACTATAGTTACTGTAATAGAACACTATAGTTACAGTAATAGAACACTATAGTTACAGTAACAGAACACTATAGTTACAGTAGCAGAACACTATAGTTGCAGTAACAGAACACTATAGTTACAGTAATAGAACACTATAGTTACTGTAATATAACACTATAGTTGAGTTTCAGTAATATAACACTATAGTTACAGTAACAGAACACTATAGTTACAGTAACAGAACACTATAGTTACATTAATAGAACACAATAGTTACAGTAATAAAACACTAGTTACAGTAATAAAACACTATAGTTACAGTAATAGAACACTATAGTTACAATAATTTAACACTATAGTTACAGTAATAGAACACTATAGTTACAGTAATTTAACACTATAGTTACTGTAATATAACACTATAGTTACAGTAACAGAACACTATAGTTACAGTAACAGAACACTATAGTTACAGTAACAGAACACTATAGTTACAGTAACAGAACACAATAGTTACAGTAATAGAACACTATAGTTACAGTAATAAAACACTATAGTTACAGTAATAGACCACTATAGTTACTGTAATAGACCACTATAGTTACAGTAATAGAACACTATAGTTACAGTAATTAACACTATAGTTACAGTAATAGAACACTATAGTTACAGTAATGGAACACTCTAGTTACAGTAATATCACTCTAGTTACAGTAATAGAAAAATTTGTTACAGTAATAGAACACTATAGTTACAGTAATAGAACACTATAGTTACAGTAATAGAACACTATAGTTACAGTAATAGAACACTATAGTTGAGTTACAGGAATAGAACACTATAGTTGAGTTACAGTAATAGAACACTATAGTTACAGTAATAGAACACTATAGTTACAGTAATAGAACACTATATTTACAGTAATAGAACACTCTAGTTACAGTAATATCACTCTAGTTACAGTAATAGAAAACTGTAGTTACAGTAATAGAACACTATAATTACAGTAATAGAACTCTATAGTTACAGTAATAGAACACTATAGTTACAGTAACAGAACACTATAGTTACAGTAACAGAACACTATAGTTGCAGTAACAGAACACTATAGTTACAGTATTAGAACACTATAGTTCCTGTAATATAACACTATAGTTGAGTTACAGTAATAGAACACTATAGTTACAGTAATAGAACACTATAGTTACAGTAATAGAACACTCTAGTTACAGTAATATCACTCTAGTTACAGTAATAGAAAACTGTAGTTACAGTAATAGAACACTATAATTACAGTAATAGAACTCTATAGTTACAGTAATAGAACACTATAGTTACAGTAACAGAACACTATAGTTACAGTAACAGAACACTATAGTTGCAGTAACAGAACACTATAGTTACAGTATTAGAACACTATAGTTCCTGTAATATAACACTATAGTTGAGTTTCAGTAATATAACACTATAGTTACAGTAAAAGAACACTATAGTTACAGTACCAGAACACTATAGTTACAGTAACAGAACACTATAGTTACAGTAACAGAACACTATAGTTACAGTAATTTAACACTATAGTTACAGTAATTTAACACTATAGTTACAGTAATAGAACACTATAGTTACAGTAATAGAACATTATAGTTACTGTAATGGAACACTCTAGTTACAGTAATATCACTCTAGTTACAGTAATAGAAAACTGTAGTTACAGTAATAGAACACTATAGTTACAGTAATAGAACACTATAGTTGAGTTACAGGAATAGAACACTATAGTAAAAGAACACTATATTTACAGTAATAGAACACTCTAGTTACAGTAATATCACTCTAGTTACAGTAATAGAAAACTGTAGTTACAGTAATAGAACACTATAATTACAGTAATAGAACTCTATAGTTACAGTAATAGAACACTATAGTTACAGTAATTTAACACAATAGTTACTGTAATATAACACTATAGTTACAGTAATATAACACTATAGTTACAGTAACAGAACACTGTAGTTACAGTAACAGAACACTATAGTTACAGTAACAGAACACTATAGTTACAGTAATAGAACACTATAGTTACAGTAATAGAACACTATAATAGAACACAGTAATAGAACACTGTAGTTACAGTAATTCAATACTAGTTACTGTAATATAACACTATAGTTACTGTAATATAACACTATAGTTACAGTAATAGAACACTATAGTTACAGTAATGTAACACTATAGTTGAGTTTCAGTAAAAGGCAATGAAGAAATGTGTCAGAATGTATTCTAAATTCAAGTATATTTAATGACTTTGTCAAATTAATGGAAGACCAGTAATAGAACACTATAGTTGAGTTACAGTAATATAACACTATAGTTGAGTTACAGTAAAATAACACTATAGTTACAGTAATAGAACATTATAGTTACAGTAATAGAACACTATAGTAGCGATACAGTAATAGAACACTATAATTACATTAATAGAACACTATAGTTACAGTAATAGAACACTATAGTTGAGTTACAGTAATAGAACACTATAGTTACTGTAATATAACACTATAGTTGAGTTACGGTAATAGAACACTGTAGTTACAGTAATAGAACACTGTAGTTACAGTAATAGAACACTATATTTACAGTAATAGAACGCTATAGTTACAGTAATAGAACATTATAGTTACTGTAATATAACACTATAGTTGAGTTACAGTAATGGAACACTCTAGTTACAGTAATATCACTCTAGTTACAGTAATAGAACACTATAGTTACTGTAATTAACACTATAGTTACAGTAATAGAAAACTATAGTTACAGTAATAGAACATTAAAGTTACTGTAATGGAACACTCTAGTTACAGTAATAGAAAACTGTAGTTACAGTAATAGAATACTATAGCTACAGTAATAGAACACTATAGTTGAGTTACAGTAATAGAACACTATAGTTACAGTAATAGAACACTATAGTTGAGTTACAGTAATAGAACACTATAGTTACAGTAATATAACACTATAGTTACAGTAATTTAACACTGTAGTTACGGTAATAGAACACTATAGTTACTGTAATATAGCACTATAGTTACAGTAATAGATCTCAATAGTTACTGTAACTATAGAACACTATAGTTACAGTAATAGAACACTATAGTTGAGTTACAGTAATAGAACACTATAGTTACAGTAATAGAACACTGTAGTTACAGTAATAGAACACTATATTTACAGTAATAGAACACTATAGTTACAGTAATAGAACATTATAGTTACTGTAATATAACACTATAGTTGAGTTACAGTAATGGAACACTCTAGTTACAGTAATATCACTCTAGTTACAGTAATAGAAAACTGTAGTTACAGTAATAGAACACTATAGTTACAGTAATAGAACACTATAGTTGAGTTACAGGAATAGAACACTATAGTTGAGTTACAGTAATAGAACACGATAGTTACTGTAATATAACACTATAGTTACAGTAATAGAACTCTATAGTTACAGTAATAGAACACTATAGTTACAGTAACAGAAGACTATAGTTACAGAACACTATAGTTGAAGTAACAGAACACTATAGTTACAGTATTAGAACGCTATAGTTACTGTAATATAACACTATAGTTGAGTTTCAGTAATATAACACTATAGTTACAGTAACAGAACACTATAGTTACAGTAACAGAACACTATAGTTACAGTAACAGAACACAATAGTTACAGTAATAGAACACTATAGTTACAGTAATAAAACACTATAGTTACAGTAATAGACCACTATAGTTACTGTAATAGACCACTATAGTTACAGTAATAGAACACTATAGTTACAGTAATTTAACACTATAGTTACAGTAATAGAACACTATAGTTACAGTAATTTAACACTATAGTTACAGTAATAGAACACTGTAGTTACGGTAATAGAACACTATAGTTACTGTAATATAGCACTATAGTTACAGTAATAGATCTCAATAGTTACTGTAATAGACCACTATAGTTACAGTAATAGAACACTATAGTTACAGTAATTTAACACTATAGTTACAGTAATAGAACACTATAGTTACAGTAATTTAACACTATAGTTACAGTAATAGAACACTATAGTTGAGTTACAGGAATAGAACACTATAGTTGAGTTACAGTAATAGAACACTATAGTTACTGTAACAGAACACTATAGTTACAGTAGCAGAACACTATAGTTGCAGTAACAGAACACTATAGTTACAGTAATAGAACACTATAGTTACTGTAATATAACACTATAGTTGAGTTTCAGTAATATAACACTATAGTTACAGTAACAGAACACTATAGTTACAGTAACAGAACATTATAGTTACAGTAATAGAACACAATAGTTACAGTAATAAAACACTAGTTACAGTAATAAAACACTATAGTTACAGTAATAGAACACTATAGTTACAGTAATTTAACACTATAGTTACAGTAATAGAACACTATAGTTACAGTAATTTAACACTATAGTTACAGTAATTAACACTATAGTTACAGTAATAGAACACTATAGTTACAGTAATGGAACACTCTAGTTACAGTAATATCACTCTAGTTACAGTAATAGAAAACTGTAGTTACAGTAATAGAACACTATAGTTACAGTAATAGAACACTATAGTTACAGTAATTTAACACTATAGTTACAGTAATAGAACACTAATTTACAGTAATTTAACACTATAGTTACAGTAATAGAACACTATAGTTGAGTTACAGGAATAGAACACTATAGTTGAGTTACAGTAATAGAACACTATAGTTACTGTAATATAACACTATAGTTACAGTAGTAGAACTCTATAGTTACAGTAACAGAACACTATAGTTACAGTAATAGAACACTATAGTAACAGTAATAGAATACTATAGCTACAGTAAAAGAACACTATAGTTGAGTTACAGTAATAGAACACTATAGTTAAAGTAATAGAACACTATAGTTGAGTTACAGTAATAGAACACTATAGTTACAGTAATATAACACTATAGTTACAGTAATTTAACACTAGTTACAGTAATAGAACACTATAGTTACTGTAATATAGCACTATAGTTACAGTAATAGAACTCAATAGTTACTGTAACTATAGAACACTATAGTTACAGTAATAGAACACTATAGTTGAATTACAGTAATAGAACACTATAGATACAGTAATACAACACTATAGATACAGTAAAAGAACACTATAGTTACAGTAATAGAACACTATAGTTACAGTAATAGAACTCTATAGTTACTGTAATGGAACACTCTAGTTACAGTAATATCACTCTAGTTATAGGAATAGAAAACTGTAGTTACAGTAATAGAACACTATAGTTACAGTAATAGAACACTATAGCTACAGTAATAGAACACTATAGTTACAGTAATAGAACACTATAGTTGAGTTACAGGAATAGAACACTATAGTTGAGTTACAGTAATAGAACACTATAGTTACTGTAATAGAACACTATAGTTACAGTAATAGAACACTATAGTTACAGTAACAGAACACTATAGTTACAGTAGCAGAACACTATAGTTGCAGTAACAGAACACTATAGTTACAGTAATAGAACACTATAGTTACTGTAATATAACACTATAGTTGAGTTTCAGTAATATAACACTATAGTTACAGTAACAGAACACTATAGTTACAGTAACAGAACACTATAGTTACATTAATAGAACACAATAGTTACAGTAATAAAACACTAGTTACAGTAATAAAACACTATAGTTACAGTAATAGAACACTATAGTTACAATAATTTAACACTATAGTTACAGTAATAGAACACTATAGTTACAGTAATTTAACACTATAGTTACTGTAATATAACACTATAGTTACAGTAACAGAACACTATAGTTACAGTAACAGAACACTATAGTTACAGTAACAGAACACTATAGTTACAGTAACAGAACACAATAGTTACAGTAATAGAACACTATAGTTACAGTAATAAAACACTATAGTTACAGTAATAGACCACTATAGTTACTGTAATAGACCACTATAGTTACAGTAATAGAACACTATAGTTACAGTAATTAACACTATAGTTACAGTAATAGAACACTATAGTTACAGTAATGGAACACTCTAGTTACAGTAATATCACTCTAGTTACAGTAATAGAAAAATTTGTTACAGTAATAGAACACTATAGTTACAGTAATAGAACACTATAGTTACAGTAATAGAACACTATAGTTACAGTAATAGAACACTATAGTTGAGTTACAGGAATAGAACACTATAGTTGAGTTACAGTAATAGAACACTATAGTTACAGTAATAGAACACTATAGTTACAGTAATAGAACACTATATTTACAGTAATAGAACACTCTAGTTACAGTAATATCACTCTAGTTACAGTAATAGAAAACTGTAGTTACAGTAATAGAACACTATAATTACAGTAATAGAACTCTATAGTTACAGTAATAGAACACTATAGTTACAGTAACAGAACACTATAGTTACAGTAACAGAACACTATAGTTGCAGTAACAGAACACTATAGTTACAGTATTAGAACACTATAGTTCCTGTAATATAACACTATAGTTGAGTTACAGTAATAGAACACTATAGTTACAGTAATAGAACACTATAGTTACAGTAATAGAACACTCTAGTTACAGTAATATCACTCTAGTTACAGTAATAGAAAACTGTAGTTACAGTAATAGAACACTATAATTACAGTAATAGAACTCTATAGTTACAGTAATAGAACACTATAGTTACAGTAACAGAACACTATAGTTACAGTAACAGAACACTATAGTTGCAGTAACAGAACACTATAGTTACAGTATTAGAACACTATAGTTCCTGTAATATAACACTATAGTTGAGTTTCAGTAATATAACACTATAGTTACAGTAAAAGAACACTATAGTTACAGTACCAGAACACTATAGTTACAGTAACAGAACACTATAGTTACAGTAACAGAACACTATAGTTACAGTAATTTAACACTATAGTTACAGTAATTTAACACTATAGTTACAGTAATAGAACACTATAGTTACAGTAATAGAACATTATAGTTACTGTAATGGAACACTCTAGTTACAGTAATATCACTCTAGTTACAGTAATAGAAAACTGTAGTTACAGTAATAGAACACTATAGTTACAGTAATAGAACACTATAGTTGAGTTACAGGAATAGAACACTATAGTAAAAGAACACTATATTTACAGTAATAGAACACTCTAGTTACAGTAATATCACTCTAGTTACAGTAATAGAAAACTGTAGTTACAGTAATAGAACACTATAATTACAGTAATAGAACTCTATAGTTACAGTAATAGAACACTATAGTTACAGTAATTTAACACAATAGTTACTGTAATATAACACTATAGTTACAGTAATATAACACTATAGTTACAGTAACAGAACACTGTAGTTACAGTAACAGAACACTATAGTTACAGTAACAGAACACTATAGTTACAGTAATAGAACACTATAGTTACAGTAATAGAACACTATAATAGAACACAGTAATAGAACACTGTAGTTACAGTAATTCAATACTAGTTACTGTAATATAACACTATAGTTACTGTAATATAACACTATAGTTACAGTAATAGAACACTATAGTTACAGTAATGTAACACTATAGTTGAGTTTCAGTAAAAGGCCATGAAGAAATGTGTCAGAATGTATTCTAAATTCAAGTATATTTAATGACTTTGTCAAATTAATGGAAGACCAGTAATAGAACACTATAGTTGAGTTACAGTAATATAACACTATAGTTGAGTTACAGTAAAATAACACTATAGTTACAGTAATAGAACATTATAGTTACAGTAATAGAACACTATAGTAGCGATACAGTAATAGAACACTATAATTACATTAATAGAACACTATAGTTACAGTAATAGAACACTATAGTTGAGTTACAGTAATAGAACACTATAGTTACTGTAATATAACACTATAGTTGAGTTACGGTAATAGAACACTGTAGTTACAGTAATAGAACACTGTAGTTACAGTAATAGAACACTATATTTACAGTAATAGAACGCTATAGTTACAGTAATAGAACATTATAGTTACTGTAATATAACACTATAGTTGAGTTACAGTAATGGAACACTCTAGTTACAGTAATATCACTCTAGTTACAGTAATAGAACACTATAGTTACTGTAATTAACACTATAGTTACAGTAATAGAAAACTATAGTTACAGTAATAGAACATTAAAGTTACTGTAATGGAACACTCTAGTTACAGTAATAGAAAACTGTAGTTACAGTAATAGAAAACTGTAGTTACAGTAATAGAACACTATAGTTACAGTAATAGAACACTATAGTTACAGTAATAGAACACTATAGTTACAGTAATAGAACACTATAGTTGAGTTACAGGAATAGAACACTATAGTTGAGTTACAGGAATAGAACACTATAGTTGAGTTACAGTAATAGAACACTATAGTTACAGTAATAGAACACTATAGTTACAGTAAAAGAACACTATATTTACAGTAATAGAACACTCTAGTTACAGTAATATCACTCTAGTTACAGTAATAGAAAACTGTAGTTACAGTAATAGAACACTATAATTACAGTAATAGAACTCTATAGTTACAGTAATAGAACACTATAGTTACAGTAACAGAACACTATAGTTACAGTAACAGAACACTATAGTTGCAGTAACAGAACACTATAGTTACAGTATTAGAACACTATAGTTACTGTAATATAACACTATAGTTGAGTTTCAGTAATATAACACTATAGTTACAGTAAAAGAACACTATAGTTACAGTAACAGAACACTATAGTTACAGTAACAGAACACTATAGTTACAGTAACAGAACACTATAGTTACAGTAACAGAACACTATAGTTACAGTATTAGAACACTATAGTTCCTGTAATATAACACTATAGTTGAGTTTCAGTAATATAACACTATAGTTACAGTAAAAGAACACTATAGTTACAGTAACAGAACACTATAGTTACAGTAACAGAACACATTAGTTACAGTAATAGAACACTATAGTTACAGTAATAAAACACTATAGTTACAGTAATAGACCACTATAGTTACTGTAATAGACCACTATAGTTACAGTAATAGAACACTATAGTTACAGTAATTAACACTATAGTTACAGTAATTTAACACTATAGTTACAGTAATAGAACACTATAGTTACAGTAATAGAACATTATAGTTACTGTAATGGAACACTCTAGTTACAGTAACATCACTCTAGTTACAGTAATAGAAAACTGTAGTTACAGTAATAGAACACTATAGTTACAGTAATAGAACACTATAGTTACAGTAATAGAACACTATAGTTGAGTTACAGGAATAGAACACTATATTTGAGTTACAGTAATAGAACACTATAGTTACTGTAATATAACACTATAGTTACAGTAATAGAACTCTATAGTTACTGTAATAGAACACTATAGTTACAGTAACAGAACACTATAGTTACAGTAGCAGAACACTATAGTTGCAGTAACAGAACACTATAGTTACAGTAATAGAACACTATAGTTACTGTAATATAACACTATATTTGAGTTTCAGTAATATAACACTATAGTTACAGTAACAGAACACTATAGTTACAGTAACAGAACACTATAGTTACAGTAACAGAACACTATAGTTACAGTAACAGAACACAATAGTTACAGTAATATAACACAATAGTTACAGTAATAAACACTAGTTACAGTAATAAAACACTATAGTTACAGTAATAGAACACTATAGTTACAATAATTTAACACTATAGTTACAGTAATAGAACACTATAGTTACAGTAATTTAACACTATAGTTACTGTAATATAACACTATAGTTACAGTAATATAACACTATAGTTACAGTAACAGAACACTATAGTTACAGTTACAGAACACTATAGTTACAGTAACAGAACACTGTAGTTACAGTAATAGGACACTATAGTTACAGTAATAGAACACTATAATAGAACACAGTAATAGAACACTGTAGTTACAGTAATATAACACTATAGTTACAGTAACAGAACACTATAGTTACAGTAATAGAACACTATAGTAACAGTAATAGAATACTATAGCTACAGTAATAGAACACTATAGTTGAGTTACAGTAATAGAACACTATAGTTACAGTAATAGAACACTATAGTTGAGTTACAGTAATAGAACACTATAGTTACAGTAATATAACACTATAGTTACAGTAATTTAACACTGTAGTTACGGTAATAGAACACTATAGTTACTGTAATATAGCACTATAGTTACAGTAATAGATCTCAATAGAACACTATAGTTGAGTTACAGTAATAGAACACTATAGTTACAGTAATAGAACACTGTAGTTACAGTAATAGAACACTATATTTACAGTAATAGAACACTATAGTTACAGTAATAGAACATTATAGTTACTGTAATATAACACTATAGTTGAGTTACAGTAATGGAACACTCTAGTTACAGTAATATCACTCTAGTTACAGTAATAGAAAACTGTAGTTACAGTAATAGAACACTATAGTTACAGTAATAGAACACTATAGTTGAGTTACAGGAATAGAACACTATAGTTGAGTTACAGTAATAGAACACGATAGTTACTGTAATATAACACTATAGTTACAGTAATAGAACTCTATAGTTACAGTAATAGAACACTATAGTTACAGTAACAGAAGACTATAGTTACAGAACACTATAGTTGAAGTAACAGAACACTATAGTTACAGTATTAGAACGCTATAGTTACTGTAATATAACACTATAGTTGAGTTTCAGTAATATAACACTATAGTTACAGTAACAGAACACTATAGTTACAGTAACAGAACACTACAGTTACAGTAACAGAACAAAATAGTTACAGTAATAGAACACTATAGTTACAGTAATAAAACACTATAGTTACAGTAATAGACCACTATAGTTACTGTAATAGACCACTATAGTTACAGTAATAGAACACTATAGTTACAGTAATTTAACACTATAGTTACAGTAATAGAACACTATAGTTACAGTAATTTAACACTATAGTTACAGTAATAGAACACTATAGTTGAGTTACAGGAATAGAACACTATAGTTGAGTTACAGTAATAGAACACTATAGTTACTGTAACAGAACACTATAGTTACAGTAGCAGAACACTATAGTTGCAGTAACAGAACACTATAGTTACAGTAATAGAACACTATAGTTACTGTAATATAACACTATAGTTGAGTTTCAGTAATATAACACTATAGTTACAGTAACAGAACACTATAGTTACAGTAATAGAACACAATAGTTACAGTAATAAAACACTAGTTACAGTAATAAAACACTATAGTTACAGTAATAGAACACTATAGTTACAGTAATTTAACACTATAGTTACAGTAATAGAACACTATAGTTACAGTAATTTAACACTATAGTTACTGTAATATAACACTATAGTTACAGTAACAGAACACTATAGTTACAGTAACAGAACACTATAGTTACAGTAACAGAACACAATAGTTACAGTAATAGAACACTATAGTTACAGTAATAAAACACTATAGTTACAGTAATAGACCACTATAGTTACTGTAATAGACCACTATAGTTACAGTAATAGAACACTATAGTTACAGTAATTAACACTATAGTTACAGTAATAGAACACTATAGTTACAGTAATGGAACACTCTAGTTACAGTAATATCACTCTAGTTACAGTAATAGAAAACTGTAGTTACAGTAATAGAACACTATAGTTACAGTAATAGAACACTATAGTTACAGTAATAGAACACTATAGTTGAGTTACAGGAATAGAACACTATAGTTGAGTTACAGTAATAGAACACTATAGTTACAGTAATAGAACACTATAGTTACAGTAATAGAACACTATATTTACAGTAATAGAACACTATAGTTACAGTAATAGAACATTAAAGTTACTGTAATGGAACACTCTAGTTACAGTAATATCACTCTAGTTACAGTAATAGAAAACTGTAGTTACAGTAATAGAACACTATAGTTACAGTAATAGAACACTATAGTTACAGTAATAGAACACTATAGTTACAGTAATAGAACACTATAGTTGAGTTACAGGAATATAACACTATAGTTACAGTAACAGAACACTATAGTTACAGTTACAGAACACTATAGTTACAGTAACAGAACACTATAGTTACAGTAATAGGACACTATAGTTACAGTAATAGAACACTATAATAGAACACAGTAATAGAACACTGTAGTTACAGTAATATAACACTATAGTTACAGTAACAGAACACTATAGTTACAGTAATAGAACACTATAGTAACAGTAATAGAATACTATAGCTACAGTAATAGAACACTATAGTTGAGTTACAGTAATAGAACACTATAGTTACAGTAATAGAACACTATAGTTGAGTTACAGTAATAGAACACTATAGTTACAGTAATATAACACTATAGTTACAGTAATTTAACACTGTAGTTACGGTAATAGAACACTATAGTTACTGTAATATAGCACTATAGTTACAGTAATAGATCTCAATAGAACACTATAGTTGAGTTACAGTAATAGAACACTATAGTTACAGTAATAGAACACTGTAGTTACAGTAATAGAACACTATATTTACAGTAATAGAACACTATAGTTACAGTAATAGAACATTATAGTTACTGTAATATAACACTATAGTTGAGTTACAGTAATGGAACACTCTAGTTACAGTAATATCACTCTAGTTACAGTAATAGAAAACTGTAGTTACAGTAATAGAACACTATAGTTACAGTAATAGAACACTATAGTTGAGTTACAGGAATAGAACACTATAGTTGAGTTACAGTAATAGAACACGATAGTTACTGTAATATAACACTATAGTTACAGTAATAGAACTCTATAGTTACAGTAATAGAACACTATAGTTACAGTAACAGAAGACTATAGTTACAGAACACTATAGTTGAAGTAACAGAACACTATAGTTACAGTATTAGAACGCTATAGTTACTGTAATATAACACTATAGTTGAGTTTCAGTAATATAACACTATAGTTACAGTAACAGAACACTATAGTTACAGTAACAGAACACTACAGTTACAGTAACAGAACAAAATAGTTACAGTAATAGAACACTATAGTTACAGTAATAAAACACTATAGTTACAGTAATAGACCACTATAGTTACTGTAATAGACCACTATAGTTACAGTAATAGAACACTATAGTTACAGTAATTTAACACTATAGTTACAGTAATAGAACACTATAGTTACAGTAATTTAACACTATAGTTACAGTAATAGAACACTATAGTTGAGTTACAGGAATAGAACACTATAGTTGAGTTACAGTAATAGAACACTATAGTTACTGTAACAGAACACTATAGTTACAGTAGCAGAACACTATAGTTGCAGTAACAGAACACTATAGTTACAGTAATAGAACACTATAGTTACTGTAATATAACACTATAGTTGAGTTTCAGTAATATAACACTATAGTTACAGTAACAGAACACTATAGTTACAGTAATAGAACACAATAGTTACAGTAATAAAACACTAGTTACAGTAATAAAACACTATAGTTACAGTAATAGAACACTATAGTTACAGTAATTTAACACTATAGTTACAGTAATAGAACACTATAGTTACAGTAATTTAACACTATAGTTACTGTAATATAACACTATAGTTACAGTAACAGAACACTATAGTTACAGTAACAGAACACTATAGTTACAGTAACAGAACACAATAGTTACAGTAATAGAACACTATAGTTACAGTAATAAAACACTATAGTTACAGTAATAGACCACTATAGTTACTGTAATAGACCACTATAGTTACAGTAATAGAACACTATAGTTACAGTAATTAACACTATAGTTACAGTAATAGAACACTATAGTTACAGTAATGGAACACTCTAGTTACAGTAATATCACTCTAGTTACAGTAATAGAAAACTGTAGTTACAGTAATAGAACACTATAGTTACAGTAATAGAACACTATAGTTACAGTAATAGAACACTATAGTTACAGTAATAGAACACTATAGTTACAGTAATTTAACACTATAGTTACAGTAATAGAACACTATAGTTGAGTTACAGGAATAGAACACTATAGTTGAGTTACAGTAATAGAACACTATAGTTACTGTAATATAACACTATAGTTACAGTAATAGAACTCTATAGTTACAGTAACAGAACACTATAGTTACAGTAATAGAACACTATAGTAACAGTAATAGAATACTATAGCTACAGTAAAAGAACACTATAGTTGAGTTACAGTAATAGAACACTATAGTTACAGTAATAGAACACTATAGTTGAGTTACAGTAATAGAACACTATAGTTACAGTAATATAACACTATAGTTACAGTAATTTAACACTGTAGTTACAGTAATAGAACACTATAGTTACTGTAATATAGCACTATAGTTACAGTAATAGAACTCAATAGTTACTGTAACTATAGAACACTATAGTTACAGTAATAGAACACTATAGTTGAATTACAGTAATAGAACACTATAGATACAGTAATACAACACTATAGATACAGTAATAGAACACTATAGTTACAGTAATAGAACACTATAGTTACAGTAATAGAACTCTATAGTTACTGTAATGGAACACTCTAGTTACAGTAATATCACTCTAGTTACAGTAATAGAAAACTGTAGTTACAGCAATAGAACACTATAGTTACAGTAATAGAACACTATAGTTACAGTAATAGAACACTATAGTTACAGTAATAGAACACTATAGTTGAGTTACAGGAATAGAACACTATAGTTGAGTTACAGTAATAGAACACTATAGTTACTGTAATAGAACACTATAGTTACTGTAATAGAACACTATAGTTACAGTAATAGAACACTATAGTTACAGTAACAGAACACTATAGTTACAGTAGCAGAACACTATAGTTGCAGTAACAGAACACTATAGTTACAGTAATAGAACACTATAGTTACTGTAATATAACACTATAGTTGAGTTTCAGTAATATAACACTATAGTTACAGTAACAGAACACTATAGTTAGCGTAACAGAACACTATAGTTACAGTAATAGAACACAATAGTTACAGTAATAAAACACTAGTTACAGTAATAAAACACTATAGTTACAGTAATAGAACACTATAGTTACAGTAATTTAACACTATAGTTACAGTAACAGAACACTATAGTTACAGTAACAGAACACTATAGTTACAGTAACAGAACACTATAGTTACAGTAACAGAACACAATAGTTACAGTAATAGAACACTATAGTTACAGTAATAAAACACTATAGTTACAGTAATAGACCACTATAGTTACTGTAATAGACCACTATAGTTACAGTAATAGAACACTATAGTTACAGTAATTAACACTATAGTTACAGTAATAGAACACTATAGTTACAGTAATGGAACACTCTAGTTACAGTAATATCACTCTAGTTACAGTAATAGAAAACTGTAGTTACAGTAATAGAACACTATAGTTACAGTAATAGAACACTATAGTTACAGTAATAGAACACTATAGTTGAGTTACAGGAATAGAACACTATAGTTGAGTTACAGTAATAGAACACTATAGTTACAGTAATAGAACACTATAGTTACAGTAATAGAACACTATATTTACAGTAATAGAACACTATAGTTACAGTAATAGAACATTAAAGTTACTGTAATGGAACACTCTAGTTACAGTAATATCACTCTAGTTACAGTAATAGAAAACTGTAGTTACAGTAATAGAACACTATAGTTACAGTAATAGAACACTATAGTTACAGTAATAGAACACTATAGTTACAGTAATAGAACACTATAGTTGAGTTACAGGAATAGAACACTATAGTTGAGTTACAGTAATAGAACACTATAGTTACAGTAATAGAACACTATAGTTACAGTAATAGAACACTCTAGTTACAGTAATATCACTCTAGTTACAGTAATAGAAAACTGTAGTTACAGTAATAGAACACTATAATTACAGTAATAGAACTCTATAGTTACAGTAATAGAACACTATAGTTACAGTAACAGAACACTATAGTTACAGTAACAGAACACTATAGTTGCAGTAACAGAACACTATAGTTACAGTATTAGAACACTATAGTTCCTGTAATATAACACTATAGTTGAGTTTCAGTAATATAACACTATAGTTACAGTAAAAGAACACTATAGTTACAGTAACAGAACACTATAGTTACAGTAACAGAACACTATAGTTACAGTAACAGAACACAATAGTTACAGTAATAGAACACTATAGTTACAGTAATTTAACACTATAGTTACAGTAATAGAACACTATAGTTGAGTTACAGGAATAGAACACTATAGTTGAGTTACAGTAATAGAACACTATAGTTACTGTAACAGAACACTATAGTTACAGTAGCAGAACACTATAGTTGCAGTAACAGAACACTATAGTTACAGTAATAGAACACTATAGTTACTGTAATATAACACTATAGTTGAGTTTCAGTAATATAACACTATAGTTACAGTAACAGAACACTATAGTTACAGTAATAGAACACAATAGTTACAGTAATAAAACACTAGTTACAGTAATAAAACACTATAGTTACAGTAATAGAACACTATAGTTACAGTAATTTAACACTATAGTTACTGTAATATAACACTATAGTTACAGTAACAGAACACTATAGTTACAGTAACAGAACACTATAGTTACAGTAACAGAACACAATAGTTACAGTAATAGAACACTATAGTTACAGTAATAAAACACTATAGTTACAGTAATAGACCACTATAGTTACTGTAATAGACCACTATAGTTACAGAAATAGAACACTATAGTTACAGTAATTAACACTATAGTTACAGTAATAGAACACTATAGTTACAGTAATGGAACACTCTAGTTACAGTAATATCACTCTAGTTACAGTAATAGAAAACTGTAGTTACAGTAATAGAACACTATAGTTACAGTAATAGAACACTATAGTTACAGTAATAGAACACTATAGTTACAGTAATAGAACACTATAGTTACAGTAATTTAACACTATAGTTACAGTAATAGAACACTATAGTTGAGTTACAGGAATAGAACACTATAGTTGAGTTACAGTAATAGAACACTATAGTTACTGTAATATAACACTATAGTTACAGTAATAGAACTCTATAGTTACAGTAACAGAACACTATAGTTACAGTAATAGAACACTATAGTAACAGTAATAGAATACTATAGCTACAGTAAAAGAACACTATAGTTGAGTTACAGTAATAGAACACTATAGTTACAGTAATAGAACACTATAGTTGAGTTACAGTAATAGAACACTATAGTTACAGTAATATAACACTATAGTTACAGTAATTTAACACTGTAGTTACAGTAATAGAACACTATAGTTACTGTAATATAGCACTATAGTTACAGTAATAGAACTCAATAGTTACTGTAACTATAGAACACTATAGTTACAGTAATAGAACACTATAGTTGAATTACAGTAATAGAACACTATAGATACAGTAATACAACACTATAGATACAGTAATAGAACACTATAGTTACAGTAATAGAACACTATAGTTACAGTAATAGAACTCTATAGTTACTGTAATGGAACACTCTAGTTACAGTAATATCACTCTAGTTACAGTAATAGAAAACTGTAGTTACAGCAATAGAACACTATAGTTACAGTAATAGAACACTATAGTTACAGTAATAGAACACTATAGTTACAGTAATAGAACACTATAGTTGAGTTACAGGAATAGAACACTATAGTTGAGTTACAGTAATAGAACACTATAGTTACTGTAATAGAACACTATAGTTACTGTAATAGAACACTATAGTTACAGTAATAGAACACTATAGTTACAGTAACAGAACACTATAGTTACAGTAGCAGAACACTATAGTTGCAGTAACAGAACACTATAGTTACAGTAATAGAACACTATAGTTACTGTAATATAACACTATAGTTGAGTTTCAGTAATATAACACTATAGTTACAGTAACAGAACACTATAGTTACCGTAACAGAACACTATAGTTACAGTAATAGAACACAATAGTTACAGTAATAAAACACTAGTTACAGTAATAAAACACTATAGTTACAGTAATAGAACACTATAGTTACAGTAATTTAACACTATAGTTACAGTAACAGAACACTATAGTTACAGTAACAGAACACTATAGTTACAGTAACAGAACACTATAGTTACAGTAACAGAACACAATAGTTACAGTAATAGAACACTATAGTTACAGTAATAAAACACTATAGTTACAGTAATAGACCACTATAGTTACTGTAATAGACCACTATAGTTACAGTAATAGAACACTATAGTTACAGTAATTAACACTATAGTTACAGTAATAGAACACTATAGTTACAGTAATGGAACACTCTAGTTACAGTAATATCACTCTAGTTACAGTAATAGAAAACTGTAGTTACAGTAATAGAACACTATAGTTACAGTAATAGAACACTATAGTTACAGTAATAGAACACTATAGTTACAGTAATAGAACACTATAGTTGAGTTACAGGAATAGAACACTATAGTTGAGTTACAGTAATAGAACACTATAGTTACAGTAATAGAACACTATAGTTACAGTAATAGAACACTATATTTACAGTAATAGAACACTATAGTTACAGTAATAGAACATTAAAGTTACTGTAATGGAACACTCTAGTTACAGTAATATCACTCTAGTTACAGTAATAGAAAACTGTAGTTACAGTAATAGAACACTATAGTTACAGTAATAGAACACTATAGTTACAGTAATAGAACACTATAGTTACAGTAATAGAACACTATAGTTGAGTTACAGGAATAGAACACTATAGTTGAGTTACAGTAATAGAACACTATAGTTACAGTAATAGAACACTATAGTTACAGTAATAGAACACTCTAGTTACAGTAATATCACTCTAGTTACAGTAATAGAAAACTGTAGTTACAGTAATAGAACACTATAATTACAGTAATAGAACTCTATAGTTACAGTAATAGAACACTATAGTTACAGTAACAGAACACTATAGTTACAGTAACAGAACACTATAGTTGCAGTAACAGAACACTATAGTTACAGTATTAGAACACTATAGTTCCTGTAATATAACACTATAGTTGAGTTTCAGTAATATAACACTATAGTTACAGTAAAAGAACACTATAGTTACAGTAACAGAACACTATAGTTACAGTAACAGAACACTATAGTTACAGTAACAGAACACAATAGTTACAGTAATAGAACACTATAGTTACAGTAATTTAACACTATAGTTACAGTAATAGAACACTATAGTTGAGTTACAGGAATAGAACACTATAGTTGAGTTACAGTAATAGAACACTATAGTTACTGTAACAGAACACTATAGTTACAGTAGCAGAACACTATAGTTGCAGTAACAGAACACTATAGTTACAGTAATAGAACACTATAGTTACTGTAATATAACACTATAGTTGAGTTTCAGTAATATAACACTATAGTTACAGTAACAGAACACTATAGTTACAGTAATAGAACACAATAGTTACAGTAATAAAACACTAGTTACAGTAATAAAACACTATAGTTACAGTAATAGAACACTATAGTTACAGTAATTTAACACTATAGTTACTGTAATATAACACTATAGTTACAGTAACAGAACACTATAGTTACAGTAACAGAACACTATAGTTACAGTAACAGAACACAATAGTTACAGTAATAGAACACTATAGTTACAGTAATAAAACACTATAGTTACAGTAATAGACCACTATAGTTACTGTAATAGACCACTATAGTTACAGAAATAGAACACTATAGTTACAGTAATTAACACTATAGTTACAGTAATAGAACACTATAGTTACAGTAATGGAACACTCTAGTTACAGTAATATCACTCTAGTTACAGTAATAGAAAACTGTAGTTACAGTAATAGAACACTATAGTTACAGTAATAGAACACTATAGTTACAGTAATAGAACACTATAGTTACAGTAATAGAACACTATAGTTACAGTAATTTAACACTATAGTTACAGTAATAGAACACTATAGTTGAGTTACAGGAATAGAACACTATAGTTGAGTTACAGTAATAGAACACTATAGTTACTGTAATATAACACTATAGTTACAGTAATAGAACTCTATAGTTACAGTAACAGAACACTATAGTTACAGTAATAGAACACTATAGTAACAGTAATAGAATACTATAGCTACAGTAAAAGAACACTATAGTTGAGTTACAGTAATAGAACACTATAGTTACAGTAATAGAACACTATAGTTGAGTTACAGTAATAGAACACTATAGTTACAGTAATATAACACTATAGTTACAGTAATTTAACACTGTAGTTACAGTAACAGAACACTATAGTTACAGTAATAGAACACAATAGTTACAGTAATAAAACACTAGTTACAGTAATAAAACACTATAGTTACAGTAATAGAACACTATAGTTACAGTAATTTAACACTATAGTTACTGTAATATAACACTATAGTTACAGTAACAGAACACTATAGTTACAGTAACAGAACACTATAGTTACAGTAACAGAACACAATAGTTACAGTAATAGAACACTATAGTTACAGTAATAAAACACTATAGTTACAGTAATAGACCACTATAGTTACTGTAATAGACCACTATAGTTACAGTAATAGAACACTATAGTTACAGTAATTAACACTATAGTTACAGTAATAGAACACTATAGTTACAGTAATGGAACACTCTAGTTACAGTAATATCACTCTAGTTACAGTAATAGAAAACTGTAGTTACAGTAATAGAACACTATAGTTACAGTAATAGAACACTATAGTTACAGTAATAGAACACTATAGTTACAGTAATAGAACACTATAGTTGAGTTACAGGAATAGTTCACTATAGTTGAGTTACAGTAATAGAACACTATAGTTACAGTAATAGAACACTATAGTTACAGTAATAGAACACTATATTTACAGTAATAGAACACTATAGTTACAGTAATAGAACATTAAAGTTACTGTAATGGAACACTCTAGTTACAGTAATATCACTCTAGTTACAGTAATAGAAAACTGTAGTTACAGTAATAGAACACTATAGTTACAGTAATAGAACACTATATTTACAGTAATAGAACACTATAGTTACAGTAATAGAACATTAAAGTTACTGTAATGGAACACTCTAGTTACAGTAATATCACTCTAGTTACAGTAATAGAAAACTGTAGTTACAGTAATAGAACACTATAGTTACAGTAATAGAACACTATAGTTACAGTAATAGAACACTATAGTTCCTGTAATATAACACTATAGTTGAGTTTCAGTAATATAACACTATAGTTACAGTAAAAGAACACTATAGTTACAGTAACAGAACACTATAGTTACAGTAACAGAACACTATAGTTACAGTAACAGAATACAATAGTTACAGTAATAGAACACTATAGTTACAGTAATTTAACACTATAGTTACAGTAATAGAACACTATAGTTGAGTTACAGGAATAGAACACTATAGTTGAGTTACAGTAATAGAACACTATAGTTACTGTAACAGAACACTATAGTTACAGTAGCAGAACACTATAGTTGCAGTAACAGAACACTATAGTTACAGTAATAGAACACTATAGTTACTGTAATATAACACTATAGTTGAGTTTCAGTAATATAACACTATAGTTACAGTAACAGAACACTATAGTTACAGTAATAGAACACAATAGTTACAGTAATAAAACACTAGTTACAGTAATAAAACATTATAGTTACAGTAATAGAACACTATAGTTACAGTAATTTAACACTATAGTTACAGTAATAGAACACTATAGTTACAGTAATTTAACACTATAGTTACTGTAATATAACACTATAGTTACAGTAACAGAACACAATAGTTACAGTAATAGAACACTATAGTTACAGTAATAAAACACTATAGTTACAGTAATAGACCACTATAGTTACTGTAATAGACCACTATAGTTACAGTAATAGAACACTATATTTTACAGTAATTAACACTATAGTTACAGTAATAGAACACTATAGTTACAGTAATGGAACACTCTAGTTACAGTAATATCACTCTAGTTACAGTAATAGAAAACTGTAGTTACAGTAATAGAACACTATAGTTACAGTAATAGAACACTATAGTTACAGTAATAGAACACTATAGTTACAGTAATAGAACACTATAGTTACAGTAATTTAACACTATAGATACAGTAATAGAACACTATAGTTGAGTTACAGGAATAGAACACTATAGTTGAGTTACAGTAATAGAACACTATAGTTACTGTAATATAACACTATAGTTACAGTAATAGAACTCTATAGTTACAGTAACAGAACACTATAGTTACAGTAATAGAACACTATAGTAACAGTAATAGAATACTATAGCTACAGTAAAAGAACACTATAGTTGAGTTACAGTAATAGAACACTATAGTTACAGTAATAGAACACTATAGTTGAGTTACAGTAATAGAACACTATAGTTACAGTAATATAACACTATAGTTACAGTAATTTAACACTGTAGTTACAGTAATAGAACACTATAGTTACTGTAATATAGCACTATAGTTACAGTAATAGAACTCAATAGTTACTGTAACTATAGAACACTATAGTTACAGTAATAGAACACTATAGTTGAATTACAGTAATAGAACACTATAGATACAGTAATACAACACTATAGATACAGTAATAGAACACTATAGTTACAGTAATAGAACACTATAGTTACAGTAATAGAACTCTATAGTTACTGTAATGGAACACTCTAGTTACAGTAATATCACTCTAGTTACAGTAATAGAAAACTGTAGTTACAGCAATAGAACACTATAGTTACAGTAATAGAACACTATAGTTACAGTAATAGAACACTATAGTTACAGTAATAGAACACTATAGTTGAGTTACAGGAATAGAACACTATAGTTGAGTTACAGTAATAGAACACTATAGTTACTGTAATAGAACACTATAGTTACTGTAATAGAACACTATAGTTACAGTAATAGAACACTATAGTTACAGTAACAGAACACTATAGTTACAGTAGCAGAACACTATAGTTGCAGTAACAGAACACTATAGTTACAGTAATAGAACACTATAGTTACTGTAATATAACACTATAGTTGAGTTTCAGTAATATAACACTATAGTTACAGTAACAGAACACTATAGTTACAGTAACAGAACACTATAGTTACAGTAATAGAACACAATAGTTACAGTAATAAAACACTAGTTACAGTAATAAAACACTATAGTTACAGTAATAGAACACTATAGTTACAGTAATTTAACACTATAGTTACAGTAACAGAACACTATAGTTACAGTAACAGAACACTATAGTTACAGTAACAGAACACTATAGTTACAGTAACAGAACACAATAGTTACAGTAATAGAACACTATAGTTACAGTAATAAAACACTATAGTTACAGTAATAGACCACTATAGTTACTGTAATAGACCACTATAGTTACAGTAATAGAACACTATAGTTACAGTAATTAACACTATAGTTACAGTAATAGAACACTATAGTTACAGTAATGGAACACTCTAGTTACAGTAATATCACTCTAGTTACAGTAATAGAAAACTGTAGTTACAGTAATAGAACACTATAGTTACAGTAATAGAACACTATAGTTACAGTAATAGAACACTATAGTTACAGTAATAGAACACTATAGTTGAGTTACAGGAATAGAACACTATAGTTGAGTTACAGTAATAGAACACTATAGTTACAGTAATAGAACACTATAGTTACAGTAATAGAACACTATATTTACAGTAATAGAACACTATAGTTACAGTAATAGAACATTAAAGTTACTGTAATGGAACACTCTAGTTACAGTAATATCACTCTAGTTACAGTAATAGAAAACTGTAGTTACAGTAATAGAACACTATAGTTACAGTAATAGAACACTATAGTTACAGTAATAGAACACTATAGTTACAGTAATAGAACACTATAGTTGAGTTACAGGAATAGAACACTATAGTTGAGTTACAGTAATAGAACACTATAGTTACAGTAATAGAACACTATAGTTACAGTAATAGAACACTCTAGTTACAGTAATATCACTCTAGTTACAGTAATAGAAAACTGTAGTTACAGTAATAGAACACTATAATTACAGTAATAGAACTCTATAGTTACAGTAATAGAACACTATAGTTACAGTAACAGAACACTATAGTTACAGTAACAGAACACTATAGTTGCAGTAACAGAACACTATAGTTACAGTATTAGAACACTATAGTTCCTGTAATATAACACTATAGTTGAGTTTTAGTAATATAACACTATAGTTACAGTAAAAGAACACTATAGTTACAGTAACAGAACACTATAGTTACAGTAACAGAACACAATAGTTACAGTAATAGAACACTATAGTTACAGTAATAAAACACTATAGTTACAGTAATAGACCACTATAGTTACTGTAATAGACCACTATAGTTACAGTAATAGAACACTATAGTTACAGTAATTTAACACTATAGTTACAGTAATTTAACACTATAGTTACAGTAATAGAACACTATAGTTACAGTAATAGAACATTATAGTTACTGTAATGGAACACTCTAGTTACAGTAATATCACTCTAGTTACAGTAATAGAAAACTGTAGTTACAGTAATAGAACACTATAGTTACAGTAATAGAACACTATAGTTACAGTAATAGAACATTATAGTTGAGTTACAGGAATAGAACACTATAGTTGAGTTACAGTAATAGAACACTATAGTTACTGTAATATAACACTATAGTTACAGTAATAGAACTCTATAGTTACAGTAATAGAACACTATAGTTACAGTAACAGAACACTATAGTTACAGTAGCAGAACACTATAGTTGCAGTAACAGAACACTATAGTTACAGTAATAGAACACTATAGTTACTGTAATATAACACTATAGTTGAGTTTCAGTAATATAAAACTATAGTTACAGTAACAGAACACTATAGTTACAGTAACAGAACACTATAGTTACAGTAACAGAACACTATAGTTACAGTAACAGAACACAATAGTTACAGTAATAGAACACAATAGTTACAGTAATAAAACACTAGTTACAGTATTAAAACACTATAGTTACAGTAATAGAACACTATAGTTACAGTAATTTAACACTATAGTTACAGTAATAGAACACTATAGTTACAGTAGTTTAACACTATAGTTACTGTAATATAACACTATAGTTACAGTAATATAACACTATAGTTACAGTAACAGAACACTATAGTTACAGTTACAGAACACTATAGTTACAGTAACAGAACACTATAGTTACAGTAATAGAACACTATAGTTACAGTAATAGAACACTATAATAGAACACAGTAATAGAACACTGTAGTTACAGTAATATAACACTATAGTTACAGTAACAGAACACTATAGTTACAGTAATAGAACACTATAGTAACAGTAATAGAATACTATAGCTACAGTAATAAAACACTATAGTTGAGTTACAGTAATAGAACACTATAGTTACAGTAATAGAACACTATAGTTGAGTTACAGTAATAGAACACTATAGTTACAGTAATATAACACTATAGTTACAGTAATTTAACACTGTAGTTACGGTAATAGAACACTATAGATACTGTAATATAGCACTATAGTTACAGTAATAGAACTCAATAGTTACTGTAACTATAGAACACTATAGTTACAGTAATAGAACACTATAGTTACAGTAATAGAACACTATAGTTACAGTAATAGAACACTATATTTACAGTAATAGAACACTATAGTTACAGTAATAGAACATTAAAGTTAATGTAATGGAACACTCTAGTTACAGTAATATCACTCTAGTTACAGTAATAGAAAACTGTAGTTACAGTAATAGAACACTATAGTTACAGTAATAGAACACTATAGTTACAGTAATAGAACACTATAGTTACAGTAATAGAACACTATAGTTGAGTTACAGGAATAGAACACTATAGTTGAGTTACAGTAATAGAACACTATAGTTACAGTAATAGAACACTATAGTTACAGTAATAGAACACTCTAGTTACAGTAATATCACTCTAGTTACAGTAATAGAAAACTGTAGTTACAGTAATAGAACACTATAATTACAGTAATAGAACTCTATAGTTACAGTAATAGAACACTATAGTTACAGTAACAGAACACTATAGTTACAGTAACAGAACACTATAGTTGCAGTAACAGAACACTATAGTTACAGTATTAGAACACTATAGTTCCTGTAATATAACACTATAGTTGAGTTTTAGTAATATAACACTATAGTTACAGTAAAAGAACACTATAGTTACAGTAACAGAACACTATAGTTACAGTAACAGAACACAATAGTTACAGTAATAGAACACTATAGTTACAGTAATAAAACACTATAGTTACAGTAATAGACCACTATAGTTACTGTAATAGACCACTATAGTTACAGTAATAGAACACTATAGTTACAGTAATTTAACACTATAGTTACAGTAATTTAACACTATAGTTACAGTAATAGAACACTATAGTTACAGTAATAGAACATTATAGTTACTGTAATGGAACACTCTAGTTACAGTAATATCACTCTAGTTACAGTAATAGAAAACTGTAGTTACAGTAATAGAACACTATAGTTACAGTAATAGAACACTATAGTTACAGTAATAGAACATTATAGTTGAGTTACAGGAATAGAACACTATAGTTGAGTTACAGTAATAGAACACTATAGTTACTGTAATATAACACTATAGTTACAGTAATAGAACTCTATAGTTACAGTAATAGAACACTATAGTTACAGTAACAGAACACTATAGTTACAGTAGCAGAACACTATAGTTGCAGTAACAGAACACTATAGTTACAGTAATAGAACACTATAGTTACTGTAATATAACACTATAGTTGAGTTTCAGTAATATAAAACTATAGTTACAGTAACAGAACACTATAGTTACAGTAACAGAACACTATAGTTACAGTAACAGAACACTATAGTTACAGTAACAGAACACAATAGTTACAGTAATAGAACACAATAGTTACAGTAATAAAACACTAGTTACAGTATTAAAACACTATAGTTACAGTAATAGAACACTATAGTTACAGTAATTTAACACTATAGTTACAGTAATAGAACACTATAGTTACAGTAGTTTAACACTATAGTTACTGTAATATAACACTATAGTTACAGTAACAGAACACTATAGTTACAGTAATAGAACACTATAGTTACAGTAATAGAACACTATAATAGAACACAGTAATAGAACACTGTAGTTACAGTAATATAACACTATAGTTACAGTAACAGAACACTATAGTTACAGTAATAGAACACTATAGTAACAGTAATAGAATACTATAGCTACAGTAATAAAACACTATAGTTGAGTTACAGTAATAGAACACTATAGTTACAGTAATAGAACACTATAGTTGAGTTACAGTAATAGAACACTATAGTTACAGTAATATAACACTATAGTTACAGTAATTTAACACTGTAGTTACGGTAATAGAACACTATAGATACTGTAATATAGCACTATAGTTACAGTAATAGAACTCAATAGTTACTGTAACTATAGAACACTATAGTTACAGTAATAGAACACTATAGTTGAGTTACAGTAATAGAACACTATAGTTAGTAATATAACACTATAGATACAGTAATACAACACTATAGATACAGTAATAGAACACTATAGTTACAGTAATAGAACACTATAGTTACAGTAATAGAACTCTATAGTTACTGTAATGGAACACTCTAGTTACAGTAATATCACTCTAGTTACAGTAATAGAAAACTGTAGTTACAGTAATAGAACACTATAGTTACAGTAATAGAACACTATAGTTACAGTAATAGAACACTATAGTTACAGTTATAGAACACTATAGTTGAGTTACAGGAATAGAACACTATAGTTGAGTTACAGTAATAGAACTCTATAGTTACAGTAATAGAACACTATAGTTACAGTAACAGAACACTATAGTTACAGTAGCAGAACACTATAGTTGCAGTAACAGAACACTATAGTTACAGTAATATAACACTATAGTTACTGTAATATAACACTATAGTTGAGTTTCAGTAATATAACACTATAGTTACAGTAACAGAACACTATAGTTTCAGTAACAGAACACTATAGTTACAGTAACATAACACTATAGTTACAGTAACAGAACACAATAGTTACAGTAATAAAACACTAGTTACAGTCATAAAACACTATAGTTACAGTAATAGAACACTATAGTTACAGTAATTTAACACTATAGTTACAGTAATAGAACACTATAGTTACAGTAATTTAACACTATAGTTACTGTAATATAACTCTATAGTTACAGTAATATAACACTATAGTTACAGTAACAGAACACTATAGTTACAGTAACAGAACACTATAGTTACAGTAACAGAACACTATAGTTACAGTAATAGAACACTATAGTTACAGTAATAGAACACTATAATAGAACACAGTAATAGAACACTGTAGTTACAGTAATTTAATACTAGTTACTGTAATATAACACTATAGTTACTGTAATATAACACTATAGTTACAGTAATAGAACACTATAGTTACAGTAATGTAACACTATAGTTGAGTTTCAGTAATAGGCAATGAAGAAATGTGTCAGAATGTATTCTAAATTCAAGTATATTTAATGACTTTGTCAAATGAATGGAAGACCAGTAATAGAACACTATAGTTGAGTTACAGTAATATAACACTATAGTTGAGTTACAGTAAAATAACACTATAGTTACAGTAATAGAACATTATAGTTACAGTAATAGAACACTATAGTAGCAATACAGTAATAGAACACTATAATTACATTAATAGAACACTATAGTTACAGTAATAGAACACTATAGTTGAGTTACAGTAATAGAACACTATAGTTACTGTAATATAACACTATAGTTGAGTTACGGTAATAGAACACTGTAGTTACAGTAATAGAACACTGTAGTTACAGTAATAGAACACTATATTTACAGTAATAGAACGCTATAGTTACAGTAATAGAACATTATAGTTACTGTAATATAACACTATAGTTGAGTTACAGTAATGGAACACTCTAGTTACAGTAATATCACTCTAGTTACAGTAATAGAAAACTGTAGTTACAGTAATAGAACACTATAGTTACAGTAATAGAACACTATAGTTGAGTTACAGGAATAGAACACTATAGTTGAGTTACAGTAATAGAACACGATAGTTACTGTAATATAACACTATAGTTACAGTAATAGAACTCTATAGTTACAGTAATAGAACACTATAGTTACAGTAACAGAACACTATAGTTACAGAACACTATAGTTGAAGTAACAGAACACTATAGTTACAGTATTAGAACACTATAGTTACTGTAATATAACACTATAGTTGAGTTTCAGTAATATAACACTATAGTTACAGTAACAGAAGACTATAGTTACAGTAACAGAACACTATAGTTACAGTAACAGAACACAATAGTTACAGTAATAGAACACTATAGTTACAGTAATAAAACACTATAGTTACAGTAATAGACCACTATAGTTACTGTAATAGACCACTATAGTTACAGTAATAGAACACTATAGTTACAGTAATTTAACACTATAGTTACAGTAATAGAACACTATAGTTACAGTAATTTAACACTACAGTTACAGTAATAGAAAACTGTAGTTACAGTAATAGAACACTATAGTTACAGTAATAGAACACTATAGTTACAGTAATAGAACACTATAGTTACAGTAATAGAACACTATAGTTGAGTTACAGGAATAGAACACTATAGTTGAGTTACAGTAATAGAACACTATAGTTACTGTAATATAACACTATAGTTACAGTAATAGAACTCTATAGTTACAGTAACAGAACACTATAGTTACAGTAATAGAACACTATAGTAACAGTAATAGAATACTATAGCTACAGTAATAGAACACTATAGTTGAGTTACAGTAATAGAACACTATAGTTACAGTAATAGAACACTATAGTTGAGTTTCAGTAATAGAACACTATAGTTACAGTAATATAACACTATAGTTACAGTAATAGAACTCTATAGTTACAGTAATAGAACACTATAGTTACAGTAACAGAACACTATAGTTACAGTAGCAGAACACTATAGTTGCAGTAACAGAACACTATAGTTACAGTAATAGAACACTATAGTTACTGTAATATAACACTATAGTTGAGTTTCAGTAATATAACACTATAGTTACAGTAACAGAACACTATAGTTACAGTAACAGAACACTATAGTTACAGTAACAGAACACTATAGTTACAGTAATAAAACACTAGTTACAGTAATAAAACACTAAAGTTACAGTAATAGAACACTATAGTTACAGTAATTTAACACTATAGTTACAGTAATAGAACACTATAGTTACAGTAATTTAACACTATAGTTACTGTAATATAACACTATAGTTACAGTAATATAACACTATAGTTACAGTAACAGAACACTATAGTTACAGTAACAGAACACTATAGTTACAGTAATAGAACATTATAGTTACAGTAATAGAACACTATAATAGAACACAGTAATAGAACACTGTAGTTACAGTAATATAACACTATAGTTACAGTAACAGAACACTATAGTTACAGTAATAGAACACTATAGTAACAGTAATAGAATACTATAGCTACAGTAATAGAACACTATAGTTGAGTTACAGTAATAGAACACTATAGTTACAGTAATAGAACACTATAGTTGAGTTACAGTAATAGAACACTATAGTTACAGTAATATAACACTATAGTTACAGTAATTTAACACTGTAGTTACGGTAATAGAACACTATAGTTACTGTAATATAGCACTATAGTTACAGTAATAGAACTCAATAGTTACTGTAACTATAGAACACTATAGTTACAGTAATAGAACACTATAGTTGAGTTACAGTAATAGAACACTATAGTTACAGTAATATAACACTATAGATACAGTAATACACCACTATAGATACAGTAATAGAACACTATAGTTACAGTAATAGAACACTATAGTTACAGTAATAGAAATCTATAGTTACTGTAATGGAACACTCTAGTTACAGTAATATCACTCTAGTTACAGTAATAGAAAACTGTAGTTACAGTAATAGAACACTATAGTTACAGTAATAGAACACTATAGTTACAGTAATTTAACACTATAGTTACAGTAATAGAAAACTGTAGTTACAGTAATAGAACACTATAGTTACAGTAATAGAACACTATAGTTGAGTTACAGTAATAGAACACTATAGTTACAGTAATAGAACACTATAGTTGAGTTTCAGTAATAGAACACTATAGTTACAGTAATATAACACTATAGTTACAGTAATAGAACTCTATAGTTACAGTAATAGAACACTATAGTTACAGTAACAGAACACTATAGTTACAGTAGCAGAACACTATAGTTGCAGTAACAGAACACTATAGTTACAGTAATAGAACACTATAGTTACTGTAATATAACACTATAGTTGAGTTTCAGTGATATAACACTATAGTTACAGTAACAGAACACTATAGTTACAGTAACAGAACACTATAGTTACAGTAACAGAACACTATAGTTACAGTAACAGAACACAATAGTTACAGTAATAAAACACTAGTTACAGTAATAAAACACTAAAGTTACAGTAATAGAACACTATAGTTACAGTAATTTAACACTATAGTTACAGTAATAGAACACTATAGTTACAGTAATTTAACACTATAGTTACTGTAACATAACACTATAGTTACAGTAATATAACACTATAGTTACAGTAACAGAACACTATAGTTACAGTAACAGAACACTATAGTTACAGTAACAGAACACTATAGTTACAGTAATAGAACATTATAGTTACAGTAATAGAACACTATAATAGAACACAGTAATAGAACACTGTAGTTACAGTAATATAACACTATAGTTACAGTAACAGAACACTATAGTTACAGTAATAGAACACTATAGTAACAGTAATAGAATACTATAGCTACAGTAATAGAACACTATAGTTGAGTTACAGTAATAGAACACTATAGTTACAGTAATAGAACACTATAGTTGAGTTACAGTAATAGAACACTATAGTTACAGTAATATAACACTATAGTTACAGTAATTTAACACTGTAGTTACGGTAATAGAACACTATAGTTACTGTAATATAGCACTATAGTTACAGTAATAGAACTCAATAGTTACTGTAACTATAGAACAATATAGTTACAGTAATAGAACACTATAGTTGAGTTACAGTAATAGAACACTATAGTTACAGTAATATAACACTATAGATACAGTAATACACCACTATAGATACAGTAATAGAACACTATAGTTACAGTAATAGAACACTATAGTTACAGTAATAGAAATCTATAGTTACTGTAATGGAACACTCTAGTTACAGTAATATCACTCTAGTTACAGTAATAGAAAACTGTAGTTACAGTAATAGAACACTATAGTTACAGTAATAGAACACTATAGTTACAGTAATTTAACACTATAGTTACAGTAATAGAAAACTGTAGTTACAGTAATAGAACACTATAGTTACAGTAATAGAACACTATAGTTGAGTTACAGGAATATAACACTATAGTTGAGTTACAGTAATAGAACACGATAGTTACTGTAATATAACACTATAGTTACAGTAATAGAACTCTATAGTTACAGTAATAGAACACTATAGTTACAGTAACAGAACACTATAGTTACAGAACACTATAGTTGAAGTAACAGAACACTATAGTTACAGTATTAGAACACTATAGTTACTGTAATATAACACTATAGTTGAGTTTCAGTAATATAACACTATAGTTACAGTAACAGAAGACTATAGTTACAGTAACAGAACACTATAGTTACAGTAACAGAACACAATAGTTACAGTAATAGAACACTATAGTTACAGTAATAAAACACTATAGTTACAGTAATAGACCACTATAGTTACTGTAATAGACCACTATAGTTACAGTAATAGAACACTATAGTTACAGTAATTTAACACTATAGTTACAGTAATAGAACACTATAGTTACAGTAATTTAACACTACAGTTACAGTAATAGAAAACTGTAGTTACAGTAATAGAACACTATAGTTACAGTAATAGAACACTATAGTTACAGTAATAGAACACTATAGTTGAGTTACAGGAATAGAACACTATTGTTGAGTTACAGTAATAGAACACTATAGTTACTGTAATATAACACTATAGTTACAGTAATAGAACTCTATAGTTACAGTAACAGAACACTATAGTTACAGTAATAGAACACTATAGTAACAGTAATAGAATACTATAGCTACAGTAATAGAACACTATAGTTGAGTTACAGTAATAGAACACTATAGTTACAGTAATAGAACACTATAGTTGAGTTTCAGTAATAGAACACTATAGTTACAGTAATATAACACTATAGTTACAGTAATAGAACTCCATAGTTACAGTAATAGAACACTATATTTACAGTAACAGAACACTATAGTTACAGTAGCAGAACACTATAGTTGCAGTAACAGAACACTATAGTTACAGTAATAGAACACTATAGTTACTGTAATATAACACTATAGTTGAGTTTCAGTAATATAACACTATAGTTACAGTAACAGAACACTATAGTTACAGTAACAGAACACTATAGTTACAGTAACAGAACACTATAGTTACAGTAATAAAACACTAGTTACAGTAATAAAACACTAAAGTTACAGTAATAGAACACTATAGTTACAGTAATTTATCACTATAGTTACAGTAATAGAACACTATAGTTACAGTAATTTAACACTATAGTTACTGTAATATAACACTATAGTTACAGTAATATAACACTATAGTTACAGTAACAGAACACTATAGTTACAGTAACAGAACACTATAGTTACAGTAACAGAACACTATAGTTACAGTAATAGAACATTATAGTTACAGTAATAGAACACTATAATAGAACACAGTAATAGAACACTGTAGTTACAGTAATATAACACTATAGTTACAGTAACAGAACACTATAGTTACAGTAATAGAACACTATAGTAACAGTAATAGAATACTATAGCTACAGTAATAGAACACTATAGTTGAGTTACAGTAATAGAACACTATAGTTACAGTAATAGAACACTATAGTTGAGTTACAGTAATAGAACACTATAGTTACAGTAATATAACACTATAGTTACAGTAATTTAACACTGTAGTTACGGTAATAGAACACTATAGTTACTGTAATATAGCACTATAGTTACAGTAATAGAACTCAATAGTTACTGTAACTATAGAACACTATAGTTACAGTAATAGAACACTATAGTTGAGTTACAGTAATAGAACACTATAGTTACAGTAATATAACACTATAGATACAGTAATACACCACTATAGATACAGTAATAGAACACTATAGTTACAGTAATAGAACACTATAGTTACAGTAATAGAAATCTATAGTTACTGTAATGGAACACTCTAGTTACAGTAATATCACTCTAGTTACAGTAATAGAAAACTGTAGTTACAGTAATAGAACACTATAGTTACAGTAATAGAACACTATAGTTACAGTAATAGAACACTATAGTTGAGTTACAGGAATAGAACACTATAGTTGAGTTACAGTAATAGAACACTATAGTTACTGTAATATAACACTATAGTTACAGTAATAGAACTCTATAGTTACAGTAATAGAACACTATAGTTACAGTAACAGAACACTATAGTTACAGTAGCAGAACACTATAGTTGCAGTAACAGAACACTATAGTTACAGTAATAGAACACGATAGTTACTGTAATATAACACTATAGTTGAGTTTCAGTAATATAACACTATAGTTACAGTAACAGAACACTATAGTTTCAGTAACAGAATACTATAGTTACAGTAACAGAACACTATAGTTACAGTAACAGAACACTATAGTTACAGTAATAGAACACTATAGTTACAGTAATAGAACACTATAGTTGAGTTACAGGAATAGAACACTATAGTTGAGTTACAGTAATAGAACACTATAGTTACTGTAATATAACACTATAGTTACAGTAATAGAACTCTATAGTTACAGTAACAGAACACTATAGTTACAGTAATAGAACACTATAGTAACAGTAATAGAATACTATAGCTACAGTAATAGAACACTATAGTTGAGTTACAGTAATAGAACACTATAGTTACAGTAATAGAACACTATAGATGAGTTTCAGTAATAGAACACTATAGTTACAGTAATATAACACTATAGTTACAGTAATAGAACTCTATAGTTACAGTAATAGAACACTATAGTTACAGTAACAGAACACTATAGTTACAGTAGCAGAACACTATAGTTGCAGTAACAGAACACTATAGTTACAGTAATAGAACACTATAGTTACTGTAATATAACACTATAGTTGAGTTTCAGTAATATAACACTATAGTTACAGTAACAGAACACAATAGTTACAGTAATAAAACACTAGTTACAGTAATAAAACACTAAAGTTACAGTAATAGAACACTATAGTTACAGTAATTTAACACTATAGTTACAGTAATAGAACACTATAGTTACAGTAATTTAACACTATAGTTACTGTAATATAACACTATAGTTACAGTAATATAACACTATAGTTACAGTAACAGAACACTATAGTTACAGTAACAGAACACTATAGTTACAGTAACAGAACACTATAGTTACATTAATAGAACATTATAGTTACAGTAATAGAACACTATAATAGAACACAGTAATAGAACACTGTAGTTACAGTAATATAACACTATAGTTACAGTAACAGAACACTATAGTTACAGTAATAGAACACTATAGTAACAGTAATAGAATACTATAGCTACAGTAATAGAACACTATAGTTGAGTTACAGTAATAGAACACTATAGTTACAGTAATAGAACACTATAGTTGAGTTACAGTAATAGAACACTATAGTTACAGTAATATAACACTATAGTTACAGTAATTTAACACTGTAGTTACGGTAATAGAACACTATAGTTACTGTAATATAGCACTATAGTTACAGTAATAGAACTCAATAGTTACTGTAACTATAGAACACTATAGTTACAGTAATAGAACACTATAGTTGAGTTACAGTAATAGAACACTATAGTTACAGTAATATAACACTATAGATACAGTAATACACCACTATAGATACAGTAATAGAACACTATAGTTACAGTAATAGAACACTATAGTTACAGTAATAGAAATCTATAGTTACTGTAATGGAACACTCTAGTTACAGTAATATCACTCTAGTTACAGTAATAGAAAACTGTAGTTACAGTAATAGAACACTATAGTTACAGTAATAGAACACTATAGTTACAGTAATAGAACACTATAGTTGAGTTACAGGAATAGAACACTATAGTTGAGTTACAGTAATAGAACACTATAGTTACTGTAATATAACACTATAGTTACAGTAATAGAACTCTATAGTTACAGTAATAGAACACTATAGTTACAGTAACAGAACACTATAGTTACAGTAGCAGAACACTATAGTTGCAGTAACAGAACACTATAGTTACAGTAATAGAACACGATAGTTACTGTAATATAACACTATAGTTGAGTTTCAGTAATATAACACTATAGTTACAGTAACAGAACACTATAGTTTCAGTAACAGAATACTATAGTTACAGTAACAGAACACTATAGTTACAGTAACAGAACACTATAGTTACAGTAATAGAACACTATAGTTACAGTAATAGAACACTATAGTTGAGTTACAGGAATAGAACACTATAGTTGAGTTACAGTAATAGAACACTATAGTTACTGTAATATAACACTATAGTTACAGTAATAGAACTCTATAGTTACAGTAACAGAACACTATAGTTACAGTAATAGAACACTATAGTAACAGTAATAGAATACTATAGCTACAGTAATAGAACACTATAGTTGAGTTACAGTAATAGAACACTATAGTTACAGTAATAGAACACTATAGTTGAGTTTCAGTAATAGAACACTATAGTTACAGTAATATAACACTATAGTTACAGTAATAGAACTCTATAGTTACAGTAATAGAACACTATAGTTACAGTAACAGAACACTATAGTTACAGTAGCAGAACACTATAGTTGCAGTAACAGAACACTATAGTTACAGTAATAGAACACTATAGTTACTGTAATATAACACTATAGTTGAGTTTCAGTAATATAACACTATAGTTACAGTAACAGAACACAATAGTTACAGTAATAAAACACTAGTTACAGTAATAAAACACTAAAGTTACAGTAATAGAACACTATAGTTACAGTAATTTAACACTATAGTTACAGTAATAGAACACTATAGTTACAGTAATTTAACACTATAGTTACTGTAATATAACACTATAGTTACAGTAATATAACACTATAGTTACAGTAACAGAACACTATAGTTACAGTAACAGAACACTATAGTTACAGTAACAGAACACTATAGTTACAGTAATAGAACATTATAGTTACAGTAATAGAACACTATAATAGAACACAGTAATAGAACACTGTAGTTACAGTAATATAACACTATAGTTACAGTAACAGAACACTATAGTTACAGTAATAGAACACTATAGTAACAGTAATAGAATACTATAGCTACAGTAATAGAACACTATAGTTGAGTAACAGTAATAGAACACTATAGTTACAGTAATAGAACACTATAGTTGAGTTACAGTAATAGAACACTATAGTTACAGTAATATAACACTATAGTTACAGTAATTTAACACTGTAGTTACGGTAATAGAACACTATAGTTACTGTAATATAGCACTATAGTTACAGTAATAGAACTCAATAGTTACTGTAACTATAGAACACTATAGTTACAGTAATAGAACACTATAGTTGAGTTACAGTAATAGAACACTATAGTTACAGGAATATAACACTATAGATACAGTAATACAACACTATAGATACAGTAATAGAACACTATAGTTACAGTAATAGAACACTATAGTTACAGTAATAGAAATCTATAGTTACTGTAATGGAACACTCTAGTTACAGTAATATCACTCTAGTTACAGTAATAGAAAACTGTAGTTACAGTAATAGAACACTATAGTTACAGTAATAGAACACTATAGTTACAGTAATAGAACACTATAGTTGAGTTACAGGAATAGAACACTATAGTTGAGTTACAGTAATAGAACACTATAGTTACTGTAATATAACACTATAGTTACAGTAATAGAACTCTATAGTTACAGTAATAGAACACTATAGTTACAGTAACAGAACACTATAGTTACAGTAGCAGAACACTATAATTGCAGTAACAGAACACTATAGTTACAGTAATAGAACACTATAGTTACTGTAATATAACACTATAGTTGAGTTTCAGTAATATAACACTATAGTTACAGTAACAGAACACTATAGTTTCAGTAACAGAATACTATAGTTACAGTAACAGAACACTATAGTTACAGTAACAGAACACAATATTTACAGTAATAGAACACAATAGTTACAGTAATAAAACACTAGTTACAGTAATAAAACACTATAGTTACAGTAATAGAACACTATAGTTACAGTAATTTAACACTATAGTTACAGTAATAGAACACTATAGTTACAGTAATTTAACACTATAGTTACTGTAATATAACACTTATAGTTACAGTAATATAACACTATAGTTACAGTAACAGAACACTATAGTTACAGTAACAGAACACTATAGTTACAGTAACAGAACACTATAGTTACAGTAATAGAACACTATAGTTACAGTAATAGAACACTATAATAGAACACAGTAATTGAACACTGTAGTTACAGTAATTTAATACTAGTTACTGTAATATAACACTATAGTTACTGTAATATAACACTATAGTTACAGTAATAGAACACTATAGTTACAGTAATGTAACACTATAGTTGAGTTTCAGTAATAGGCAATGAAGAAATGTGTCAGAATGTATTCTAAATTCAAGTATATTTAATGACTTTGTCAAATGAATGGAAGACCAGTAATAGAACACTATAGTTGAGTTACAGTAATATAACACTATAGTTGAGTTACAGTAAAATAACACTATAGTTACAGTAATAGAACATTATAGTTACAGTAATAGAACACTATAGTAGCGATACAGTAATAGAACACTATAATTACATTAATAGAACACTATAGTTACAGTAATAGAACACTATAGTTGAGTTACAGTAATAGAACACTATAGTTACTGTAATATAACACTATAGTTGAGTTACGGTAATAGAACACTGTAGTTACAGTAATAGAACACTGTAGTTACAGTAACAGAACACTATATTTACAGTAATAGAACGCTATAGTTACAGTAATAGAACATTATAGTTACTGTAATATAACACTATAGTTGAGTTACAGTAATGGAACACTCTAGTTACAGTAATATCACTCTAGTTACAGTAATAGAAAACTGTAGTTACAGTAATAGAACACTATAGTTACAGTAATAGAACACTATAGTTGAGTTACAGGAATAGAACACTATAGTTGAGTTACAGTAATAGAACACGATAGTTACTGTAATATAACACTATAGTTACAGTAATAGAACTCTATAGTTACAGTAATAGAACACTATAGTTACAGTAACAGAACACTATAGTTACAGAACACTATAGTTGAAGTAACAGAACACTATAGTTACAGTATTAGAACACTATAGTTACTGTAATATAACACTATAGTTGAGTTTCAGTAATATAACACTATAGTTACAGTAACAGAACACTATAGTTACAGTAACAGAACACTATAGTTACAGTAACAGAACACAATAGTTACAGTAATAGAACACAATAGTTACAGTAATAAAACACTATAGTTACAGTAATAGACCACTATAGTTACTGTAATAGACCACTATAGTTACAGTAATAGAACACTATAGTTACAGTAATTTAACACTATAGTTACAGTAATAGAACACTATAGTTACAGTAATTTAACACTATAGTTACAGTAATAGAAAACTGTAGTTACAGTAATAGAACACTATAGTTACAGTAATAGAACACTATAGTTACAGTAATAGAACACTATAGTTACAGTAATAGAACACTATAGTTGAGTTACAGGAATAGAACACTATAGTTGAGTTACAGTAATAGAACACTATAGTTACTGTAATATAACACTATAGTTACAGTAATAGAACTCTATAGTTACAGTAACAGAACACTATAGTTACAGTAATAGAACACTATAGTAACAGTAATAGAATACTATAGCTACAGTAATAGAACACTATAGTTGAGTTACAGTAATAGAACACTATAGTTACAGTAATAGAACACTATAGTTGAGTTTCAGTAATAGAACACTATAGTTACAGTAATATAACACTATAGTTACAGTAATAGAACTCTATAGTTACAGTAATAGAACACTATAGTTACAGTAACAGAACACTATAGTTACTGTAATATAACACTATAGTTGAGTTTCAGTAATATAACACTATAGTTACAGTAACAGAACACTATAGTTACAGTAACAGAACACTATAGTTACAGTAACAGAACACTATAGTTACAGTAACAGAACACAATAGTTACAGTAATAGAACACAATAGTTACAGTAATAAAACACTAGTTACAGTAATAAAACACTAAAGTTACAGTAATAGAACACTATAGTTACAGTAATTTAACACTATAGTTACAGTAATAGAACACTATAGTTACAGTAATTTAACACTATAGTTACTGTAATATAACACTATAGTTACAGTAATATAACACTATAGTTACAGTAACAGAACACTATAGTTACAGTAACAGAACACTATAGTTACAATAACAGAACACTATAGTTACAGTAATAGAACATTATAGTTACAGTAATAGAACACTATAATAGAACACAGTAATAGAACACTGTAGTTACAGTAATATAACACTATAGTTACAGTAACAGAACACTATAGTTACAGTAATAGAACACTATAGTAACAGTAATAGAATACTATAGCTACAGTAATAGAACACTATAGTTGAGTTACAGTAATAGAACACTATAGTTACAGTAATAGAACACTATAGTTGAGTTACAGTAATAGAACACTATAGTTACAGTAATATAACACTATAGTTACAGTAATTTAACACTGTAGTTACGGTAATAGAACACTATAGTTACTGTAATATAGCACTATAGTTACAGTAATAGAACTCAATAGTTACTGTAACTATAGAACACTATAGTTACAGTAATAGAACACTATAGTTGAGTTACAGTAATAGAACACTATAGTTACAGTAATATAACACTATAGATACAGTAATACAACACTATAGATACAGTAATAGAACACTATAGTTACAGTAATAGAACACTATAGTTACAGTAATAGAAATCTATAGTTACTGTAATGGAACACTCTAGTTACAGTAATATCACTCTAGTTACAGTAATAGAAAACTGTAGTTACAGTAATAGACCACTATAGTTACAGTAATAGAACACTATAGTTACAGTAATAGAACACTATAGTTGAGTTACAGGAATAGAACACTATAGTTGAGTTACAGTAATAGAACACTATAGTTACTGTAATATAACACTATAGTTACAGTAATAGAACTCTATAGTTACAGTAATAGAACACTATAGTTACAGTAACAGAACACTATAGTTACAGTAGCAGAACACTATAGTTGCAGTAACAGAACACTATAGTTACAGTAATAGAACACTATAGTTACTGTAATATAACACTATAGTTGAGTTTCAGTATTATAACACTATAGTTACAGTAACAGAACACTATAGTTTCAGTAACAGAATACTATAGTTACAGTAACAGAACACTATAGTTACGGTAACAGAACACAATAGTTACAGTAATAGAACACAATAGTTACAGTAATAAAACACTAGTTACAGTAATAAAACACTATAGTTACAGTAATAGAACACTATAGTTACAGTAATTTAACACTATAGTTACAGTAATAGAACACTATAGTTACAGTAATTTAACACTATAGTTACTGTAATATAACACTTATAGTTACAGTAATATAACACTATAGTTACAGTAACAGAACACTATAGTTACAGTAACAGAACACTATAGTTACAGTAACAGAACACTATAGTTACAGTAATAGAACACTATAGTTACAGTAATAGAACACTATAATAGAACACAGTAATAGAACACTGTAGTTACAGTAATTTAATACTAGTTACTGTAATATAACACTATAGTTACTGTAATATAACACTATAGTTACAGTAATAGAACACTATAGTTACAGTAATGTAACACTATAGTTGAGTTTCAGTAATAGGCAATGAAGAAATGTGTCAGAATGTATTCTAAATTCAAGTATATTTAATGACTTTGTCAAATGAATGGAAGACCAGTAATAGAACACTATAGTTGAGTTACAGTAATATAACACTATAGTTGAGTTACAGTAAAATAACACTATAGTTACAGTAATAGAACATTATAGTTACAGTAATAGAACACTATAGTAGCGATACAGTAATAGAACACTATAATTACATTAATAGAACACTATAGTTACAGTAATAGAACACTATAGTTGAGTTACAGTAATAGAACACTATAGTTACTGTAATATAACACTATAGTTGAGTTACGGTAATAGAACACTGTAGTTACAGTAATAGAACACTGTAGTTACAGTAACAGAACACTATATTTACAGTAATAGAATGCTATAGTTACAGTAATAGAACATTATAGTTACTGTAATATAACACTATAGTTGAGTTACAGTAATGGAACACTCTAGTTACAGTAATATCACTCTAGTTACAGTAATAGAAAACTGTAGTTACAGTAATAGAACACTATAGTTACAGTAATAGAACACTATAGTTGAGTTACAGGAATAGAACACTATAGTTGAGTTACAGTAATAGAACACGATAGTTACTGTAATATAACACTATAGTTACAGTAATAGAACTCTATAGTTACAGTAATAGAACACTATAGTTACAGTAACAGAACACTATAGTTACAGAACACTATAGTTGAAGTAACAGAACACTATAGTTACAGTATTAGAACACTATAGTTACTGTAATATAACACTATAGTTGAGTTTCAGTAATATAACACTATAGTTACAGTAACAGAACACTATAGTTACAGTAACAGAACACTATAGTTACAGTAACAGAACACTATAGTTACAGTAACAGAACACAATAGTTACAGTAATAGAACACAATAGTTACAGTAATAAAACACTATAGTTACTGTAATAGACCACTATAGTTACAGTAATAGAACACTATAGTTACAGTAATTTAACACTATAGTTACAGTAATAGAACACTATAGTTACAGTAATTTAACACTATAGTTACAGTAATAGAAAACTGTAGTTACAGTAATAGAACACTATAGTTACAGTAATAGAACACTATAGTTACAGTAATAGAACACTATAGTTGAGTTACAGGAATAGAACACTATAGTTGAGTTACAGTAATAGAACACTATAGTTACTGTAATATGACACTATAGTTACAGTAATAGAACTCTATAGTTACAGTAACAGAACACTATAGTTACAGTAATAGAATACTATAGCTACAGTAATAGAACACTATAGTTGAGTTACAGTAATAGAACACTATAGTTACAGTAATAGAACACTATAGTTGAGTTACAGTAATAGAACACTATAGTTACAGTAATATAACACTATAGTTACAGTAATAGAACTCTATAGTTACAGTAATAGAACACTATAGTTACAGTAACAGAACACTATAGTTACAGTAGCAGAACACTATAGTTGCAGTAACAGAACACTATAGTTACAGTAATAGAACACTATAGTTACTGTAATATAACACTACAGTTGAGTTTCAGTAATATAACACTATAGTTACAGTAACAGAACACTATAGTTACAGTAACAGAACACTATAGTTACAGTAACAGAACACAATAGTTACAGTAACAGAACACAATAGTTACAGTAATAGAACACAATAGTTACAGTAATAAAACACTAGTTACAGTAATAAAACACTATAGTTACAGTAATAGAACACTATAGTTACAGTAATTTAACACTATAGTTACAGTAATAGAACACTATAGTTACAGTAATTTAACACTATAGTTACTGTAATATAACACTATAGTTACAGTAACAGGACACTATAGTTACAGTTACAGAACACTATAGTTATAGTAACAGAACACTATAGTAACAGTAATAGAACACTATAGTTACAGTAATAGAACACTATAATAGAACACAGTAATAGAACACTGTAGTTACAGTAATATAACACTATAGTTACAGTAACAGAATACTATAGTTACAGTAATAGAACACTATAGTAACAGTAATAGAATACTATAGCTACAGTAATAGAACACTATAGTTGAGTTACAGTAATAGAACACTATAGTTACAGAAATAGAACACTATAGTTGAGTTACAGTAATAGAACACTATAGTTACAGTAATATAACACTATAGTTACAGTAATTTAACACTGTAGTTACGGTAATAGAACACTATAGTTACTGTAATATAGCACTATAGTTACAGTAATAGAACTCAATAGTTACTGTAACTATAGAACACTATAGTTACAGTAATAGAACACTATAGTTGAGTTACAGTAATAGAACACTATAGTTACAGTAATATAACACTATAGATACAGTAATACAACACTATAGTTACAGTAATAGAACACTATAGTTACAGTAATAGAACTCTATAGTTACTGTAATGGAACACTCTAGTTACAGTAATATCACTCTAGTTACAGTAATAGAAAACTGTAGTTACAGTAATAGAACACTATAGTTACAGTAATAGGACACTATAGTTACAGTAATAGAACACTATAGTTAAAGTAATAGAACACTATAGTTGAGTTACAGGAATAGAACACTATAGTTGAGTTACAGTAATAGAACACTATAGTTACTGTAATATAACACTATAGTTACGGTAATAGAACTCTATAGTTACAGTAATAGAACACTATAGTTACAGTAACAGAACACTATAGTTACAGTAGCAGAACACTATAGTTGCAGTAACAGAACACTATAGTTACAGTAATAGAACACTATAGTTACTGTAATATAACACTATAGTTGAGTTTCAGTAATATAACACTATAGTTACAGTAACAGAACACTATAGTTTCAGTAACAGAACACTATAGTTACAGTAACAGAACACTATAGTTACAGTAACAGAACACAATAGTTACAGTAATAGAACACAATAGTTACAGTAATAAAACACTAGTTACAGTAATAAAACACTATAGTTACAGTAATAGAACACTATAGTTACAGTAATAGAACACTATAGTTACAGTAATTTAACACAATAGTTACTGTAATATAACACTATAGTTACAGTAATATAACACTATAGTTACAGTAACAGAACACTATAGTTACAGTAACAGAACACTATAGTTACAGTAACAGAACACTATAGTTACAGTAATAGAACACTATAGTTACAGTAATAGAACACTATAATAGAACACAGTAATAGAACACTGTAGTTACAGTAATTCAATACTAGTTACTGTAATATAACACTATAGTTACTGTAATATAACACTATAGTTACAGTAATAGAACACTATAGTTACAGTAATGTATCACTATAGTTGAGTTTCAGTAATAGGCAATGAAGAAATGTGTCAGAATGTATTCTAAATTCAAGTATATTTAATGACTTTGTCAAATGAATGGAAGACCAGTAATAGAACACTATAGTTGAGTTACAGTAATATAACACTATAGTTGAGTTACAGTAAAATAACACTATAGTTACAGTAATAGAACATTATAGTTACAGTAATAGAACACTATAGTAGCGATACAGTAATAGAACACTATAATTACATTAATAGAACACTATAGTTACAGTAATAGAACACTATAGTTGAGTTACAGTAATAGAACACTATAGTTACTGTAATATAACACTATAGTTGAGTTACGGTAATAGAACACTGTAGTTACAGTAATAGAACACTGTAGTTACAGTAACAGAACACTATATTTACAGTAATAGAATGCTATAGTTACAGTAATAGAACATTATAGTTACTGTAATATAACACTATAGTTGAGTTACAGTAATGGAACACTCTAGTTACAGTAATATCACTCTAGTTACAGTAATAGAAAACTGTAGTTACAGTAATAGAACACTATAGTTACAGTAATAGAACACTATAGTTGAGTTACAGGAATAGAACACTATAGTTGAGTTACAGTAATAGAACACGATAGTTACTGTAATATAACACTATAGTTACAGTAATAGAACTCTATAGTTACAGTAATAGAACACTATAGTTACAGTAACAGAACACTATAGTTACAGAACACTATAGTTGAAGTAACAGAACACTATAGTTACAGTATTAGAACACTATAGTTACTGTAATATAACACTATAGTTGAGTTTCAGTAATATAACACTATAGTTACAGTAACAGAACACTATAGTTACAGTAACAGAACACTATAGTTACAGTAACAGAACACTATAGTTACAGTAACAGAACACAATAGTTACAGTAATAGAACACAATAGTTACAGTAATAAAACACTATAGTTACTGTAATAGACCACTATAGTTACAGTAATAGAACACTATAGTTACAGTAATTTAACACTATAGTTACAGTAATAGAACACTATAGTTACAGTAATTTAACACTATAGTTACAGTAATAGAAAACTGTAGTTACAGTAATAGAACACTATAGTTACAGTAATAGAACACTATAGTTACAGTAATAGAACACTATAGTTGAGTTACAGGAATAGAACACTATAGTTGAGTTACAGTAATAGAACACTATAGTTACTGTAATATGACACTATAGTTACAGTAATAGAACTCTATAGTTACAGTAACAGAACACTATAGTTACAGTAATAGAATACTATAGCTACAGTAATAGAACACTATAGTTGAGTTACAGTAATAGAACACTATAGTTACAGTAATAGAACACTATAGTTGAGTTACAGTAATAGAACACTATAGTTACAGTAATATAACACTATAGTTACAGTAATAGAACTCTATAGTTACAGTAATAGAACACTATAGTTACAGTAACAGAACACTATAGTTACAGTAGCAGAACACTATAGTTGCAGTAACAGAACACTATAGTTACAGTAATAGAACACTATAGTTACTGTAATATAACACTACAGTTGAGTTTCAGTAATATAACACTATAGTTACAGTAACAGAACACTATAGTTACAGTAACAGAACACTATAGTTACAGTAACAGAACACAATAGTTACAGTAACAGAACACAATAGTTACAGTAATAGAACACAATAGTTACAGTAATAAAACACTAGTTACAGTAATAAAACACTATAGTTACAGTAATAGAACACTATAGTTACAGTAATTTAACACTATAGTTACAGTAATAGAACACTATAGTTACAGTAATTTAACACTATAGTTACTGTAATATAACACTATAGTTACAGTAACAGGACACTATAGTTACAGTTACAGAACACTATAGTTACAGTAACAGAACACTATAGTAACAGTAATAGAACACTATAGTTACAGTAATAGAACACTATAATAGAACACAGTAATAGAACACTGTAGTTACAGTAATATAACACTATAGTTACAGTAACAGAACACTATAGTTACAGTAATAGAACACTATAGTAACAGTAATAGAATACTATAGCTACAGTAATAGAACACTATAGTTGAGTTACAGTAATAGAACACTATAGTTACAGAAATAGAACACTATAGTTGAGTTACAGTAATAGAACACTATAGTTACAGTAATATAACACTATAGTTACAGTAATTTAACACTGTAGTTACGGTAATAGAACACTATAGTTACTGTAATATAGCACTATAGTTACAGTAATAGAACACTATAGTTGAGTTACAGTAATAGAACACTATAGTTACAGTAATATAACACTATAGATACAGTAATACAACACTATAGATACAGTAATAGAACACTATAGTTACAGTAATAGAACACTATAGTTACAGTAATAGAACTCTATAGTTACTGTAATGGAACACTCTAGTTACAGTAATATCACTCTAGTTACAGTAATAGAAAACTGTAGTTACAGTAATAGAACACTATAGTTACAGTAATAGGACACTATAGTTACAGTAATAGAACACTATAGTTAAAGTAATAGAACACTATAGTTGAGTTACAGGAATAGAACACTATAGTTGAGTTACAGTAATAGAACACTATAGTTACTGTAATAAAACACTATTGTTACGGTAATAGAACTCTATAGTTACAGTAATAGAACACTATAGTTACAGTAACAGAACACTATAGTTACAGTAGCAGAACACTATAGTTGCAGTAACAGAACACTATAGTTACAGTAATAGAACACTATAGTTACTGTAATATAACACTATAGTTGAGTTTCAGTAATATAACACTATAGTTACAGTAACAGAACACTATAGTTTCAGTAACAGAACACTATAGTTACAGTAACAGAACACTATAGTTACAGTAACAGAACACAATAGTTACAGTAATAGAACACAATAGTTACAGTAATAAAACACTAGTTACAGTAATAAAACACTATAGTTACAGTAATAGAACACTATAGTTACAGTAATAGAACACTATAGTTACAGTAATTTAACACAATAGTTACTGTAATATAACACTATAGTTACAGTAATATAACACTATAGTTACAGTAACAGAACACTATAGTTACAGTAACAGAACACTATAGTTACAGTAACAGAACACTATAGTTACAGTAATAGAACACTATAGTTACAGTAATAGAACACTATAATAGAACACAGTAATAGAACACTGTAGTTACAGTAATTCAATACTAGTTACTGTAATATAACACTATAGTTACTGTAATATAACACTATAGTTACAGTAATAGAACACTATAGTTACAGTAATGTATCACTATAGTTGAGTTTCAGTAATAGGCAATGAAGAAATGTGTCAGAATGTATTCTAAATTCAAGTATATTTAATGACTTTGTCAAATGAATGGAAGACCAGTAATAGAACACTATAGTTGAGTTACAGTAATATAACACTATAGTTGAGTTACAGTAAAATAACACTATAGTTACAGTAATAGAACATTATAGTTACAGTAATAGAACACTATAGTAGCGATACAGTAATAGAACACTATAATTACATTAATAGAACACTATAGTTACAGTAATAGAACACTATAGTTGAGTTACAGTAATAGAACACTATAGTTACTGTAATATAACACTATAGTTGAGTTACGGTAATAGAACACTGTAGTTACAGGAATAGAACACTGTAGTTACAGTAATAGAACACTATATTTACAGTAATAGAACGCTATAGTTACAGTAATAGAACATTATAGTTACTGTAATATAACACTATAGTTGAGTTACAGTAATGGAACACTCTAGTTACAGTAATATCACTCTAGTTACAGTAATAGAAAACTGTAGTTACAGTAATAGAACACTATAGTTACAGTAATATCACTCTAGTTACAGTAATAGAAAACTGTAGTTACAGTAATAGAACACTATAGTTACAGTAATAGAACACTATAGTTGAGTTACAGAAATAGAACACTATAGTTGAGTTACAGTAATAGAACACGATAGTTACTGTAATATAACACTATAGTTACAGTAATAGAACTCTATAGTTACAGTAATAGAACACTATAGTTACAGTAACATAACACTATAGTTACAGAACACTATAGTTGAAGTAACAGAACACTATAGTTACAGTATTAGAACACTATAGTTACTGTAATATAACACTATAGTTGAGTTTCAGTAATATAACACTATAGTTACAGTAACAGAACACTATAGTTACAGTAACAGAACACTATAGTTACAGTAACAGAACACAATAGTTACAGTAATAGAACACTATAGGTACAGTAATAAAACACTATAGTTACAGTAATAGACCACTATAGTTACTGTAATAGACCACTATAGTTACAGTAATAGAACACTATAGTTACAGTAATTTAACACTATAGTTACAGTAATAGAACACTATACTTACAGTAATTTAACACTACAGTTACAGTAATAGAAAACTGTAGTTACAGTAATAGAACACTATAGTTACAGTAATAGAACACTATAGTTACAGTAATAGAACACTATAGTTACAGTAATAGAACACTATAGTTGAGTTACAGGAATAGAACACTATAGTTGAGTTACAGTAATAGAACACTATAGTTACTGTAATATAACACTATAGTTACAGTAATAGAACTCTATAGTTACAGTAACAGAACACTATAGTTACAGTAATAGAACACTATAGTAACAGTAATAGAATACTATAGCTACAGTAATAGAACACTATAGTTGAGTTGCAGTAATAGAACACTATAGTTACAGTAATAGAACACTATAGTTGAGTTACAGTAATAGAACGCTATAGTTACAGTAATATAACACTATAGTTACAGTAATAGAACTCTATAGTTACAGTAATAGAACACTATAGTTACAGTAACAGAACACTATAGTTACAGTAGCAGAACACTATAGTTGCAGTAACAGAACACTATAGTTACAGTAATAGAACACTATAGTTACTGTAATATAACACTATAGTTGAGTTTCAGTAATATAACACTATAGTTACAGTAACAGAACACTATAGTTACAGTAACAGAACACTATAGTTACAGTAACAGAACACAATAGTTACAGTAACAGAACACAATAGTTACAGTAATAGAACACAATAGTTACAGTAATAAAACACTAGTTACAGTAATAAAACACTAAAGTTACAGTAATAGAACACTATAGTTACAGTAATTTAACACTATAGTTACAGTAATAGAACACTATAGTTACAGTAATTTAACACTATAGTTACTGTAATATAACACTATAGTTACAGTAATATAACACTATAGTTACAGTAACAGAACACTATAGTTACAGTAACAGAACACTATAGTTACAGTAACAGAACACTATAGTTACAGTAATAGAACACTATAGTTACAGTAATAGAACACTATAGTTACAGTAATAGAAATCTATAGTTACTGTAATGGAACACTCTAGTTACAGTAATATCACTCTAGTTACAGTAATAGAAAACTGTAGTTACAGTAATAGAACACTATAGTTACAGTAATAGAACACTATAGTTATAGTAATAGAACACTATAGTTGAGTTACAGGAATAGAACACTATAGTTGAGTTACAGTAATAGAACACTATAGTTACTGTAATATAACACTATAGTTACAGTAATAGAACTCTATAGTTACAGTAATAGAACACTATAGTTACAGTAACAGAACACTATAGTTACAGTAGCAGAACACTATAGTTGCAGTAACAGAACACTATAGTTACAGTAATAGAACACTATAGTTACTGTAATATAACACTATAGTTGAGTTTCAGTAATATAACACTATAGTTACAGTAACAGAACACTATAGTTTCACTAACAGAATACTATAGTTACAGTAACAGAACACTATAGTTACAGTAACAGAACACAATAGTTACAGTAATAGAACACAATAGTTACAGTAATAAAACACTAGTTACAGTAATAAAACACTATAGTTACAGTAATAGAACACTATAGTTACAGTAATTTAACACTATAGTTACAGTAATAGAACACTATAGTTACAGTAATTTAACACTATAGTTACTGTAATATAACACTTATAGTTACAGTAATATAACACTATAGTTACAGTAACAGAACACTATAGTTACAGTAACAGAACACTATAGTTACAGTAACAGAACACTATAGTTACAGTAATAGAACACTATAGTTACAGTAATAGAACACTATAATAGAACACAGTAATAGAACACTGTAGTTACAGTAATTTAATACTAGTTACTGTAATATAACACTATAGTTACTGTAATATAACACTATAGTTACAGTAATAGAACACTATAGTTACAGTAATGTAACACTATAGTTGAGTTTCAGTAATAGGCAATGAAGAAATGTGTCAGAATGTATTCTAAATTCAAGTATATTTAATGACTTTGTCAAATGAATGGAAGACCAGTAATAGAACACTATAGTTGAGTTACAGTAATATAACACTATAGTTGAGTTACAGTAAAATAACACTATAGTTACAGTAATAGAACATTATAGTTACAGTAATAGAACACTATAGTAGCGATACAGTAATAGAACACTATAATTACATTAATAGAACACTATAGTTACAGTAAGAGAACACTATAGTTGAGTTACAGTAATAGAACACTATAGTTACTGTAATATAACACTATAGTTGAGTTACGGTAATAGAACACTGTAGTTACAGTAATAGAACACTGTAGTTACAGTAACAGAACACTATATTTACAGTAATAGAACGCTATAGTTACAGTAATAGAACATTATAGTTACTGTAATATAACACTATAGTTGAGTTACAGTAATGGAACACTCTAGTTACAGTAATATCACTCTAGTTACAGTAATAGAAAACTGTAGTTACAGTAATAGAACACGATAGTTACTGTAATATAACACTATAGTTGAGTTACAGTAATAGAACACGATAGTTACTGTAATATAACACTATAGTTACAGTAATAGAACTCTATAGTTACAGTAATAGAACACTATAGTTACAGTAACAGAACACTATAGTTACAGAACACTATAGTTGAAGTAACAGAACACTATAGTTACAGTATTAGAACATTATAGTTACTGTAATATAACACTATAGTTGAGTTTCAGTAATATAACACTATAGTTACAGTAACAGAACACTATAGTTACAGTAACAGAACACTATAGTTACAGTAATAAAACACTATAGTTACAGTAATAGACCACTATAGTTACTGTAATAGACCACTATAGTTACAGTAATAGAACACTATAGTTACAGTAATTAACACTATAGTTACAGTAATAGAACACTATAGTTACAGTAATGGAACACTCTAGTTACAGTAATATCACTCTAGTTACAGTAATAGAAAACTGTAGTTACAGTAATAGAACACTATAGTTACAGTAATAGAACACTATAGTTACAGTAGTAGAACACTATAGTTACAGTAATAGAACACTATAGTTGAGTTACAGGAATAGAACACTATAGTTACAGTAATAGAACACTATAGTTACAGTAATAGAACACTATATTTACAGTAATAGAACACTCTAGTTACAGTAATATCACTCTAGTTACAGTAATAGAAAACTGTAGTTACAGTAATAGAACACTATAATTACAGTAATAGAACTCTATAGTTACAGTAATAGAACACTATAGTGACAGTAACAGAACACTATAGTTACAGTAACAGAACACTATAGTTGCAGTAACAGAACACTATAGTTACAGTATTAGAACACTATAGTTCCTGTAATATAACACTATAGTTGAGTTTCAGTAATATAACACTATAGTTACAGTAAAAGAACACTATAGTTACAGTAATAGAACATTAAAGTTACTATAATGGAACACTCTAGTTACAGTAATATCACTCTAGTTACAGTAATAGAAAACTGTAGTTACAGTAATAGAACACTATAGTTACAGTAATAGAACACTATAGTTACAGTAATAGAACACTATAGTTACAGTAATAGAACACTATAGTTGAGTTACAGGAATAGAACACTATAGTTGAGTTACAGTAATAGAACACTATAGTTACAGTAATAGAACACTATAGTTACAGTAATAGAACACTCTAGTTACAGTAATATCACTCTAGTTACAGTAATAGAAAATTGTAGTTACAGTAATAGAACACTATAATTACAGTAATAGAACTCTATAGTTACAGTAATAGAACACTATAGTTACAGTAACAGAACACTATAGTTACAGTAACAGAACACTATAGTTGCAGTAACAGAACACTATAGTTACAGTATTAGAACACTATAGTTCCTGTAATATAACACTATAGTTGAGTTTCAGTAATATAACACTATAGTTACAGTAAAAGAACACTATAGTTACAGTAACAGAACACTATAGTTACAGTAACAGAACACTATAGTTACAGTAACAGAACACAATAGTTACAGTAATAGAACACTATAGTTACAGTAATAAAACACTATAGTTACAGTAATAGACCACTATAGTTACTGTAATAGACCACTATAGTTACAGTAATAGAACACTATAGTTACAGTAATTTAACACTATAGTTACAGTAATTTAACACTATAGTTACAGTAATAGAACACTATAGTTACAGTAATAGAACATTATAGTTACTGTAATGGAACACTCTAGTTACAGTAATATCACTCTAGTTACAGTAATAGAAAACTGTAGTTACAGTAATAGAACACTATAGTTACAGTAATAGAACACTATAGTTACAGTAATAGAACACTATAGTTGAGTTACAGTAATAGAACACTATAGTTACAGTAATATAACACTATAGTTACAGTAATAGAACTCTATAGTTACAGTAATAGAACACTATAGTTACAGTAACAGAACACTATAGTTACAGTAGCAGAACACTATAGTTGCAGTAACAGAACACTATAGTTACAGTAATAGAACACTATAGTTACTGTAATATAACACTATAGTTGAGTTTCAGTAATATAACACTATAGTTACAGTAACAGAACACTATAGTTACAGTAACAGAACACTATAGTTACAGTAACAGAACACTATAGTTACAGTAACAGAACACAATAGTTACAGTAATAGAACACAATAGTTACAGTAATAAAACACTAGTTACAGTAATAAAACACTATAGTTACAGTAATAGAACACTATAGTTACAGTAATTTAACACTATAGTTACAGTAATAGAACACTATAGTTACAGTAATTTAACACTATAGTTACAGTAATATAACACTATAGTTACAGTAATATAACACTATAGTTACAGTAACAGAACACTATAGTTACAGTTACAGAACACTATAGTTACAGTAACAGAACACTATAGTTACAGTAATAGAACACTATAGTTACAGTAATAGAACACTATAATAGAACACAGTAATAGAACACTGTAGTTACAGTAATATAACACTATAGTTACAGTAACAGAACACTATAGTTACAGTAATAGAACACTATAGTAACAGTAATAGAATACTATAGCTACAGTAATAGAACACTATAGTTGAGTTACAGTAATAGAACACTATAGTTACAGCATTAGAACACTATAGTTGAGTTACAGTAATAGAACACTATAGTTACAGTAATATAACACTATTGTTACAGTAATTTAACACTGTAGTTACGGTAATAGAACACTATAGTTACTGTAATATAGCACTATAGTTACGGTAATAGAACTCAATAGTTACTGTAACTATAGAACACTATAGTTACAGTAATAGAACACTATAGTTGAGTTACAGTAATAGAACACTATAGTTACAGTAATATAACACTATAGATACAGTAATATAACACTATAGATACAGTAATAGAACACTATAGTTACAGTAATAGAACACTATAGTTACAGTAATAGAACTCTATAGTTACTGTAATGGAACACTCTAGTTACAGTAATATCACTCTAGTTACAGTAATAGAAAACTGTAGTTACAGTAATAAAACACTATAGTTACAGTAATAGACCACTATAGTTACTGTAATAGACCACTATAGTTCCTGTAATATAACACTATAGTTGAGTTTCAGTAATATAACACTATAGTTACAGTAAAAGAACACTATAGTTACAGTAACAGAACACTATAGTTACAGTAACAGAACACTATAGTTACAGTAACAGAACACAATAGTTACAGTAATAGAACACTATAGTTACAGTAATAAAACACTATAGTTACAGTAATAGACCACTATAGTTACTGTAAAAGACCACTATAGTTACAGTAATAGAACACTATAGTTACAGTAATTTAACACTATAGTTACAGTAATTTAACACTATAGTTACAGTAATAGAACACTATAGTTACAGTAATAGAACATTATAGTTACTGTAATGGAACACTCTAGTTACAGTAATATCACTCTAGTTACAGTAATAGAAAACTGTAGTTACAGTAATAGAACACTATAGTTACAGTAATAGAACACTATAGTTATAGTAATAGAACACTATAGTTACAGTAATAGAACACTATAGTTGAGTTACAGTAATAGAACACTATAGTTACAGTAATATAACACTATAGTTACAGTAATAGAACTCTATAGTTACAGTAATAGAACACTATAGTTACAGTAACAGAACACTATAGTTACAGTAGCAGAACACTATAGTTGCAGTAACAGAACACCATAGTTACAGTAATAGAACACTATAGTTACTGTAATATAACACTATAGTTGAGTTTCAGTAATATAACACTATAGTTACAGTAACAGAACACTATAGTTACAGTAACAGAACACTATAGTTACAGTAACAGAACACTATAGTTACAGTAACAGAACACAATAGTTACAGTAATAAAACACTAGTTACAGTAATAAAACACTATAGTTACAGTAATAGAACACTATAGTTACAGTAATTTAACACTATAGTTACAGTAATAGAACACTATAGTTACAGTAATTTAACACTATAGTTACTGTAATATAACACTATAGTTACAGTAATATAACACTATAGTTACAGTAACAGAACACTATAGTTACAGTTACAGAACACTATAGTTACAGTAACAGAACACTATAGTTACAGTAATAGAACACTATAATAGAACACAGTAATAGAACACTGTAGTTACAGTAATATAACACTATAGTTACAGTAACAGAACACTATAGTTACAGTAATAGAACACTATAGTAACAGTAATAGAATACTATAGCTACAGTAACAGAACACTATAGTTACAGAACACTATAGTTGAAGTAACAGAACACTATAGTTACAGTATTAGAACATTATAGTTACTGTAATATAACACTATAGTTGAGTTTCAGTAATATAACACTATAGTTACAGTAACAGAACACTATAGTTACAGTAACAGAACACTATAGTTACAGTAATAAAACACTATAGTTACAGTAATAGACCACTATAGTTACTGTAATAGACCACTATAGTTACAGTAATAGAACACTATAGTTACAGTAATTAACACTATAGTTACAGTAATAGAACACTATAGTTACAGTAATGGAACACTCTAGTTACAGTAATATCACTCTAGTTACAGTAATAGAAAACTGTAGTTACAGTAATAGAACACTATAGTTACAGTAATAGAACACTATAGTTACAGTAGTAGAACACTATAGTTACAGTAATAGAACACTATAGTTGAGTTACAGGAATAGAACACTATAGTTGAGTTACAGTAATAGAACACTATAGTTACAGTAATAGAACACTATAGTTACAGTAATAGAACACTATATTTACAGTAATAGAACACTCTAGTTACAGTAATATCACTCTAGTTACAGTAATAGAAAACTGTAGTTACAGTAATAGAACACTATAATTACAGTAATAGAACTCTATAGTTACAGTAATAGAACACTATAGTGACAGTAACAGAACACTATAGTTACAGTAACAGAACACTATAGTTGCAGTAACAGAACACTATAGTTACAGTATTAGAACACTATAGTTCCTGTAATATAACACTATAGTTGAGTTTCAGTAATATAACACTATAGTTACAGTAAAAGAACACTATAGTTACAGTAATAGAACATTAAAGTTACTATAATGGAACACTCTAGTTACAGTAATATCACTCTAGTTACAGTAATAGAAAACTGTAGTTACAGTAATAGAACACTATAGTTACAGTAATAGAACACTATAGTTACAGTAATAGAACACTATAGTTACAGTAATAGAACACTATAGTTGAGTTACAGGAATAGAACACTATAGTTGAGTTACAGTAATAGAACACTATAGTTACAGTAATAGAACACTATAGTTACAGTAATAGAACACTCTAGTTACAGTAATATCACTCTAGTTACAGTAATAGAAAATTGTAGTTACAGTAATAGAACACTATAATTACAGTAATAGAACTCTATAGTTACAGTAATAGAACACTATAGTTACAGTAACAGAACACTATAGTTACAGTAACAGAACACTATAGTTGCAGTAACAGAACACTATAGTTACAGTATTAGAACACTATAGTTCCTGTAATATAACACTATAGTTGAGTTTCAGTAATATAACACTATAGTTACAGTAAAAGAACACTATAGTTACAGTAACAGAACACTATAGTTACAGTAACAGAACACTATAGTTACAGTAACAGAACACAATAGTTACAGTAATAGAACACTATAGTTACAGTAATAAAACACTATAGTTACAGTAATAGACCACTATAGTTACTGTAATAGACCACTATAGTTACAGTAATAGAACACTATAGTTACAGTAATTTAACACTATAGTTACAGTAATTTAACACTATAGTTACAGTAATAGAACACTATAGTTACAGTAATAGAACATTATAGTTACTGTAATGGAACACTCTAGTTACAGTAATATCACTCTAGTTACAGTAATAGAAAACTGTAGTTACAGTAATAGAACATTATAGTTACAGTAATAGAACACTATAGTTACAGTAATAGAACACTATAGTTGAGTTACAGTAATAGAACACTATAGTTACAGTAATATAACACTATAGTTACAGTAATAGAACTCTATAGTTACAGTAATAGAACACTATAGTTACAGTAACAGAACACTATAGTTACAGTAGCAGAACACTATAGTTGCAGTAACAGAACACTATAGTTACAGTAATAGAACACTATAGTTACTGTAATATAACACTATAGTTGAGTTTCAGTAATATAACACTATAGTTACAGTAACAGAACACTATAGTTACAGTAACAGAACACTATAGTTACAGTAACAGAACACTATAGTTACAGTAACAGAACACAATAGTTACAGTAATAGAACACAATAGTTACAGTAATAAAACACTAGTTACAGTAATAAAACACTATAGTTACAGTAATAGAACACTATAGTTACAGTAATTTAACACTATAGTTACAGTAATAGAACACTATAGTTACAGTAATTTAACACTATAGTTACAGTAATATAACACTATAGTTACAGTAATATAACACTATAGTTACAGTAACAGAACACTATAGTTACAGTTACAGAACACTATAGTTACAGTAACAGAACACTATAGTTACAGTAATAGAACACTATAGTTACAGTAATAGAACACTATAATAGAACACAGTAATAGAACACTGTAGTTACAGTAATATAACACTATAGTTACAGTAACAGAACACTATAGTTACAGTAATAGAACACTATAGTAACAGTAATAGAATACTATAGCTACAGTAATAGAACACTATAGTTGAGTTACAGTAATAGAACACTATAGTTACAGCATTAGAACACTATAGTTGAGTTACAGTAATAGAACACTATAGTTACAGTAATATAACACTATTGTTACAGTAATTTAACACTGTAGTTACGGAAATAGAACACTATAGTTACTGTAATATAGCACTATAGTTACGGTAATAGAACTCAATAGTTACTGTAACTATAGAACACTATAGTTACAGTAATAGAACACTATAGTTGAGTTACAGTAATAGAACACTATAGTTACAGTAATATAACACTATAGATACAGTAATATAACACTATAGATACAGTAATAGAACACTATAGTTACAGTAATAGAACACTATAGTTACAGTAATAGAACTCTATAGTTACTGTAATGGAACACTCTAGTTACAGTAATATCACTCTAGTTACAGTAATAGAAAACTGTAGTTACAGTAATAAAACACTATAGTTACAGTAATAGACCACTATAGTTACTGTAATAGACCACTATAGTTCCTGTAATATAACACTATAGTTGAGTTTCAGTAATATAACACTATAGTTACAGTAAAAGAACACTATAGTTACAGTAACAGAACACTATAGTTACAGTAACAGAACACTATAGTTACAGTAACAGAACACAATAGTTACAGTAATAGAACACTATAGTTACAGTAATAAAACACTATAGTTACAGTAATAGACCACTATAGTTACTGTAAAAGACCACTATAGTTACAGTAATAGAACACTATAGTTACAGTAATTTAACACTATAGTTACAGTAATTTAACACTATAGTTACAGTAATAGAACACTATAGTTACAGTAATAGAACATTATAGTTACTGTAATGGAACACTCTAGTTACAGTAATATCACTCTAGTTACAGTAATAGAAAACTGTAGTTACAGTAATAGAACACTATAGTTACAGTAATAGAACACTATAGTTATAGTAATAGAACACTATAGTTACAGTAATAGAACACTATAGTTGAGTTACAGTAATAGAACACTATAGTTACAGTAATATAACACTATAGTTACAGTAATAGAACTCTATAGTTACAGTAATAGAACACTATAGTTACAGTAACAGAACACTATAGTTACAGTAGCAGAACACTATAGTTGCAGTAACAGAACACCATAGTTACAGTAATAGAACACTATAGTTACTGTAATATAACACTATAGTTGAGTTTCAGTAATATAACACTATAGTTACAGTAACAGAACACTATAGTTACAGTAACAGAACACTATAGTTACAGTAACAGAACACTATAGTTACAGTAACAGAACACAATAGTTACAGTAATAAAACACTAGTTACAGTAATAAAACACTATAGTTACAGTAATAGAACACTATAGTTACAGTAATTTAACACTATAGTTACAGTAATAGAACACTATAGTTACAGTAATTTAACACTATAGTTACTGTAATATAACACTATAGTTACAGTAATATAACACTATAGTTACAGTAACAGAACACTATAGTTACAGTTACAGAACACTATAGTTACAGTAACAGAACACTATAGTTACAGTAATAGAACACTATAATAGAACACAGTAATAGAACACTGTAGTTACAGTAATATAACACTATAGTTACAGTAACAGAACACTATAGTTACAGTAATAGAACACTATAGTAACAGTAATAGAATACTATAGCTACAGTAATAGAACACTATAGTTGAGTTACAGTAATAGAACACTATAGTTACAGTAATAGAACACTATAGTTGAGTTACAGTAATAGAACACTATAGTTACAGTAATATAACACTATAGTTACAGTAATTTAACACTGTAGTTACGGTAATAGAACACTATAGTTACTGTAATATAGCACTATAGTTACAGTAATAGAACTCAATAGTTACTGTAACTATAGAACACTATAGTTACAGTAATAGAACACTATAGTTGAGTTACAGTAATAGAACACTATAGTTACAGTAATAGAACACTATAGATACAGTAATACAACACTATAGATACAGTAATAGAACACTATAGTTACAGTAATAGAACACTATAGTTACAGTAATAGAACTCTATAGTTACTGTAATGGAACACTCTAGTTACAGTAATATCACTCTAGTTACAGTAATAGAAAACTGTAGTTACAGTAATAGAACACTATAGTTACAGTAATAGAACACTATAGTTACAGTAATAGAACACTATAGTTACAGTAATACAACACTATAGTTGAGTTACAGGAATAGAACACTATAGTTGAGTTACAGTAATAGAACACTATAGTTACTGTAATATAACACTATAGTTACAGTAATAGAACTCTATAGTTACAGTAATAGAACACTATAGTTACAGTAACAGAACACTATAGTTACAGTAGCAGAACACTATAGTTGCAGTAACAGAACACTATAGTTACAGTAATAGAACACTATAGTTACTGTAATATAACACTATAGTTGAGTTTCAGTAATATAACACTATAGTTACAGTAACAGAACACTATAGTTTCAGTAACAGAACACTATAGTTACAGTAACAGAACACTATAGTTACAGTAACAGAACACAATAGTTACAGTAATAAAACACTAGTTACAGTAATAAAACACTATAGTTACAGTAATAGAACACTATAGTTACAGTAATTTAACACTATAGTTACAGTAATAGAACACTATAGTTACAGTAATTTAACACTATAGTTACTGTAATATAACTCTATAGTTACAGTAATATAACACTATAGTTACAGTAACAGAACACTATAGTTACAGTAACAGAACACTATAGTTACAGTAACAGAACACTATAGTTACAGTAATAGAACACTATAGTTAAAGTAATAGAACACTATAATAGAACACAGTAATAGAACACTGTAGTTACAGTAATTTAATACTAGTTACTGTAATATAACACTATAGTTACTGTAATATAACACTATAGTTACAGTAATAGAACACTATAGTTACAGTAATGTAACACTATAGTTGAGTTTCAGTAATAGGCAATGAAGAAATGTGTCAGAATGTATTCTAAATTCAAGTATATTTAATGACTTTGTCAAATGAATGGAAGACCAGTAATAGAACACTATAGTTGAGTTACAGTAATATAACACTATAGTTGAGTTACAGTAAAATAACTCTATAGTTACAGTAATAGAACATTATAGTTACAGTAATAGAACACTATAGTAGCAATACAGTAACAGAACACAATAGTTACAGTAATAGAACACAATAGTTACAGTAATAAAACACTAGTTACAGTAATAAAACACTATAGTTACAGTAATAGAACACTATAGTTACAGTAATTTAACACTATAGTTACAGTAATAGAACACTATAGTTACAGTAATTTAACACTATAGTTACTGTAATATAACACTATAGTTACAGTAATATAACACTATAGTTACAGTAACAGAACACTATAGTTACAGTAACAGAACACTATAGTTACAGTAACAGAACACTATAGTTACAGTAATAGAACACTATAGTTACAGTAATGGAACACTATAATAGAACACAGTAATAGAACACTGTAGTTACAGTAATTTAATACTAGTTACTGTAATATAACACTATAGTTACTGTAGTATAACACTATAGTTACAGTAATAGAACACTATAGTTACAGTAATGTAACACTATAGTTGAGTTTCAGTAATAGGCAATGAAGAAATGTGTCAGAATGTATTCTAAATTCACGTATATTTAATGACTTTGTCAAATGAATGGAAGACCAGTAATAGAACACTATAGTTGAGTTACAGTAATATAACACTATAGTTGAGTTACAGTAAAATAACACTATAGTTACAGTAATAGAACATTATAGTTACAGTAATAGAACACTATAGTAGCGATACAGTAATAGAACACTATAATTACATTAATAGAACACTATAGTTACAGTAATAGAACACTATAGTTGAGTTACAGTAATAGAACACTATAGTTACTGTAATATAACACTATAGTTGAGTTACGGTAATAGAACACTGTAGTTACAGTAATAGAACACTGTAGTTACAGTAATAGAACACTATATTTACAGTAATAGAACGCTATAGTTACAGTAATAGAACACTATAGTTACAGTAATAGAACACTATAGTTGAGTTACAGGAATAGAACACTATAGTTGAGTTACAGTAATAGAACACGATAGTTACTGTAATATAACACTATAGTTACAGTAATAGAACTCTATAGTTACAGTAATAGAACACTATAGTTACAGTAACAGAACACTATAGTTACAGAACACTATAGTTGAAGTAACAGAACACTATAGTTACAGTATTAGAACACTATAGTTACTGTAATATAACACTATAGTTGAGTTTCAGTAATATAACACTATAGTTACAGTAACAGAACACTATAGTTACAGTAACAGAACACTATAGTTACAGTAACAGAACACAATAGTTACAGTAATAGAACACTATAGTTACAGTAATAAAACACTATAGTTACAGTAATAGACCACTATAGTTACTGTAATAGACCACTATAGTTACAGTAATAGAACACTATAGTTACAGTAATTAACACTATAGTTACAGTAATAGAACACTATAGTTACAGTAATGGAACACTCTAGTTACAGTAATAGAAAACTGTAGTTACAGTAATAGAACACTATAGTTACAGTAATAGAACACTATAGTTACAGTAATAGAACACTATAGTTACAGTAATAGAACACTATAGTTGAGTTACAGGAATAGAACACTATAGTTGAGTTACAGTAATAGAACACTATAGTTACAGTAATAGAACACTATAGTTACAGTAATAGAACACTATATTTACAGTAATAGAACACTGTAGTTACAGTAATATCACTCTAGTTACAGTAATAGAAAACTGTAGTTACAGTAATAGAACACTATAATTACAGTAATAGAACTCTATAGTTACAGTAATAGAACACTATAGTGACAGTAACAGAACACTATAGTTACAGTAACGGAACACTATAGTTGCAGTAACAGAACACTATAGTTACAGTATTAGAACACTATAGTTCCTGTAATATAACACTATAGTTGAGTTTCAGTAATATAACACTATAGTTACAGTAAAAGAACACTATAGTTACAGTAATAGAACATTAAAGTTACTGTAATGGAACACTCTAGTTACAGTAATATCACTCTAGTTACAGTAATAGAAAACTGTAGTTACAGTAATAGAACACTATAGTTACAGTAATAGAACACTATAGTTACAGTAATAGAACACTATAGTTACAGTAATAGAACACTATAGTTGAGTTACAGGAATAGAACACTATAGTTGAGTTACAGTAATAGAACACTATAGTTACAGTAATAGAACACTATAGTTACAGTAATAGAACACTCTAGTTACAGTAATATCACTCTAGTTACAGTAATAGAAAACTGTAGTTACAGTAATAGAACACTATAATTACAGTAATAGAACTCTATAGTTACAGTAATAGAACACTATAGTTACAGTAACAGAACACTATAGTTACAGTAACAGAACACTATAGTTGCAGTAACAGAACACTATAGTTACAGTATTAGAACACTATAGTTCCTGTAATATAACACTATAGTTGAGTTTCAGTAATATAACACTATAGTTACAGTAAAAGAACACTATAGTTACAGTAACAGAACACTATAGTTACAGTAACAGAACACTATAGTTACAGTACAAGAACACAATAGTTACAGTAATAGAACACTATAGTTACAGTAATAAAACACTATAGTTACAGTAATAGACCACTATAGTTACTGTAATAGACCACTATAGTTACAGTAATAGAACACTATAGTTACAGTAATTTAACACTATAGTTACAGTAATTTAACACTATAGTTACAGTAATAGAACACTATAGTTACAGTAATAGAACATTATAGTTACTGTAATGGAACACTCTAGTTACAGTAATATACCTCTAGTTACAGTAATAGAAAACTGTAGTTACAGTAATAGAACACTATAGTTACAGTAATAGAACACTATAGTTACAGTAATAGAACACTATAGTTACAGTAATAGAACACTATAGTTGAGTTACAGTAATAGAACACTATAGTTACAGTAATATAACACTATAGTTACAGTAATAGAACTCTATAGTTACAGTAATAGAACACTATAGTTACAGTAACAGAACACTATAGTTACAGTAGCAGAACACTATAGTTGCAGTAACAGAACACTATAGTTACAGTAATAGAACACTATAGTTACTGTAATATAACACTATAGTTGAGTTTCAGTAATATAACACTATAGTTACAGTAACAGAACACTATAGTTACAGTAACAGAACACTATAGTTACAGTAACAGAACACTATAGTTACAGTAACAGAACACAATAGTTACAGTAATAGAACACAATAGTTACAGTAATAAAACACTAGTTACAGTAATAAAACACTATAGTTACAGTAATAGAACACTATAGTTACAGTAATTTAACACTATAGTTACAGTAATAGAACACTATAGTTACAGTAATTTAACACTATAGTTACTGTAATATAACACTATAGTTACAGTAATATAACACTATAGTTACAGTAACAGAACACTATAGTTACAGTTACAGAACACTATAGTTACAGTAACAGAACACTATAGTTACAGTAATAGAACACTATAGTTACAGTAATAGAACACTATTATAGAACACAGTAATAGAACACTGTAGTTACAGTAATATAACACTATAGTTACAGTAACAGAACACTATAGTTACAGTAATAGAACACTATAGTAACAGTAATAGAATACTATAGCTACAGTAATAGAACACTATAGTTGAGTTACAGTAATAGAACACTATAGTTACAGTAATAAAACACTATAGTTACAGTAATAGACCACTATAGTTACTGTAATAGACCACTATAGTTACAGTAATAGAACACTATAGTTACAGTAATTTAACACTATAGTTACAGTAATAGAACACTATAGTTACAGTAATTTAACACTATAGTTACAGTAATAGAAAACTGTAGTTACAGTAACAGAACACTATAGTTACAGTAATAGAACACTATAGTTGAGTTACAGTAATAGAACACTATAGTTACTGTAATATAACACTATAGTTACAGTAATAGAACTCTATAGTTACAGTAACAGAACACTATAGTTACAGTAATAGAACACTATAGTAACAGTAATAGAATACTATAGCTACAGTAATAGAACACTATAGTTGAGTTACAGTAATAGAACACTATAGTTACAGTAATAGAACACTATAGTTGAGTTACAGTAATAGAACACTATAGTTACAGTAATAAAACACTATAGTTACAGTAATAGACCACTATAGTTACTGTAATAGACCACTATAGTTACAGTAATAGAACACTATAGTTACAGTAATTTAACACTATAGTTACAGTAATAGAACACTATAGTTACAGTAATTTAACACTATAGTTACAGTAATAGAAAACTGTAGTTACAGTAACAGAACACTATAGTTACAGTAATAGAACACTATAGTTGAGTTACAGTAATAGAACACTATAGTTACTGTAATATAACACTATAGTTACAGTAATAGAACTCTATAGTTACAGTAACAGAACACTATAGTTACAGTAATAGAACACTATAGTAACAGTAATAGAATACTATAGCTACAGTAATAGAACACTATAGTTGAGTTACAGTAATAGAACACTATAGTTACAGTAATAGAACACTATAGTTGAGTTACAGTAATAGAACACTATAGTTACAGTAATAAAACACTATAGTTACAGTAATAGACCACTATAGTTACTGTAATAGACCACTATAGTTACAGTAATAGAACACTATAGTTACAGTAATTTAACACTATAGTTACAGTAATAGAACACTATAGTTACAGTAATAGAACATTATAGTTACTGTAATGGAACACTCTAGTTACAGTAATATCACTCTAGTTACAGTAATAGAAAACTGTAGTTACAGTAATAGAACACTATAGTTACAGTAATAGAACACTATAGTTACAGTAATAGAACACTATAGTTACAGTAATAGAACACTATAGTTGAGTTACAGTAATAGAACACTATAGTTACAGTAATATAACACTATAGTTACAGTAATAGAACTCTATAGTTACAGTAATAGAACACTATAGTTACAGTAACAGAACACTATAGTTACAGTAACAGAACACAATAGTTACAGTAATAGAACACAATAGTTACAGTAATAAAACACTAGTTACAGTAATAAAACACTATAGTTACAGTAATAGAACACTATAGTTACAGTAATTTAACACTATAGTTACTGTAATATAACACTATAGTTACTGTAATATAACACTATAGTTACAGTAACAGAACACTATAGTTACAGTTACAGAACACTATAGTTACAGTAACAGAACACTATAGTTACAGTAATAGAACACTATAGTTACAGTAATAGAACACTATAATAGAACACAGTAATAGAACACTGTAGTTACAGTAATATAACACTATAGTTACAGTAACAGAACACTATAGTTACAGTAATAGAACACTATAGTAACAGTAATAGAATACTATAGCTACAGTAATAGAACACTATAGTTGAGTTACAGTAATAAAACACTATAGTTACAGTAATAGACCACTATAGTTACTGTAATAGACCACTATAGTTACAGTAATAGAACACTATAGTTACAGTAATTTAACACTATAGTTACAGTAATAGAACACTATAGTTACAGTAATTTAACACTATAGTTACAGTAATAGAAAACTGTAGTTACAGTAACAGAACACTATAGTTACAGTAATAGAACACTATAGTTGAGTTACAGTAATAGAACACTATAGTTACTGTAATATAACACTATAGTTACAGTAATAGAACTCTATAGTTACAGTAACAGAACACTATAGTTACAGTAATAGAACACTATAGTAACAGTAATAGAATACTATAGCTACAGTAATAGAACACTATAGTTGAGTTACAGTAATAGAACACTATAGTTACAGTAATAGAACACTATAGTTGAGTTACAGTAATAGAACACTATAGTTGAGTTACAGTAATAGAACACTATAGTTACAGTAATAGAACACTATAGTTGAGTTACAGTAATAGAACACTATAGTTACAGTAATAAAACACTATAGTTGCAGTAACAGAACACTATAGTTACAGTAATAGAACACTATAGTTACTGTAATATAACACTATAGTTGAGTTTCAGTAATATAACACTATAGTTACAGTAACAGAACACTATAGTTACAGTAACAGAACACTATAGTTACAGTAACAGAACACTATAGTTACAGTAACAGAACACAATAGTTACAGTAATAGAACACAATAGTTACAGTAATAAAACACTAGTTACAGTAATAAAACACTATAGTTACAGTAATAGAACACTATAGTTACAGTAATTTAACACTATAGTTACAGTAATAGAACACTATAGTTACAGTAATTTAACACTATAGTTACTGTAATATAACACTATAGTTACAGTAATATAACACTATAGTTACAGTAACAGAACACTATAGTTACAGTTACAGAACACTATAGTTACAGTAACAGAACACTATAGTTACAGTAATAGAACACTATAGTTACAGTAATAGAACACTATAATAGAACACAGTAATAGAACACTGTAGTTACAGTAATATAACACTATAGTTACAGTAACAGAACACTATAATTACAGTAATAGAACACTATAGTAACAGTAATAGAATACTATAGCTACAGTAATAGAACACTATAGTTGAGTTACAGTAATAGAACACTATAGTTACAGTAATAGAACACTATAGTTACAGTAATATAACACTATATTTAAAGTAATTTAACACTGTAGTTACGGTAATAGAACACTATAGCTACTGTAATATAGCACTATAGTTACAGTAATAGAACTCAATAGTTACTGTAACTATAGAACACTATAGTTACAGTAATAGAACACTATAGTAACAGTAATAGAATACTATAGCTACAGTAATAGAACACTATAGTTACAGTAATAGAACACTATAGTAACAGTAATAGAATACTATAGCTACAGTAATAGAACACTATAGTTGAGTTACAGTAATAAAACACTATAGTTACAGTAATAGACCACTATAGTTACTGTAATAGACCACTATAGTTACAGTAATAGAACACTATAGTTACAGTAATTTAACACTATAGTTACAGTAATAGAACACTATAGTTACAGTAATTTAACACTATAGTTACAGTAATAGAAAACTGTAGTTACAGTAACAGAACACTATAGTTACAGTAATAGAACACTATAGTTGAGTTACAGTAATAGAACACTATAGTTACTGTAATATAACACTATAGTTACAGTAATAGAACTCTATAGTTACAGTAACAGAACACTATAGTTACAGTAATAGAACACTATAGTAACAGTAATAGAATACTATAGCTACAGTAATAGAACACTATAGTTGAGTTACAGTAATAGAACACTATAGTTACAGTAATAGAACACTATAGTTGAGTTACAGTAATAGAACACTATAGTTGAGTTACAGTAATAGAACACTATAGTTACAGTAATAGAACACTATAGTTGAGTTACAGTAATAGAACACTATAGTTACAGTAATAAAACACTATAGTTGCAGTAACAGAACACTATAGTTACAGTAATAGAACACTATAGTTACTGTAATATAACACTATAGTTGAGTTTCAGTAATATAACACTATAGTTACAGTAACAGAACACTATAGTTACAGTAACAGAACACTATAGTTACAGTAACAGAACACTATAGTTACAGTAACAGAACACAATAGTTACAGTAATAGAACACAATAGTTACAGTAATAAAACACTAGTTACAGTAATAAAACACTATAGTTACAGTAATAGAACACTATAGTTAGAGTAATTTAACACTATTGTTACAGTAATAGAACACTATAGTTACAGTAATTTAACACTATAGTTACTGTAATATAACACTATAGTTACAGTAATATAACACTATAGTTACAGTAACAGAACACTATAGTTACAGTAACAGAACACTATAGTTACAGTAACAGAACACTATAGTTACAGTAACAGAACACAATAGTTACAGTAATAGAACACAATAGTTACAGTAATAAAACACTAGTTACAGTAATAAAACACTATAGTTACAGTAATAGAACACTATAGTTAGAGTAATTTAACACTATTGTTACAGTAATAGAACACTATAGTTACAGTAATTTAACACTATAGTTACTGTAATATAACACTATAGTTACAGTAATATAACACTATAGTTACAGTAACAGAACACTATAGTTACAGTTACAGAACACTATAGTTACAGTAACAGAACACTATAGTTACAGTAATAGAACACTATAGTTACAGTAATAGAACACTATAATAGAACACAGTAATAGAACACTGTAGTTACAGTAATATAACACTATAGTTACAGTAACAGAACACTATAGTTACAGTAATAGAACACTATAGTAACAGTAATAGAATACTATAGCTACAGTAATAGAACACTATAGTTGAGTTACAGTAATAGAACACTATAGTTACAGTAATAGAACACTATAGTTACAGTAATATAACACTATATTTACAGTAATTTAACACTGTAGTTACGGTAATAGAACACTATAGCTACTGTAATATAGCACTATAGTTACAGTAATAGAACTCAATAGTTACTGTAACTATAGAACACTATAGTTACAGTAATAGAACACTATAGTTGAGTTACAGTAATAGAACACAATAGTTACAGTAATATAACACTATAGATACAGTAATACAACACTATAGATACAGTAATAGAACACTATAGTTACAGTAATAGAACACTATAGTTACAGTAATAGAAATTTATAGTTACTGTAATGGAACACTCTAGTTACAGTAATATCACTCTAGTTACAGTAATAGAAAACTGTAGTTACAGTAATAGACCACTATAGTTACAGTAATAGAACACTATAGTTACAGTAATAGAACACTATAGTTACTGTAATATAACACTATAGTTACAGTAATAGAACTCTATAGTTACAGTAATAGAACACTATAGTTACAGTAACAGAACACTATAGTTACAGTAGCAGAACACTATAGTTGCAGTAACAGAACACTATAGTTACAGTAATAGAACACTATAGTTACTGTAATATAACACTATAGTTACAGTAATAGAACTCTATAGTTACAGTAATAGAACACTATAGTTACAGTAATAGAACACTATAGTTGAGTTACAGGAATAGAACACTATAGTTGAGTTACAGTAATAGAACACTATAGTTACAGTAATAGAACACTATAGTTACAGTAATAGAACACTATATTTACAGTAATAGAACACTGTAGTTACAGTAATAGACCACTATAGTTACTGTAATAGACCACTATAGTTACAGTAATAGAACACTATAGTTACAGTAATTTAACACTATAGTTACAGTAATAGAACACTATAGTTACAGTAATTTAACACTATAGTTACAGTAATAGAAAACTGTAGTTACAGTAACAGAACACTATAGTTACAGTAATAGAACACTATAGTTGAGTTACAGTAATAGAACACTATAGTTACTGTAATATAACACTATAGTTACAGTAATAGAACTCTATAGTTACAGTAACAGAACACTATAGTTACAGTAATAGAACACTATAGTAACAGTAATAGAATACTATAGCTACAGTAATAGAACACTATAGTTGAGTTACAGTAATAGAACACTATAGTTACAGTAATAGAACACTATAGTTGAGTTACAGTAATAGAACACTATAGTTGAGTTACAGTAATAGAACACTATAGTTACAGTAATAGAACACTATAGTTGAGTTAAAGTAATAGAACACTATAGTTACAGTAATAAAACACTATAGTTGCAGTAACAGAACACTATAGTTACAGTAATAGAACACTATAGTTACTGTAATATAACACTATAGTTGAGTTTCAGTAATATAACACTATAGTTACAGTAACAGAACACTATAGTTACAGTAACAGAACACTATAGTTACAGTAACAGAACACTATAGTTACAGTAACAGAACACAATAGTTACAGTAATAGAACACAATAGTTACAGTAATAAAACACTAGTTACAGTAATAAAACACTATAGTTACAGTAATAGAACACTATAGTTACAGTAATTTAACACTATAGTTACAGTAATAGAACACTATAGTTACAGTAATTTAACACTATAGTTACTGTAATATAACACTATAGTTACAGTAATATAACACTATAGTTACAGTAACAGAACACTATAGTTACAGTTACAGAACACTATAGTTACAGTAACAGAACACTATAGTTACAGTAATAGAACACTATAGTTACAGTAATAGAACACTATAATAGAACACAGTAATAGAACACTGTAGTTACAGTAATATAACACTATAGTTACAGTAACAGAACACTATAATTACAGTAATAGAACACTATAGTAACAGTAATAGAATACTATAGCTACAGTAATAGAACACTATAGTTGAGTTACAGTAATAGAACACTATAGTTACAGTAATAGAACACTATAGTTACAGTAATATAACACTATATTTAAAGTAATTTAACACTGTAGTTACGGTAATAGAACACTATAGCTACTGTAATATAGCACTATAGTTACAGTAATAGAACTCAATAGTTACTGTAACTATAGAACACTATAGTTACAGTAATAGAACACTATAGTAACAGTAATAGAATACTATAGCTACAGTAATAGAACACTATAGTTACAGTAATAGAACACTATAGTAACAGTAATAGAATACTATAGCTACAGTAATAGAACACTATAGTTGAGTTACAGTAATAAAACACTATAGTTACAGTAATAGACCACTATAGTTACTGTAATAGACCACTATAGTTACAGTAATAGAACACTATAGTTACAGTAATTTAACACTATAGTTACAGTAATAGAACACTATAGTTACAGTAATTTAACACTATAGTTACAGTAATAGAAAACTGTAGTTACAGTAACAGAACACTATAGTTACAGTAATAGAACACTATAGTTGAGTTACAGTAATAGAACACTATAGTTACTGTAATATAACACTATAGTTACAGTAATAGAACTCTATAGTTACAGTAACAGAACACTATAGTTACAGTAATAGAACACTATAGTAACAGTAATAGAATACTATAGCTACAGTAATAGAACACTATAGTTGAGTTACAGTAATAGAACACTATAGTTACAGTAATAGAACACTATAGTTGAGTTACAGTAATAGAACACTATAGTTGAGTTACAGTAATAGAACACTATAGTTACAGTAATAGAACACTATAGTTGAGTTACAGTAATAGAACACTATAGTTACAGTAATAAAACACTATAGTTGCAGTAACAGAACACTATAGTTACAGTAATAGAACACTATAGTTACTGTAATATAACACTATAGTTGAGTTTCAGTAATATAACACTATAGTTACAGTAACAGAACACTATAGTTACAGTAACAGAACACTATAGTTACAGTAACAGAACACTATAGTTACAGTAACAGAACACAATAGTTACAGTAATAGAACACAATAGTTACAGTAATAAAACACTAGTTACAGTAATAAAACACTATAGTTACAGTAATAGAACACTATAGTTAGAGTAATTTAACACTATTGTTACAGTAATAGAACACTATAGTTACAGTAATTTAACACTATAGTTACTGTAATATAACACTATAGTTACAGTAATATAACACTATAGTTACAGTAACAGAACACTATAGTTACAGTAACAGAACACTATAGTTACAGTAACAGAACACTATAGTTACAGTAACAGAACACAATAGTTACAGTAATAGAACACAATAGTTACAGTAATAAAACACTAGTTCCAGTAATAAAACACTATAGTTACAGTAATAGAACACTATAGTTAGAGTAATTTAACACTATTGTTACAGTAATAGAACACTATAGTTACAGTAATTTAACACTATAGTTACTGTAATATAACACTATAGTTACAGTAATATAACACTATAGTTACAGTAACAGAACACTATAGTTACAGTTACAGAACACTATAGTTACAGTAACAGAACACTATAGTTACAGTAATAGAACACTATAGTTACAGTAATAGAACACTATAATAGAACACAGTAATAGAACACTGTAGTTACAGTAATATAACACTATAGTTACAGTAACAGAACACTATAGTTACAGTAATAGAACACTATAGTAACAGTAATAGAATACTATAGCTACAGTAATAGAACACTATAGTTGAGTTACAGTAATAGAACACTATAGTTACAGTAATAGAACACTATAGTTACAGTAATATAACACTATATTTACAGTAATTTAACACTGTAGTTACGGTAATAGAACACTATAGCTACTGTAATATAGCACTATAGTTACAGTAATAGAACTCAATAGTTACTGTAACTATAGAACACTATAGTTACAGTAATAGAACACTATAGTTGAGTTACAGTAATAGAACACAATAGTTACAGTAATATAACACTATAGATACAGTAATACAACACTATAGATACAGTAATAGAACACTATAGTTACAGTAATAGAACACTATAGTTACAGTAATAGAAATCTATAGTTACTGTAATGGAACACTCTAGTTACAGTAATATCACTCTAGTTACAGTAATAGAAAACTGTAGTTACAGTAATAGACCACTATAGTTACAGTAATAGAACACTATAGTTACAGTAATAGAACACTATAGTTACTGTAATATAACACTATAGTTACAGTAATAGAACTCTATAGTTACAGTAATAGAACACTATAGTTACAGTAACAGAACACTATAGTTACAGTAGCAGAACACTATAGTTGCAGTAACAGAACACTATAGTTACAGTAATAGAACACTATAGTTACTGTAATATAACACTATAGTTACAGTAATAGAACTCTATAGTTACAGTAATAGAACACTATAGTTACAGTAATAGAACACTATAGTTGAGTTACAGGAATAGAACACTATAGTTGAGTTACAGTAATAGAACACTATAGTTACAGTAATAGAACACTATAGTTACAGTAATAGAACACTATATTTACAGTAATAGAACACTGTAGTTACAGTAATATCACTCTAGTTACAGTAATAGAAAACTGTAGTTACAGTAATAGAACACTATAATTACAGTAATAGAACTCTATAGTTACAGTAATAGAACACTATAGTGACAGTAACAGAACACTATAGTTACAGTAACAGAACACTATAGTTGCAGTAACAGAACACTATAGTTACAGTATTAGAACACTATAGTTCCTGTAATATAACACTATAGTTGAGTTTCAGTAATATAACACTATAGTTACAGTAAAAGAACACTATAGCTACAGTAATAGAACATTAAAGTTACTGTAATGGAACACTCTAGTTACAGTAATATCACTCTATTTACAGTAATAGAAAACTGTAGTTACAGTAATAGAACACTATAGTTACAGTAATAGAACACTATAGTTACAGTAATAGAACACTATAGTTGAGTTACAGGAATAGAACACTATAGTTGAGTTACAGTAATAGAACACTATAGTTACAGTAATAGAACACTATAGTTACAGTAATAGAACACTCTAGTTACAGTAATATCACTCTAGTTACAGTAATAGAAAACTGTAGTTACAGTAATAGAACACTATAATTACAGTAATAGAACTCTATAGTTACAGTAATAGAACACTATAGTTACAGTAACAGAACACTATAGTTACAGTAACAGAACACTATAGTTGCAGTAACAGAACACTATAGTTACAGTATTAGAACACTATAGTTCCTGTAATATAACACTATAGTTGAGTTTCAGTAATATAACACTATAGTTACAGTAAAAGAAAACTATAGTTACAGTAACAGAACACTATAGTTACAGTAACAGAACACTATAGTTACAGTAACAGAACACAATAGTTACAGTAATAGAACACTATAGTTACAGTAATAAAACACTATAGTTACAGTAATAGACCACTATAGTTACTGTAATAGACCACTATAGTTACAGTAATAGAACACTATAGTTACAGTAATTTAACACTATAGTTACAGTAATTTAACACTATAGTTACAGTAATAGAACACTATAGTTACAGTAATAGAACATTATAGTTACTGTAATGGAACACTCTAGTTACAGTAATATACCTCTAGTTACAGTAATAGAAAACTGTAGTTACAGCAATAGAACACTATAGTTACAGTAATAGAACACTATAGTTACAGTAATAGAACACTATAGTTACAGTAATAGAACACTATAGTTGAGTTACAGTAATAGAACACTATAGTTACAGTAATATAACACTATAGTTACAGTAATAGAACTCTATAGTTACAGTAATAGAACACTATAGTTACAGTAACAGAACACTATAGTTACAGTAGCAGAACACTATAGTTGCAGTAACAGAACACTATAGTTACAGTAATAGAACACTATAGTTACTGTAATATAACACTATAGTTGAGTTTCAGTAATATAACACTACAGTTACAGTAACAGAACACTATAGTTACAGTAACAGAACACTATAGTTACAGTAACAGAACACAATAGTTACAGTAATAGAACACAATAGTTACAGTAATAAAACACTAGTTACAGTAATAAAACACTATAGTTACAGTAATAGAACACTATAGTTACAGTAATTTAACACTATAGTTACAGTAATAGAACACTATAGTTACAGTAATTTAACACTATAGTTACTGTAATATAACACTATAGTTACAGTAATATAACACTATAGTTACAGAAACAGAACACTATAGTTACAGTTACAGAACACTATAGTTACAGTAACAGACCACTATAGTTACAGTAATAGAACACTATAGTTACAGTAATAGAACACTATAATAGAACACAGTAATAGAACACTGTAGTTACAGTAATATAACACTATAGTTACAGTAACAGAACACTATAGTTACAGTAATAGAACACTATAGTAACAGTAATAGAATACTATATCTACAGTAATAGAACACTATAGTTACAGTAATAGAACACTATAGTTACAGTAATTTAACACTATAGTTACAGTAATAGAACACTATAGTTACAGTAATTTAACACTATAGTTACAGTAATAGAAAACTGTAGTTACAGTAACAGAACACTATAGTTACAGTAATAGAAAACTGTAGTTACAGTAACAGAACACTATAGTTACAGTAATAGAACACTATAGTTCCTGTAATATAACACTATAGTTGAGTTTCAGTAATATAACACTATAGTTACAGTAAAAGAACACTATAGTTACAGTAACAGAACACTATAGTTACAGTAACAGAACACTATAGTTACAGTAACAGAACACAATAGTTACAGTAATAGAACACTATAGTTACAGTAATAAAACACTATAGTTACAGTAATAGACCACTATAGTTACTGTAATAGACCACTATAGTTACAGTAATAGAACACTATAGTTACAGTAATTTAACACTATAGTTACAGTAATTTAACACTATAGTTACAGTAATAGAACACTATAGTTACAGTAATAGAACATTATAGTTACTGTAATGGAACACTCTAGTTACAGTAATATACCTCTAGTTACAGTAATAGAAAACTGTAGTTACAGTAATAGAACACTATAGTTACAGTAATAGAACACTATAGTTACAGTAATAGAACACTATAGTTACAGTAATAGAACACTATAGTTGAGTTACAGTAATAGAACACTATAGTTACAGTAATATAACAGTATAGTTACAGTAATAGAACTCTATAGTTACAGTAATAGAACACTATAGTTACAGTAACAGAACACTATAGTTACAGTAGCAGAACACTATAGTTGCAGTAACAGAACACTATAGTTACAGTAATAGAACACTATAGTTACTGTAATATAACACTATAGTTGAGTTTCAGTAATATAACACTACAGTTACAGTAACAGAACACTATAGTTACAGTAACAGAACACTATAGTTACAGTAACAGAACACAATAGTTACAGTAATAGAACACAATAGTTACAGTAATAAAACACTAGTTACAGTAATAAAACACTATAGTTACAGTAATAGAACACTATAGTTACAGTAATTTAACACTATAGTTACAGTAATAGAACACTATAGTTACAGTAATTTAACACTATAGTTACTGTAATATAACACTATAGTTACAGTAATATAACACTATAGTTACAGAAACAGAACACTATAGTTACAGTTACAGAACACTATAGTTACAGTAACAGACCACTATAGTTACAGTAATAGAACACTATAGTTACAGTAATAGAACACTATAATAGAACACAGTAATAGAACACTGTAGTTACAGTAATATAACACTATAGTTACAGTAACAGAACACTATAGTTACAGTAATAGAACACTATAGTAACAGTAATAGAATACTATATCTACAGTAATAGAACACTATAGTTACAGTAATAGAACACTATAGTTACAGTAATTTAACACTATAGTTACAGTAATAGAACACTATAGTTACAGTAATTTAACACTATAGTTACAGTAATAGAAAACTGTAGTTACAGTAACAGAACACTATAGTTACAGTAATAGAAAACTGTAGTTACAGTAACAGAACACTATAGTTACAGTAATAGAACACTATAGTTGAGTTACAGTAATAGAACACTATAGTTACTGTAATATAACACTATAGTTACAGTAATAGAACTCTATAGTTACAGTAACAGAACACTATAGTAACAGTAATAGAATACTATAGCTACAGTAATAGAACACTATAGTTGAGTTACAGTAATAGAACACTATAGTTACAGTAATAAAACACTATAGTTACAGTAATAGACCACTATAGTTACTGTAATAGACCACTATAGTTACAGTAATAGAACACTATAGTTACAGTAATTTAACACTATAGTTACAGTAATAGAACACTATAGTTACAGTAATTTAACACTATAGTTACAGTAATAGAAAACTGTAGTTACAGTAACAGAACACTATAGTTACAGTAATAGAACACTATAGTTGAGTTACAGTAATAGAACACTATAGTTACTGTAATATAACACTATAGTTACAGTAATAGAACTCTATAGTTACAGTAATAGAACACTATAGTAACAGTAATAGAATACTATAGCTACAGTAATAGAACACTATAGTTGAGTTACAGTAATAGAACACTATAGTTACTGTAATATAACACTATAGTTACAGTAATAGAACTCTATAGTTACAGTAACAGAACACTATAGTAACAGTAATAGAATACTATAGCTACAGTAATAGAACACTATAGTTGAGTTACAGTAATAGAACACTATAGTTACAGTAATTAGACCACTATAGTTACTGTAATAGACCACTATAGTTACAGTAATAGAACACTATAGTTACAGTAATTTAACACTATAGTTACAGTAATAGAACACTATAGTTACAGTAATTTAACACTATAGTTACAGTAATAGAAAACTGTAGTTACAGTAACAGAACACTATAGTTACAGTAATAGAACACTATAGTTGAGTTACAGTAATAGAACACTATAGTTACTGTAATATAACACTATAGTTACAGTAATAGAAAACTGTAGTTACAGTAACAGAACACTATAGTTACAGTAATAGAACACTATAGTTGAGTTACAGTAATAGAACACTATAGTTACTGTAATATAACACTATAGTTACAGTAATAGAACTCTATAGCTACAGTAATAGAACACTATAGTTGAGTTACAGTAATAGAACACTATAGTTACAGTAATAGAACACTATAGTTGAGTTACAGTAATAGAACACTATAGTTACAGTAAAAAAAAAACTTAGTTACAGTAATAGACCACTATAGTTACTGTAATAGACCACTATAGTTACAGTAATAAAACACTATAGTTACAGTAATAGACCACTATAGTTACTGTAATAGACCACTATAGTTACAGTAATAGAACACTATAGTTACAGTAATTTAACACTATAGTTACAGTAATAGAACACTATAGTTACAGTAATTTAACACTATAGTTACAGTAATAGAAAACTGTAGTTACAGTAACAGAACACTATAGTTACAGTAATAGAACACTATAGTTGAGTTACAGTAATAGAACACTATAGTTACTGTAATATAACACTATAGTTACAGTAATAGAACTCTATAGTTACAGTAATAGAACACTATAGTAACAGTAATAGAATACTATAGCTACAGTAATAGAACACTATAGTTGAGTTACAGTAATAGAACACTATAGTTACTGTAATATAACACTATAGTTACAGTAATAGAACTCTATAGTTACAGTAACAGAACACTATAGTAACAGTAATAGAATACTATAGCTACAGTAATAGAACACTATAGTTGAGTTACAGTAATAGAACACTATAGTTACAGTAATAAAAAACTATAGTTACAGTAATAGACCACTATAGTTACTGTAATAGACCACTATAGTTACAGTAATAGAACACTATAGTTACAGTAATTTAACACTATAGTTACAGTAATAGAACACTATAGTTACAGTAATTTAACACTATAGTTACAGTAATATAAAACTGTAGTTACAGTAACAGAACACTATAGTTACAGTAATAGAACACTATAGTTGAGTTACAGTAATAGAACACTATAGTTACTGTAATATAACACTATAGTTACAGTAATAGAACACTATAGTTACAGTAATAGAACACTATAGTAACAGTAATAGAATACTATAGCTACAGTAATAGAACACTATAGTTGAGTTACAGTAATAGAACACTATAGTTGAGTTACAGTAATAGAACACTATAGTTACAGTAAAAAAAAAACTTAGTTACAGTAATAGACCACTATAGTTACTGTAATAGACCACTATAGTTACAGTAATAGAACACTATAGTTACAGTAATTTAACACTATAGTTACAGTAATAGAACACTATAGTTACAGTAATAGAACATTATAGTTACTGTAATGGAACACTCTAGTTACAGTAATATCACTCTAGTTACAGTAATAGAAAACTGTAGTTACAGTAATAGAACACTATAGTTACAGTAATAGAACACTATAGTTACAGTAATAGAACACTATAGTTACAGTAATAGAACACTATAGTTACAGTAATATAACACTATAGTTACAGTAATAGAACTCTATAGTTACAGTAATAGAACACTATAGTTACAGTAACAGAACACTATAGTTACAGTAGCAGAACACTATAGTTGCAGTAACAGAACACTATAGTTACAGTAATAGAACACTATAGTTACTGTAATATAACACTATAGTTACAGTAATAGAACTCTATAGTTACAGTAATAGAACACTATAGTTACAGTAACAGAACACTATAGTTTCAGTAACAGAACACTATAGTTACAGTAACAGAACACTATAGTTACAGTAACAGAACACAATAGTTACAGTAATAGAACACAATAGTTACAGTAATAAAACACTAGTTACAGTAATAAAACACTATAGTTACAGTAATAGAACACTATAGTTACAGTAATTTAACACTATAGTTACAGTAATAGAACACTATAGTTACAGTAATTTAACACTATAGTTACTGTAATATAACACTTATAGTTACAGTAATATAACACTATAGTTACAGTAACAGAACACTATAGTTACAGTAACAGAACACTATAGTTACAGTAATAGAACACTATAGTTACAGTAATAGAACACTATAATAGAACACAGTAATAGAACACTGTAGTTACAGTAATTTAATACTAGTTACTGTAATATAACACTATAGTTACTGTAATATAACACTATAGTTACAGTAATAGAACATTATAGTTACTGTAATGGAACACTCTAGTTACAGTAATATCACTCTAGTTACAGTAATAGAAAACTGTAGTTACAGTAATAGAACACTATAGTTACAGTAACAGAACACTATAGTTACAGTAGCAGAACACTATAGTTGCAGTAACAGAACACTATAGTTACAGTAATAGAACACTATAGTTACTGTAATATAACACTATAGTTACAGTAATAGAACTCTATAGTTACAGTAATAGAACACTATAGTTACAGTAACAGAACACTATAGTTTCAGTAACAGAACACTATAGTTACAGTAACAGAACACTATAGTTACAGTAACAGAACACAATAGTTACAGTAATAGAACACAATAGTTACAGTAATAAAACACTAGTTACAGTAATAAAACACTATAGTTACAGTAATAGAACACTATAGTTACAGTAATTTAACACTATAGTTACAGTAATAGAACACTATAGTTACAGTAATTTAACACTATAGTTACTGTAATATAACACTTATAGTTACAGTAATATAACACTATAGTTACAGTAACAGAACACTATAGTTACAGTAACAGAAAAATATAGTTACAGTAATAGAACACTATAGTTACAGTAATAGAACACTATAATAGAACACAGTAATAGAACACTGTAGTTACAGTAATTTAATACTAGTTACTGTAATATAACACTATAGTTACTGTAATATAACACTATAGTTACAGTAATAGAACACTATAGTTACAGTAATGTAACACTATAGTTGAGTTTCAGTAATAGGCAATGAAGAAATGTGTCAGAATGTATTCTAAATTCAAGTATATTTAATGACTTTGTCAAATGAATGGAAGACCAGTAATAGAACACTATAGTTGAGTTACAGTAATATAACACTATAGTTGAGTTACAGTAAAATAACACTATAGTTACAGTAATAGAACATTATAGTTACAGTAATAGAACACTATAGTAGCGATACAGTAATAGAACACTATAATTACATTAATAGAACACTATAGTTACAGTAATAGAACACTATAGTTGAGTTACAGTAATAGAACACTATAGTTGAGTTTCAGTAATATAACACTATAGTTACAGTAACAGAACACTATAGTTACAGTAACAGAACACTATAGTTACAGTAACAGAACACAATAGTTACAGTAATAAAACACTAGTTACAGTAATAAAACACTATAGTTAGAGTAATAGAACACTATAGTTACAGTAATTTAACACTATAGTTACAGTAATAGAACACTATAGTTACAGTAATTTAACACTATAGTTACAGTAACAGAACACTATAGTTACAGTAACAGAACACTATAGTTACAGTAATAGAACACTATAGTTACAGTAATAGAACACTATAATAGAACACAGTAATAGAACACTGTAGTTACAGTAATTTAATACTAGTTACTGTAATATAACACTATAGTTACTGTAATATAACACTATAGTTACAGTAATAGAACACTATAGTTACAGTAATGTAACACTATAGTTGAGTTTCAGTAATAGGCAATGAAGAAATGTGTCAGAATGTATTCTAAATTCAAGTATATTTAATGACTTTGTCAAATGAATGGAAGACCAGTAATAGAACACTATAGTTGAGTTACAGTAATATAACACTATAGTTGAGTTACAGTAAAATAACACTATAGTTACAGTAATAGAACATTATAGTTACAGTAATAGAACACTATAGTAGCGATACAGTAATAGAACACTATAATTACATTAATAGAACACTATAGTTACAGTAATAGAACACTATAGTTGAGTTACAGTAATAGAACACTATAGTTGAGTTTCAGTAATATAACACTATAGTTACAGTAACAGAACACTATAGTTACAGTAACAGAACACTATAGTTACAGTAACAGAACACAATAGTTACAGTAATAAAACACTAGTTACAGTAATAAAACACTATAGTTACAGTAATAGAACACTATAGTTACAGTAATTTAACACTATAGTTACAGTAATAGAACACTATAGTTACAGTAATTTAACACTATAGTTACAGTAATAGAACACTATAGTTACAGTAATTTAACACTATAGTTACAGTAATAGAAAACTGTAGTTACAGTAACAGAACACTATAGTTACAGTAATAGAACACTATAGTTGAGTTACAGTAATAGAACACTATAGTTACTGTAATATAACACTATAGTTACAGTAATAGAACTCTATAGTTACAGTAACAGAACACTATAGTTACAGTAATAGAACACTATAGTAACAGTAATAGAATACTATAGCTACTGTAATAGAACACTATAGTTGAGTTACAGTAATAGAACACTATAGTTACAGTAATTTAACACTATAGTTACAGTAATAGAACACTATAGTTACAGTTATTTAACACTATAGTTACTGTAATATAACACTATAGTTACAGTAATATAACACTATAGTTACAGTAACAGAACACTATAGTTACAGTTACAGAACACTATAGTTACAGTAACAGAACACTATAGTTACAGTAATAGAACACTATAGTTACAGTAATAGAACACTATAATAGAACACAGTAATAGAACACTGTAGTTACAGTAATATAACACTATAGTTACAGTAACAGAACACTATAGTTACAGTAATAGAACACTATAGTTGAGTTACAGTAATAGAACACTATAGTTACAGTAATAGAACACTATAGTTGAGTTACAGTAATAGAACACTATAGTTACAGTAATAAAACACAATAGTTACAGTAATAGACCACTATAGTTACTGTAATAGACCACTATAGTTACAGTAATAGAACACTATAGTTACAGTAATTTAACACTATAGTTACAGTAATTTAACACTATAGTTACAGTAATAGAACACTATAGTTACAGTAATAGAACATTATAGTTACTGTAATGGAACACTCTAGTTACAGTAATATCACTCTAGTTACAGTAATAGAAAACTGTAGTTACAGTAATAGAACACTATAATTACAGTAATAGAACACTATAGTTACAGTAATAGAACACTATAGTTACAGTAATAGAACACTACAGTTGAGTTACAGTAATAGAACACTATAGTTACAGTAATATAACACTATAGTTACAGTAATAGAACTCTATAGTTACAGTAATAGAACACTATAGTTACAGTAACAGAACACTATAGTTACAGAAGCAGAACACTATAGTTGCAGTAACAGAACACTATAGTTACAGTAATAGAACACTATAGTTACAGTAATAGAACACTATAGTTGAGTTACAGTAATAGAACACTATAGTTACAGTAATATCACTCTAGTTACAGTAATAGAAAACTGTAGTTACAGTAATAGAACACTATAGTTACAGTAATAGAACACTATAGTTACAGTAATAGAACACTATAGTTAAGTTACAGTAATAGAACACTATAGTTACAGTAATATAACACTATAGTTACAGTAATAGAACTCTATAGTTACAGTAATAGAACACTATAGTTACAGTAACAGAACACTATAGTTACAGTAACACAACACTATAGTTACAGTAACAGAACACTATAGTTACAGTAACAGAACACAATAGTTACAGTAATAGAACACAATAGTTACAGTAATAAAACACTAGTTACAGTAATAAAACACTATAGTTACAGTAATAGAACACTATAGTTACAGTAATTTAACACTATAGTTACAGTAATAGAACACTATAGTTACAGTAATTTAACACTATAGTTACTGTAATATAACACTATAGTTACAGTAATATAACACTATAGTTACAGTAACAGAACACTATAGTTACAGTTACAGAACACTATAGTTACAGTAACAGAACACTATAGTTACAGTAATAGAACACTATAGTTACAGTAATAGAACACTATAATAGAACACAGTAATAGAACACTGTAGTTACAGTAATATAACACTATAGTTACAGTAACAGAACACTATAGTTACAGTAATAGAACACTATAGTAACAGTAATAGAATACTATAGCTACAGTAATAGAACACTATAGTTGAGTTACAGTAATAGAACACTATAGTTACAGTAATAGAACACTATAGTTACAGTAATATAACACTATAGTTACAGTAATTTAACACTGTAGTTACGGTAATAGAACACTATTTTTACTGTAATATAGCACTATAGTTACAGTAATAGAACTCAATAGTTACTGTAACTATAGAACACTATAGTTACAGTAATAGAACACTATAGTTGAGTTACAGTAATAGAACACTATAGTTACAGTAATATAACATTTTTACATTTACATTTTAGTCATTTAGCAGACGCTCTTATCCAGAGCGACTTACAGTAGTGAATGCATACATTTCATACAATTCATACAATTATATACATTTTTTTTTTCTGTGCTGGCCCCCCGTGGGAATCGAACCCACAACCCTGGTGTTGCAAACACCATGCTCTACCAACTGAGCTACAGGGAAGGCTAGATACAGTATAGATACACTATAGATACAGTAATACAACACTATAGATACAGTAATAGAACACTATAGTTACAGTAATAGAACACTATAGTTACAGTAATAGAAATCTATAGTTACTGTAATGGAACACTCTAGTTACAGTAATATCACTCTAGTTACAGTAATAGAAAAATGTAGTTACAGTAATAGAACACTATAGTTACAGTAATAGAACACTATAGTTACAGTAATAGAACACTATAGTTGAGTTACAGGAATAGAACACTATAGTTGAGTTACAGTAATAGAACACTATAGTTACTGTAATATAACACTATAGTTACAGTAATAGAACTCTATAGTTACAGTAATAGAACACTATAGTTACAGTAACAGAACACTATAGTTACAGTAGCAGAACACTATAGTTGCAGTAACAGAACACTATAGTTACAGTAATAGAACACTATAGTTACTGTAATATAACACTATAGTTACAGTAATAGAACTCTATAGTTACAGTAATAGAACACTATAGTTACAGTAACAGAACACTATAGTTACAGTAGCAGAACACTATAGTTGCAGTAACAGAACACTATAGTTACAGTAATAGAACACTATAGTTACTGTAATATAACACTATAGTTACAGTAATAGAACTCTATAGTTACAGTAATAGAACACTATAGTTACAGTAACAGAACACTATAGTTTCAGTAACAGAACACTATAGTTACAGTAACAGAACACTATAGTTACAGTAACAGAACACAATAGTTACAGTAATAGAACACAATAGTTACAGTAATAAAACACTAGTTACAGTAATAAAACACTATAGTTACAGTAATAGAACACTATAGTTACAGTAATTTAACACTATAGTTACAGTAATAGAACACTATAGTTACAGTAATTTAACACTATAGTTACTGTAATATAACACTTATAGTTACAGTAATATAACACTATAGTTACAGTAACAGAACACTATAGTTACAGTAACAGAACACTATAGTTACAGTAATAGAACACTATAGTTACAGTAATAGAACACTATAATAGAACACAGTAATAGAACACTGTAGTTACAGTAATTTAATACTAGTTACTGTAATATAACACTATAGTTACTGTAATATAACACTATAGTTACAGTAATAGAACACTATAGTTACAGTAATGTAACACTATAGTTGAGTTTCAGTAATAGGCAATGAAGAAATGTGTCAGAATGTATTCTAAATTCAAGTATATTTAATGACTTTGTCAAATGAATGGAAGACCAGTAATAGAACACTATAGTTGAGTTACAGTAATATAACACTATAGTTGAGTTACAGTAAAATAACACTATAGTTACAGTAATAGAACATTATAGTTACAGTAATAGAACACTATAGTAGCGATACAGTAATAGAACACTATAATTACATTAATAGAACACTATAGTTACAGTAATAGAACACTATAGTTGAGTTACAGTAATAGAACACTATAGTTGAGTTTCAGTAATATAACACTATAGTTACAGTAACAGAACACTATAGTTTCAGTAACAGAACACTATAGTTACAGTAACAGAACACTATAGTTACAGTAACAGAACACAATAGTTACAGTAATAAAACACTAGTTACAGTAATAAAACACTATAGTTACAGTAATAGAACACTATAGTTACAGTAATTTAACACTATAGTTACAGTAATAGAACACTATAGTTACAGTAATTTAACACTATAGTTACTGTAATATAACTCTATAGTTACAGTAATATAACACTATAGTTACAGTAACAGAACACTATAGTTACAGTAACAGAACACTATAGTTACAGTAACAGAACATTATAGTTACAGTAATAGAACACTATAGTTACAGTAATAGAACACTATAATAGAACACAGTAATAGAACACTGTAGTTACAGTAATTTAATACTAGTTACTGTAATATAACACTATAGTTACTGTAATATAACACTATAGTTACAGTAATAGAACACTATAGTTACAGTAATGTAACACTATAGTTGAGTTTCAGTAATAGGCAATGAAGAAATGTGTCAGAATGTATTCTAAATTCAAGTATATTTAATGACTTTGTCAAATGAATGGAAGACCAGTAATAGAACACTATAGTTGAGTTACAGTAATATAACACTATAGTTGAGTTACAGTAAAATAACACTATAGTTACAGTAATAGAACATTATAGTTACAGTAATAGAACACTATAGTAGCAATACAGTAATAGAACACTATAATTACATTAATAGAACACTATAGTTACAGTAATAGAACACTATAGTTGAGTTACAGTAATAGAACACTATAGTTACTGTAATATAACACTATAGTTGAGTTACGGTAATAGAACACTGTAGTTACAGTAATAGAACACTGTAGTTACAGTAATAGAACACTATATTTACAGTAATAGAACGCTATAGTTACAGTAATAGAACATTATAGTTACTGTAATATAACACTATAGTTGAGTTACAGTAATGGAACACTCTAGTTACAGTAATATCACTCTAGTTACAGTAATAGAAAACTGTAGTTACAGTAATAGAACACTATAGTTACAGTAATAGAACACTATAGGTGAGTTACAGGAATAGAACACTATAGTTGAGTTACAGTAATAGAACACGATAGTTACTGTAATATAACACTATAGTTACAGTAATAGAACTCTATAGTTACAGTAATAGAACACTATAGTTACAGTAACAGAACACTATAGTTACAGAACACTATAGTTGAAGTAACAGAACACTATAGTTACACTATTAGAACACTATAGTTACTGTAATATAACACTATAGTTGAGTTTCAGTAATATAACACTATAGTTACAGTAACAGAACACTATAGTTACAGTAACAGAACACAATAGTTACAGTAATAGAACACAATAGTTACAGTAATAAAACACTATAGTTACAGTAATAGACCACTATAGTTACTGTAATAGACCACTATAGTTACAGTAATAGAACACTATAGTTACAGTAATTTAACACTATAGTTACAGTAATAGAACACTATAGTTACAGTAATTTAACACAATAGTTACAGTAATAGAAAACAATAGTTACAGTAATAAAACACTAGTTACAGTAATAAAACACTATAGTTACAGTAATAGAACACTATAGTTACAGTAATTTAACACTATAGTTACAGTAATAGAACACTATAGTTACAGTAATTTAACACTATAGTTACTGTAATATAACACTTATAGTTACAGTAATATAACACTATAGTTACAGTAACAGAACACTATAGTTACAGTAACAGAACACTATAGTTACAGTAACAGAACACTATAGTTACAGTAATAGAACACTATAGTTACTGTAATATAACACTATAGTTGAGTTTCAGTAATATAACACTATAGTTACAGTAACAGAACACTATAGTTACAGTAACAGAACACAATAGTTACAGTAATAGAACACAATAGTTACAGTAATAAAACACTAGTTACAGTAATAAAACACTATAGTTACAGTAATAGAACACTATAGTTACAGTAATTTAACACTATAGTTACAGTAATAGAACACTATAGTTACAGTAATATAACACTATAGTTACAGTAACAGAACACTATAGTTACAGTTACAGAACACTATAGTTACAGTAACAGAACACTATAGTTACAGTAATAGAACACTATAGTTACAGTAATAGAACACTATAATAGAACACAGTAATAGAACACTGTAGTTACAGTAATATAACACTATAGTTACAGTAACAGAACACTATAGTTACAGTAATAGAACACTATAGTTACAGTAATAAAACACTATAGTTACAGTAATAGACCACTATAGTTACTGTAATAGACCACTATAGTTACAGTAATTTAACACTATAGTTACAGTAATAGAAAACTGTAGTTACAGTAACAGAACACTATAGTTACAGTAATAGAACACTATAGTTGAGTTACAGTAATAGAACACAATAGTTACTGTAATATAACACTATAGTTACAGTAATAGAACTCTATAGTTACAGTAACAGAACACTATAGTTACAGTAATAGAACACTATAGTAACAGTAATAGAATACTATAGCTACTGTAATAGAACACTATAGTTGAGTTACAGTAATAGAACACTATAGTTACAGTAATAGAACACTATAGTTGAGTTACAGTAATAGAACACTATAGTTACAGTAATAAAACACTATAGTTACAGTAATAGACCACTATAGTTACTGTAATAGACCACTATAGTTACAGTAATTTAACACTATAGTTACAGTAATTTAACACTATAGTTACAGTAATAGAACACTATAGTTACAGTAATAGAACATTATAGTTACTGTAATGGAACACTCTAGTTACAGTAATATCACTCTAGTTACAGTAATAGAAAACTGTAGTTACAGTAATAGAACACTATAGTTACAGTAATAGAACACTATAGTTACAGTAATAGAATACTATAGTTACAGTAATAGAACACTATAGTTGAGTTACAGTAATAGAACACTATAGTTACAGTAATATAACACTATAGTTACAGTAATAGAACACTATAATAGAACACAGTAATAGAACACTGTAGTTACAGTAATATAACACTATAGTTACAGTAACAGAACACTATAGTTACAGTAATAGAACACTATAGTAACAGTAATAGAATACTGTAGTTACAGTAATATAACACTATAGTTACAGTAACAGAACACTATAGTTACAGTAATAGAACACTATAGTAACAGTAATAGAATACTATAGCTACAGTAATAGAACACTATAGTTGAGTTACAGTAATAGAACACTATAGTTACAGTAATAGAACACTATAGTTACAGTAATATAACACTATAGTTACAGTAATTTAACACTGTAGTTACGGTAATAGAACACTATAGTTACTGTAATATAGCACTATAGTTACAGTAATAGAACTCAATAGTTACTGTAACTATAGAACACTATAGTTACAGTAATAGAACACTATAGTTGAGTTACAGTAATAGAACACTATAGTTACAGTAATATAACACTATAGATACAGTAATACAACACTATAGATACAGTAATAGAACACTATAGTTACAGTAATAGAACACTATAGTTACAGTAATAGAAATCTATAGTTACTGTAATGGAACACTCTAGTTACAGTAATATCACTCTAGTTACAGTAATAGAAAAATGTAGTTACAGTAATAGAACACTATAGTTACAGTAATAGAACACTATAGTTACAGTAATAGAACACTATAGTTACAGTAATAGAACACTATAGTTGAGTTACAGGAATAGAACACTATAGTTGAGTTACAGTAATAGAACACTATAGTTACTGTAATATAACACTATAGTTACAGTAATAGAACTCTATAGTTACAGTAATAGAACACTATAGTTACAGTAACAGAAAACTATAGTTACAGTAGCAGAACACTATAGTTGCAGTAACAGAACACTATAGTTACAGTAATAGAACACTATATTTACTGTAATATAACACTATAGTTGAGTTTCAGTAATATAACACTATAGTTACAGTAACAGAACACTATAGTTTCAGTAACAGAACACTATAGTTACAGTAACAGAACACAATAGTTACAGTAATAGAACACAATAGATACAGTAATAAAACACTAGTTACAGTAATAAAACACTATAGTTACAGTAATAGAACACTATAGTTACAGTAATTTAACACTATAGTTACAGTAATAGAACACTATAGTTACAGTAATTTAACACTATAGTTACTGTAATATAACACTTATAGTTACAGTAATATAACACTATAGTTACAGTAACAGAACACTATAGTTACAGTAACAGAACACTATAGTTACAGTAACAGAACACTATAGTTACAGTAATAGAACACTATAATAGAACACGTAATAGAACACTGTAGTTACAGTAATTTAATACTAGTTACTGTAATATAACACTATAGTTACTGTAATATAACACTATAGTTACAGTAATAGAACACTATAGTTACAGTAATGTAACACTATAGTTGAGTTTCAGTAATAGGCAATGAAGATATGTGTCAGAATGTATTCAAAATTCAAGTATATTTAATGACTTTGTCAAATGAATGGAAGACCAGTAATAGAACACTATAGTTGAGTTACAGTAATAGAACACTATAGTTGAGTTACAGTAAAATAACACTATAGTTACAGTAATAGAACATTATAGTTACAGTAATAGAACACTATAGTAGCGATACAGTAATAGTACACTATAATTAAAATAATAGAACACTATAGTTACAGTAATAGAACACTATAGTTGAGTTACAGTAATAGAACACTATAGTTACTGTAATATAACACTATAGTTGAGTTACGGTAATAGAACACTGTAGTTACAGTAATAGAACACTGTAGTTACAGTAATAGAACACTATATTTACAGTAATAGAACGCTATAGTTACAGTAATAGAACATTATAGTTACTGTAATATAACACTATAGTTGAGTTACAGTAATGGAACACTCTAGTTACAGTAATATCACTCTAGTTACAGTAATAGAAAACTGTAGTTACAGTAATATAACACTATAGTTACAGTAATAGAACTCTATAGTTACAGTAATAGAACACTATAGTTACAGTAACAGAACACTATAGTTACAGAACACTATAGTTGAAGTAACAGAACACTATAGTTACACTATTAGAACACTATAGTTACTGTAATATAACACTATAGTTGAGTTTCAGTAATATAACACTATAGTTACAGTAACAGAACACTATAGTTACAGTAACAGAACACTATAGTTACAGTAACAGAACACAATAGTTACAGTAATAGAACACAATAGTTACAGTAATAAAACACTATAGTTACAGTAATAGACCACTATAGTTACTGTAATAGACCACTATAGTTACAGTAATAGAACACTATAGTTACAGTAATTTAACACTATAGTTACAGTAATAGAACACTATAGTTACAGTAATTTAACACTATAGTTACAGTGATAGAAAACTGTAGTTACAGTAATAGAACACTATAGTTACAGTAATAGAACACTATAGTTACAGTAATAGAACACTATAGTTACAGTAATAGAACACTATAGTTGAGTTACAGTAATAGAACACTATAGTTACTGTAATATAACACTATAGTTACAGTAATAGAACTCTATAGTTACAGTAACAGAACACTATAGTTACAGTAATAGAACACTATAGTAACAGTAATAGAATACTATAGTTACTGTAATATAACACTATAGTTGAGTTTCAGTAATATAACACTATAGTTACAGTAACAGAACACTATAGTTACAGTAACAGAACACAATAGTTACAGTAATAGAACACAATAGTTACAGTAATAAAACACTAGTTACAGTAATAAAACACTATAGTTACAGTAATAGAACACTATAGTTACAGTAATTTAACACTATAGTTACAGTAATAGAACACTATAGTTACAGTAATTTAACACTATAGTTACTGTAATATAACACTATAGTTACAGTAATATAACACTATAGTTACAGTAAGAGAACACTATAGTTACAGTTACAGAACACTATAGTTACAGTAACAGAACACTATAGTTACAGTAATAGAACACTATAGTTACAGTAATAGAACACTATAATAGAACACAGTAATAGAACACTGTAGTTACAGTAATATAACACTATAGTTACAGTAACAGAACACTATAGTTACAGTAATAGAACACTATAGTAACAGTAATAGAATACTATAGCTACAGTAATAGAATACTATAGTTGAGTTACAGTAATAGAACACTATAGTTACAGTAATAGAACACTATAGTTGAGTTACAGTAATAGAACACTATAGTTACAGTAATATAACACTATAGTTACAGTAATTTAACACTGTAGTTACGGTAATAGAACACTATAGTTACTGTAATATAGCACTATAGTTACAGTAATAGAAAACTGTAGTTACAGTAATAGAACACTATAGTTACAGTAATAGAACACTATAGTTACAGTAATAGAACACTATAGTTACAGTAATAGAACACTATAGTTGAGTTACAGGAATAGAACACTATAGTTGAGTTACAGTAATAGAACACTATAGTTACTGTAATATAACACTATAGTTACAGTAATAGAACTCTATAGTTACAGTAATAGAACACTATAGTTACAGTAACAGAACACTATAGTTACAGTAGCAGAACACTATAGTTGCAGTAACAGAACACTATAGTTACAGTAATAGAACGCTATAGTTACTGTAATATAACACTATAGTTGAGTTTCAGTAATATAACACTATAGTTACAGTAACAGAACACTATATTTACAGTAACAGAACACTATAGTTACAGTAACAGAACACTATAGTTACAGTAACAGAACACACTAGTTACAGTAATAGAACACAATATTTACAGTAATAAAACACTAGTTACAGTAATAAAACACTATAGTTACAGTAATAGAACACTATAGTTACAGTAATTTAACACTATAGTTACAGTAATAGAACACTATAGTTACAGTAATTTAACACTATAGTTACTGTAATATAACACTATAGTTACAGTAATATAACACTATAGTTACAGTAACAGAACACTATAGTTACAGTTACAGAACACTATAGTTACAGTAACAGAACACTATAGTTACAGTAATAGAACACTATAGTTACAGTAATAGAACACTATAATAGAACACAGTAATAGAACACTGTAGTTACAGTAATATAACACTATAGTTACAGTAACAGAACACTATAGTTACAGTAATAGAACACTATAGTAACAGTAATAGAATACTATAGCTACAGTAATAGAACACTATAGTTGAGTTACAGTAATAGAACACTATAGTTACAGTAATAGAACACTATAGTTACAGTAATATATCACTATAGTTACAGTAATTTAACACTGTAGTTATGGTAATAGAACACTATAGTTACTGTAATATAGCACTATAGTTACAGTAATAGAACTCAATAGTTACTGTAACTATAGAACACTATAGTTACAGTAATAGAACACTATAGTTGAGTTACAGTAATAGAACATTATAGTTACAGTAATATAACACTATAGATACAGTAATACAACACCATAGATACAGTAACAGAACACTATAGTTACAGTAATAGAACACTATAGTTACAGTAATAGAAATCTATAGTTACAGTAATGGAACACTCTAGTTACAGTAATATCACTCTAGTTACAGTAATAGAAAACTGTAGTTACAGTAATAGAACACTATAGTTACAGTAATAGAACACTATAGTTACAGTAATAGAACACTATAGTTACAGTAATAGAACACTATAGTATAGTTACAGGAATAGAACACTATAGTTGAGTTACAGTAATAGAACACTATAGTTACTGTAATATAACACTATAGTTACAGTAATAGAACTCTATAGTTACAGTAATAGAACACTATAGTTACAGTAACAGAACACTATAGTTACAGTAGCAGAACACTATAGTTGCAGTAACAGAACACTATAGTTACAGTAATAGAACACTATAGTTACTGTAATATAACACTATAGTTGAGTTTCAGTAATATAACACTATAGTTACAGTAACAGAACACTATAGTTTCAGTAACAGAACACTATAGTTACAGTAACAGAACACTATAGTTACAGTAACAGAACACAATAGTTACAGTAATAGAACACAATAGTTACAGTAATAAAACACTAGTTACAGTAATAAAACACTATAGTTACAGTAATAGAACACTATAGTTACAGTAATTTAACACTATAGTTACAGTAATAGAACACTATAGTTACAGTAATTTAACACTATAGTTACTGTAATATAACACTTATAGTTACAGTAATATAACACTATAGTTACAGTAACAGAACACTATAGTTACAGTAACAGAACACTATAGTTACAGTAACAGAACACTATAGTTACAGTAATAGAACACTATAGTTACAGTAATAGAACACTATAATAGAACACAGTAATAGAACACTGTAGTTACAGTACTTTAATACTAGTTACTGTAATATAACACTATAGTTACTGTAATATAACACTATAGTTACAGTAATAGAACACTATAGTTACAGTAATGTAACACTATAGTTGAGTTTCAGTAATAGGCAATGAAGAAATGTGTCAGAATGTATTCTAAATTCAAGTATATTTAATGACTTTGTCAAATGAATGGAAGACCAGTAATAGAACACTATAGTTGAGTTACAGTAATATAACACTATAGTTGAGTTACAGTAAAATAACACTATAGTTACAGTAATAGAACATTATAGTTACAGTAATAGAACACTATAGTAGCGATACAGTAATAGAACACTATAATTACATTAATAGAACACTATAGTTACAGTAATAGAACACTATAGTTGAGTTACAGTAATAGAACACTATAGTTACTGTAATATAACACTATAGTTGAGTTACGGTAATAGAACACTGTAGTTACAGTAATAGAACACTGTAGTTACAGTAATAGAACACTATATTTACAGTAATAGAACGCTATAGTTACAGTAATAGAACATTATAGTTACTGTAATATAACACTATAGTTGAGTTACAGTAATGGAACACTCTAGTTACAGTAATATCACTCTAGTTACAGTAATAGAAAACTGTAGTTACAGTAATAGAACACTATAGTTACAGTAATAGAACACTATAGTTGAGTTACAGGAATAGAACACTATAGTTGAGTTACAGTAATAGAACACGATAGTTACTGTAATATAACACTATAGTTACAGTAATAGAACTCTATAGTTAAAGTAATAGAACACTATAGTAACAGTAACAGAACACTATAGTTACAGAACACTATAGTTGAAGTAACAGAACACTATAGTTACAGTATTAGAACACTATAGTTACTGTAATATAACACTATATTTGAGTTTCAGTAATATAACACTATAGTTACAGTAACAGAACACTATAGTTACAATAACAGAACACTATAGTTACAGTAACAGAACACAATAGTTACAGTAATAGAACACAATAGTTACAGTAATAAAACACTATAGTTACAGTAATAGACCACTATAGTTACTGTAATAGACCACTATAGTTACAGTAATAGAACACTATAGTTACAGTAATTTAACACTATAGTTACAGTAATAGAACACTATAGTTACAGTAATTTAACACTATAGTTACAGTAATAGAAAACTGTAGTTACAGTAATAGAACACTATAGTTACAGTAATAGAACACTATAGTTACAGTAATAGAACACTATAGTTACAGTAATAGAACACTATAGTTGAGTTACAGGAATAGAACACTATAGTTGAGTTACAGTAATAGAACACTATAGTTACTGTAATATAACACTATAGTTACAGTAATAGAACTCTATAGATACAGTAACAGAACACTATAGTTACAGTAATAGAACACTATAGTAACTGTAATAGAATACTATAGCTACAGTAATAGAACACTATAGTTGAGTTACAGTAATAGAACACTATAGTTACAGTAATAGAACACTATAGTTGAGTTACAGTAATAGAACACTATAGTTACAGTAATATAACACTATAGTTACAGTAATAGAACTCTATAGTTACAGTAATAGAACACTATAGTTACAGTAACAGAACACTATAGTTACAGTAGCAGAACACTATAGTTGCAGTAACAGAACACTATAGTTACAGTAATAGAACACTATAGTTACAGTAATTTAACACTATAGTTACAGTAATAGAAAACTGTAGTTACAGTAACAGAACACTATAGTTACAGTAATAGAACACTATAGTTGAGTTACAGTAATAGAACACTATAGTTACTGTAATATAACACTATAGTTACAGTAATAGAACTCTATAGTTACAGTAATAGAACACTATAGTAACAGTAATAGAATACTATAGCTACAGTAATAGAACACTATAGTTGAGTTACAGTAATAGAACACTATAGTTACTGTAATATAACACTATAGTTACAGTAATAGAACTCTATAGTTACAGTAACAGAACACTATAGTAACAGTAATAGAATACTATAGCTACAGTAATAGAACACTATAGTTGAGTTACAGTAATAGAACACTATAGTTACAGTAATAAAAAACTATAGTTACAGTAATAGACCACTATAGTTACTGTAATAGACCACTATAGTTACAGTAATAGAACACTATAGTTACAGTAATTTAACACTATAGTTACAGTAATAGAACACTATAGTTACAGTAATTTAACACTATAGTTACAGTAATATAAAACTGTAGTTACAGTAACAGAACACTATAGTTACAGTAATAGAACACTATAGTTGAGTTACAGTAATAGAACACTATAGTTACTGTAATATAACACTATAGTTACAGTAATAGAACACTATAGTTACAGTAATAGAACACTATAGTAACAGTAATAGAATACTATAGCTACAGTAATAGAACACTATAGTTGAGTTACAGTAATAGAACACTATAGTTGAGTTACAGTAATAGAACACTATAGTTACAGTAAAAAAAAAACTTAGTTACAGTAATAGACCACTATAGTTACTGTAATAGACCACTATAGTTACAGTAATAGAACACTATAGTTACAGTAATTTAACACTATAGTTACAGTAATAGAACACTATAGTTACAGTAATAGAACATTATAGTTACTGTAATGGAACACTCTAGTTACAGTAATATCACTCTAGTTACAGTAATAGAAAACTGTAGTTACAGTAATAGAACACTATAGTTACAGTAATAGAACACTATAGTTACAGTAATAGAACACTATAGTTACAGTAATAGAACACTATAGTTACAGTAATATAACACTATAGTTACAGTAATAGAACTCTATAGTTACAGTAATAGAACACTATAGTTACAGTAACAGAACACTATAGTTACAGTAGCAGAACACTATAGTTGCAGTAACAGAACACTATAGTTACAGTAATAGAACACTATAGTTACTGTAATATAACACTATAGTTACAGTAATAGAACTCTATAGTTACAGTAATAGAACACTATAGTTACAGTAACAGAACACTATAGTTTCAGTAACAGAACACTATAGTTACAGTAACAGAACACTATAGTTACAGTAACAGAACACAATAGTTACAGTAATAGAACACAATAGTTACAGTAATAAAACACTAGTTACAGTAATAAAACACTATAGTTACAGTAATAGAACACTATAGTTACAGTAATTTAACACTATAGTTACAGTAATAGAACACTATAGTTACAGTAATTTAACACTATAGTTACTGTAATATAACACTTATAGTTACAGTAATATAACACTATAGTTACAGTAACAGAACACTATAGTTACAGTAACAGAACACTATAGTTACAGTAATAGAACACTATAGTTACAGTAATAGAACACTATAATAGAACACAGTAATAGAACACTGTAGTTACAGTAATTTAATACTAGTTACTGTAATATAACACTATAGTTACTGTAATATAACACTATAGTTACAGTAATAGAACATTATAGTTACTGTAATGGAACACTCTAGTTACAGTAATATCACTCTAGTTACAGTAATAGAAAACTGTAGTTACAGTAATAGAACACTATAGTTACAGTAACAGAACACTATAGTTACAGTAGCAGAACACTATAGTTGCAGTAACAGAACACTATAGTTACAGTAATAGAACACTATAGTTACTGTAATATAACACTATAGTTACAGTAATAGAACTCTATAGTTACAGTAATAGAACACTATAGTTACAGTAACAGAACACTATAGTTTCAGTAACAGAACACTATAGTTACAGTAACAGAACACTATAGTTACAGTAACAGAACACAATAGTTACAGTAATAGAACACAATAGTTACAGTAATAAAACACTAGTTACAGTAATAAAACACTATAGTTACAGTAATAGAACACTATAGTTACAGTAATTTAACACTATAGTTACAGTAATAGAACACTATAGTTACAGTAATTTAACACTATAGTTACTGTAATATAACACTTATAGTTACAGTAATATAACACTATAGTTACAGTAACAGAACACTATAGTTACAGTAACAGAAAAATATAGTTACAGTAATAGAACACTATAGTTACAGTAATAGAACACTATAATAGAACACAGTAATAGAACACTGTAGTTACAGTAATTTAATACTAGTTACTGTAATATAACACTATAGTTACTGTAATATAACACTATAGTTACAGTAATAGAACACTATAGTTACAGTAATGTAACACTATAGTTGAGTTTCAGTAATAGGCAATGAAGAAATGTGTCAGAATGTATTCTAAATTCAAGTATATTTAATGACTTTGTCAAATGAATGGAAGACCAGTAATAGAACACTATAGTTGAGTTACAGTAATATAACACTATAGTTGAGTTACAGTAAAATAACACTATAGTTACAGTAATAGAACATTATAGTTACAGTAATAGAACACTATAGTAGCGATACAGTAATAGAACACTATAATTACATTAATAGAACACTATAGTTACAGTAATAGAACACTATAGTTGAGTTACAGTAATAGAACACTATAGTTGAGTTTCAGTAATATAACACTATAGTTACAGTAACAGAACACTATAGTTACAGTAACAGAACACTATAGTTACAGTAACAGAACACAATAGTTACAGTAATAAAACACTAGTTACAGTAATAAAACACTATAGTTAGAGTAATAGAACACTATAGTTACAGTAATTTAACACTATAGTTACAGTAATAGAACACTATAGTTACAGTAATTTAACACTATAGTTACAGTAACAGAACACTATAGTTACAGTAACAGAACACTATAGTTACAGTAATAGAACACTATAGTTACAGTAATAGAACACTATAATAGAACACAGTAATAGAACACTGTAGTTACAGTAATTTAATACTAGTTACTGTAATATAACACTATAGTTACTGTAATATAACACTATAGTTACAGTAATAGAACACTATAGTTACAGTAATGTAACACTATAGTTGAGTTTCAGTAATAGGCAATGAAGAAATGTGTCAGAATGTATTCTAAATTCAAGTATATTTAATGACTTTGTCAAATGAATGGAAGACCAGTAATAGAACACTATAGTTGAGTTACAGTAATATAACACTATAGTTGAGTTACAGTAAAATAACACTATAGTTACAGTAATAGAACATTATAGTTACAGTAATAGAACACTATAGTAGCGATACAGTAATAGAACACTATAATTACATTAATAGAACACTATAGTTACAGTAATAGAACACTATAGTTGAGTTACAGTAATAGAACACTATAGTTGAGTTTCAGTAATATAACACTATAGTTACAGTAACAGAACACTATAGTTACAGTAACAGAACACTATAGTTACAGTAACAGAACACAATAGTTACAGTAATAAAACACTAGTTACAGTAATAAAACACTATAGTTACAGTAATAGAACACTATAGTTACAGTAATTTAACACTATAGTTACAGTAATAGAACACTATAGTTACAGTAATTTAACACTATAGTTACAGTAATAGAACACTATAGTTACAGTAATTTAACACTATAGTTACAGTAATAGAAAACTGTAGTTACAGTAACAGAACACTATAGTTACAGTAATAGAACACTATAGTTGAGTTACAGTAATAGAACACTATAGTTACTGTAATATAACACTATAGTTACAGTAATAGAACTCTATAGTTACAGTAACAGAACACTATAGTTACAGTAATAGAACACTATAGTAACAGTAATAGAATACTATAGCTACTGTAATAGAACACTATAGTTGAGTTACAGTAATAGAACACTATAGTTACAGTAATTTAACACTATAGTTACAGTAATAGAACACTATAGTTACAGTTATTTAACACTATAGTTACTGTAATATAACACTATAGTTACAGTAATATAACACTATAGTTACAGTAACAGAACACTATAGTTACAGTTACAGAACACTATAGTTACAGTAACAGAACACTATAGTTACAGTAATAGAACACTATAGTTACAGTAATAGAACACTATAATAGAACACAGTAATAGAACACTGTAGTTACAGTAATATAACACTATAGTTACAGTAACAGAACACTATAGTTACAGTAATAGAACACTATAGTTGAGTTACAGTAATAGAACACTATAGTTACAGTAATAGAACACTATAGTTGAGTTACAGTAATAGAACACTATAGTTACAGTAATAAAACACTATAGTTACAGTAATAGACCACTATAGTTACTGTAATAGACCACTATAGTTACAGTAATAGAACACTATAGTTACAGTAATTTAACACTATAGTTACAGTAATTTAACACTATAGTTACAGTAATAGAACACTATAGTTACAGTAATAGAACATTATAGTTACTGTAATGGAACACTCTAGTTACAGTAATATCACTCTAGTTACAGTAATAGAAAACTGTAGTTACAGTAATAGAACACTATAATTACAGTAATAGAACACTATAGTTACAGTAATAGAACACTATAGTTACAGTAATAGAACACTACAGTTGAGTTACAGTAATAGAACACTATAGTTACAGTAATATAACACTATAGTTACAGTAATAGAACTCTATAGTTACAGTAATAGAACACTATAGTTACAGTAACAGAACACTATAGTTACAGAAGCAGAACACTATAGTTGCAGTAACAGAACACTATAGTTACAGTAATAGAACACTATAGTTACAGTAATAGAACACTATAGTTGAGTTACAGTAATAGAACACTATAGTTACAGTAATATCACTCTAGTTACAGTAATAGAAAACTGTAGTTACAGTAATAGAACACTATAGTTACAGTAATAGAACACTATAGTTACAGTAATAGAACACTATAGTTAAGTTACAGTAATAGAACACTATAGTTACAGTAATATAACACTATAGTTACAGTAATAGAACTCTATAGTTACAGTAATAGAACACTATAGTTACAGTAACAGAACACTATAGTTACAGTAACACAACACTATAGTTACAGTAACAGAACACTATAGTTACAGTAACAGAACACAATAGTTACAGTAATAGAACACAATAGTTACAGTAATAAAACACTAGTTACAGTAATAAAACACTATAGTTACAGTAATAGAACACTATAGTTACAGTAATTTAACACTATAGTTACAGTAATAGAACACTATAGTTACAGTAATTTAACACTATAGTTACTGTAATATAACACTATAGTTACAGTAATATAACACTATAGTTACAGTAACAGAACACTATAGTTACAGTTACAGAACACTATAGTTACAGTAACAGAACACTATAGTTACAGTAATAGAACACTATAGTTACAGTAATAGAACACTATAATAGAACACAGTAATAGAACACTGTAGTTACAGTAATATAACACTATAGTTACAGTAACAGAACACTATAGTTACAGTAATAGAACACTATAGTAACAGTAATAGAATACTATAGCTACAGTAATAGAACACTATAGTTGAGTTACAGTAATAGAACACTATAGTTACAGTAATAGAACACTATAGTTACAGTAATATAACACTATAGTTACAGTAATTTAACACTGTAGTTACGGTAATAGAACACTATTTTTACTGTAATATAGCACTATAGTTACAGTAATAGAACTCAATAGTTACTGTAACTATAGAACACTATAGTTACAGTAATAGAACACTATAGTTGAGTTACAGTAATAGAACACTATAGTTACAGTAATATAACATTTTTACATTTACATTTTAGTCATTTAGCAGACGCTCTTATCCAGAGCGACTTACAGTAGTGAATGCATACATTTCATACAATTCATACAATTATATACATTTTTTTTTTCTGTGCTGGCCCCCCGTGGGAATCGAACCCACAACCCTGGTGTTGCAAACACCATGCTCTACCAACTGAGCTACAGGGAAGGCTAGATACAGTATAGATACACTATAGATACAGTAATACAACACTATAGATACAGTAATAGAACACTATAGTTACAGTAATAGAACACTATAGTTACAGTAATAGAAATCTATAGTTACTGTAATGGAACACTCTAGTTACAGTAATATCACTCTAGTTACAGTAATAGAAAAATGTAGTTACAGTAATAGAACACTATAGTTACAGTAATAGAACACTATAGTTACAGTAATAGAACACTATAGTTGAGTTACAGGAATAGAACACTATAGTTGAGTTACAGTAATAGAACACTATAGTTACTGTAATATAACACTATAGTTACAGTAATAGAACTCTATAGTTACAGTAATAGAACACTATAGTTACAGTAACAGAACACTATAGTTACAGTAGCAGAACACTATAGTTGCAGTAACAGAACACTATAGTTACAGTAATAGAACACTATAGTTACTGTAATATAACACTATAGTTACAGTAATAGAACTCTATAGTTACAGTAATAGAACACTATAGTTACAGTAACAGAACACTATAGTTACAGTAGCAGAACACTATAGTTGCAGTAACAGAACACTATAGTTACAGTAATAGAACACTATAGTTACTGTAATATAACACTATAGTTACAGTAATAGAACTCTATAGTTACAGTAATAGAACACTATAGTTACAGTAACAGAACACTATAGTTTCAGTAACAGAACACTATAGTTACAGTAACAGAACACTATAGTTACAGTAACAGAACACAATAGTTACAGTAATAGAACACAATAGTTACAGTAATAAAACACTAGTTACAGTAATAAAACACTATAGTTACAGTAATAGAACACTATAGTTACAGTAATTTAACACTATAGTTACAGTAATAGAACACTATAGTTACAGTAATTTAACACTATAGTTACTGTAATATAACACTTATAGTTACAGTAATATAACACTATAGTTACAGTAACAGAACACTATAGTTACAGTAACAGAACACTATAGTTACAGTAATAGAACACTATAGTTACAGTAATAGAACACTATAATAGAACACAGTAATAGAACACTGTAGTTACAGTAATTTAATACTAGTTACTGTAATATAACACTATAGTTACTGTAATATAACACTATAGTTACAGTAATAGAACACTATAGTTACAGTAATGTAACACTATAGTTGAGTTTCAGTAATAGGCAATGAAGAAATGTGTCAGAATGTATTCTAAATTCAAGTATATTTAATGACTTTGTCAAATGAATGGAAGACCAGTAATAGAACACTATAGTTGAGTTACAGTAATATAACACTATAGTTGAGTTACAGTAAAATAACACTATAGTTACAGTAATAGAACATTATAGTTACAGTAATAGAACACTATAGTAGCGATACAGTAATAGAACACTATAATTACATTAATAGAACACTATAGTTACAGTAATAGAACACTATAGTTGAGTTACAGTAATAGAACACTATAGTTGAGTTTCAGTAATATAACACTATAGTTACAGTAACAGAACACTATAGTTTCAGTAACAGAACACTATAGTTACAGTAACAGAACACTATAGTTACAGTAACAGAACACAATAGTTACAGTAATAAAACACTAGTTACAGTAATAAAACACTATAGTTACAGTAATAGAACACTATAGTTACAGTAATTTAACACTATAGTTACAGTAATAGAACACTATAGTTACAGTAATTTAACACTATAGTTACTGTAATATAACTCTATAGTTACAGTAATATAACACTATAGTTACAGTAACAGAACACTATAGTTACAGTAACAGAACACTATAGTTACAGTAACAGAACATTATAGTTACAGTAATAGAACACTATAGTTACAGTAATAGAACACTATAATAGAACACAGTAATAGAACACTGTAGTTACAGTAATTTAATACTAGTTACTGTAATATAACACTATAGTTACTGTAATATAACACTATAGTTACAGTAATAGAACACTATAGTTACAGTAATGTAACACTATAGTTGAGTTTCAGTAATAGGCAATGAAGAAATGTGTCAGAATGTATTCTAAATTCAAGTATATTTAATGACTTTGTCAAATGAATGGAAGACCAGTAATAGAACACTATAGTTGAGTTACAGTAATATAACACTATAGTTGAGTTACAGTAAAATAACACTATAGTTACAGTAATAGAACATTATAGTTACAGTAATAGAACACTATAGTAGCAATACAGTAATAGAACACTATAATTACATTAATAGAACACTATAGTTACAGTAATAGAACACTATAGTTGAGTTACAGTAATAGAACACTATAGTTACTGTAATATAACACTATAGTTGAGTTACGGTAATAGAACACTGTAGTTACAGTAATAGAACACTGTAGTTACAGTAATAGAACACTATATTTACAGTAATAGAACGCTATAGTTACAGTAATAGAACATTATAGTTACTGTAATATAACACTATAGTTGAGTTACAGTAATGGAACACTCTAGTTACAGTAATATCACTCTAGTTACAGTAATAGAAAACTGTAGTTACAGTAATAGAACACTATAGTTACAGTAATAGAACACTATAGGTGAGTTACAGGAATAGAACACTATAGTTGAGTTACAGTAATAGAACACGATAGTTACTGTAATATAACACTATAGTTACAGTAATAGAACTCTATAGTTACAGTAATAGAACACTATAGTTACAGTAACAGAACACTATAGTTACAGAACACTATAGTTGAAGTAACAGAACACTATAGTTACACTATTAGAACACTATAGTTACTGTAATATAACACTATAGTTGAGTTTCAGTAATATAACACTATAGTTACAGTAACAGAACACTATAGTTACAGTAACAGAACACAATAGTTACAGTAATAGAACACAATAGTTACAGTAATAAAACACTATAGTTACAGTAATAGACCACTATAGTTACTGTAATAGACCACTATAGTTACAGTAATAGAACACTATAGTTACAGTAATTTAACACTATAGTTACAGTAATAGAACACTATAGTTACAGTAATTTAACACAATAGTTACAGTAATAGAAAACAATAGTTACAGTAATAAAACACTAGTTACAGTAATAAAACACTATAGTTACAGTAATAGAACACTATAGTTACAGTAATTTAACACTATAGTTACAGTAATAGAACACTATAGTTACAGTAATTTAACACTATAGTTACTGTAATATAACACTTATAGTTACAGTAATATAACACTATAGTTACAGTAACAGAACACTATAGTTACAGTAACAGAACACTATAGTTACAGTAACAGAACACTATAGTTACAGTAATAGAACACTATAGTTACTGTAATATAACACTATAGTTGAGTTTCAGTAATATAACACTATAGTTACAGTAACAGAACACTATAGTTACAGTAACAGAACACAATAGTTACAGTAATAGAACACAATAGTTACAGTAATAAAACACTAGTTACAGTAATAAAACACTATAGTTACAGTAATAGAACACTATAGTTACAGTAATTTAACACTATAGTTACAGTAATAGAACACTATAGTTACAGTAATATAACACTATAGTTACAGTAACAGAACACTATAGTTACAGTTACAGAACACTATAGTTACAGTAACAGAACACTATAGTTACAGTAATAGAACACTATAGTTACAGTAATAGAACACTATAATAGAACACAGTAATAGAACACTGTAGTTACAGTAATATAACACTATAGTTACAGTAACAGAACACTATAGTTACAGTAATAGAACACTATAGTTACAGTAATAAAACACTATAGTTACAGTAATAGACCACTATAGTTACTGTAATAGACCACTATAGTTACAGTAATTTAACACTATAGTTACAGTAATAGAAAACTGTAGTTACAGTAACAGAACACTATAGTTACAGTAATAGAACACTATAGTTGAGTTACAGTAATAGAACACAATAGTTACTGTAATATAACACTATAGTTACAGTAATAGAACTCTATAGTTACAGTAACAGAACACTATAGTTACAGTAATAGAACACTATAGTAACAGTAATAGAATACTATAGCTACTGTAATAGAACACTATAGTTGAGTTACAGTAATAGAACACTATAGTTACAGTAATAGAACACTATAGTTGAGTTACAGTAATAGAACACTATAGTTACAGTAATAAAACACTATAGTTACAGTAATAGACCACTATAGTTACTGTAATAGACCACTATAGTTACAGTAATTTAACACTATAGTTACAGTAATTTAACACTATAGTTACAGTAATAGAACACTATAGTTACAGTAATAGAACATTATAGTTACTGTAATGGAACACTCTAGTTACAGTAATATCACTCTAGTTACAGTAATAGAAAACTGTAGTTACAGTAATAGAACACTATAGTTACAGTAATAGAACACTATAGTTACAGTAATAGAATACTATAGTTACAGTAATAGAACACTATAGTTGAGTTACAGTAATAGAACACTATAGTTACAGTAATATAACACTATAGTTACAGTAATAGAACACTATAATAGAACACAGTAATAGAACACTGTAGTTACAGTAATATAACACTATAGTTACAGTAACAGAACACTATAGTTACAGTAATAGAACACTATAGTAACAGTAATAGAATACTATAGCTACAGTAATAGAACACTATAGTTGAGTTACAGTAATAGAACACTATAGTTACAGTAATAGAACACTATAGTTACAGTAATATAACACTATAGTTACAGTAATTTAACACTGTAGTTACGGTAATAGAACACTATAGTTACTGTAATATAGCACTATAGTTACAGTAATAGAACTCAATAGTTACTGTAACTATAGAACACTATAGTTACAGTAATAGAACACTATAGTTGAGTTACAGTAATAGAACACTATAGTTACAGTAATATAACACTATAGATACAGTAATACAACACTATAGATACAGTAATAGAACACTATAGTTACAGTAATAGAACACTATAGTTACAGTAATAGAAATCTATAGTTACTGTAATGGAACACTCTAGTTACAGTAATATCACTCTAGTTACAGTAATAGAAAAATGTAGTTACAGTAATAGAACACTATAGTTACAGTAATAGAACACTATAGTTACAGTAATAGAACACTATAGTTACAGTAATAGAACACTATAGTTGAGTTACAGGAATAGAACACTATAGTTGAGTTACAGTAATAGAACACTATAGTTACTGTAATATAACACTATAGTTACAGTAATAGAACTCTATAGTTACAGTAATAGAACACTATAGTTACAGTAACAGAAAACTATAGTTACAGTAGCAGAACACTATAGTTGCAGTAACAGAACACTATAGTTACAGTAATAGAACACTATATTTACTGTAATATAACACTATAGTTGAGTTTCAGTAATATAACACTATAGTTACAGTAACAGAACACTATAGTTTCAGTAACAGAACACTATAGTTACAGTAACAGAACACAATAGTTACAGTAATAGAACACAATAGATACAGTAATAAAACACTAGTTACAGTAATAAAACACTATAGTTACAGTAATAGAACACTATAGTTACAGTAATTTAACACTATAGTTACAGTAATAGAACACTATAGTTACAGTAATTTAACACTATAGTTACTGTAATATAACACTTATAGTTACAGTAATATAACACTATAGTTACAGTAACAGAACACTATAGTTACAGTAACAGAACACTATAGTTACAGTAACAGAACACTATAGTTACAGTAATAGAACACTATAATAGAACACGTAATAGAACACTGTAGTTACAGTAATTTAATACTAGTTACTGTAATATAACACTATAGTTACTGTAATATAACACTATAGTTACAGTAATAGAACACTATAGTTACAGTAATGTAACACTATAGTTGAGTTTCAGTAATAGGCAATGAAGATATGTGTCAGAATGTATTCAAAATTCAAGTATATTTAATGACTTTGTCAAATGAATGGAAGACCAGTAATAGAACACTATAGTTGAGTTACAGTAATAGAACACTATAGTTGAGTTACAGTAAAATAACACTATAGTTACAGTAATAGAACATTATAGTTACAGTAATAGAACACTATAGTAGCGATACAGTAATAGTACACTATAATTAAAATAATAGAACACTATAGTTACAGTAATAGAACACTATAGTTGAGTTACAGTAATAGAACACTATAGTTACTGTAATATAACACTATAGTTGAGTTACGGTAATAGAACACTGTAGTTACAGTAATAGAACACTGTAGTTACAGTAATAGAACACTATATTTACAGTAATAGAACGCTATAGTTACAGTAATAGAACATTATAGTTACTGTAATATAACACTATAGTTGAGTTACAGTAATGGAACACTCTAGTTACAGTAATATCACTCTAGTTACAGTAATAGAAAACTGTAGTTACAGTAATATAACACTATAGTTACAGTAATAGAACTCTATAGTTACAGTAATAGAACACTATAGTTACAGTAACAGAACACTATAGTTACAGAACACTATAGTTGAAGTAACAGAACACTATAGTTACACTATTAGAACACTATAGTTACTGTAATATAACACTATAGTTGAGTTTCAGTAATATAACACTATAGTTACAGTAACAGAACACTATAGTTACAGTAACAGAACACTATAGTTACAGTAACAGAACACAATAGTTACAGTAATAGAACACAATAGTTACAGTAATAAAACACTATAGTTACAGTAATAGACCACTATAGTTACTGTAATAGACCACTATAGTTACAGTAATAGAACACTATAGTTACAGTAATTTAACACTATAGTTACAGTAATAGAACACTATAGTTACAGTAATTTAACACTATAGTTACAGTGATAGAAAACTGTAGTTACAGTAATAGAACACTATAGTTACAGTAATAGAACACTATAGTTACAGTAATAGAACACTATAGTTACAGTAATAGAACACTATAGTTGAGTTACAGTAATAGAACACTATAGTTACTGTAATATAACACTATAGTTACAGTAATAGAACTCTATAGTTACAGTAACAGAACACTATAGTTACAGTAATAGAACACTATAGTAACAGTAATAGAATACTATAGTTACTGTAATATAACACTATAGTTGAGTTTCAGTAATATAACACTATAGTTACAGTAACAGAACACTATAGTTACAGTAACAGAACACAATAGTTACAGTAATAGAACACAATAGTTACAGTAATAAAACACTAGTTACAGTAATAAAACACTATAGTTACAGTAATAGAACACTATAGTTACAGTAATTTAACACTATAGTTACAGTAATAGAACACTATAGTTACAGTAATTTAACACTATAGTTACTGTAATATAACACTATAGTTACAGTAATATAACACTATAGTTACAGTAAGAGAACACTATAGTTACAGTTACAGAACACTATAGTTACAGTAACAGAACACTATAGTTACAGTAATAGAACACTATAGTTACAGTAATAGAACACTATAATAGAACACAGTAATAGAACACTGTAGTTACAGTAATATAACACTATAGTTACAGTAACAGAACACTATAGTTACAGTAATAGAACACTATAGTAACAGTAATAGAATACTATAGCTACAGTAATAGAATACTATAGTTGAGTTACAGTAATAGAACACTATAGTTACAGTAATAGAACACTATAGTTGAGTTACAGTAATAGAACACTATAGTTACAGTAATATAACACTATAGTTACAGTAATTTAACACTGTAGTTACGGTAATAGAACACTATAGTTACTGTAATATAGCACTATAGTTACAGTAATAGAAAACTGTAGTTACAGTAATAGAACACTATAGTTACAGTAATAGAACACTATAGTTACAGTAATAGAACACTATAGTTACAGTAATAGAACACTATAGTTGAGTTACAGGAATAGAACACTATAGTTGAGTTACAGTAATAGAACACTATAGTTACTGTAATATAACACTATAGTTACAGTAATAGAACTCTATAGTTACAGTAATAGAACACTATAGTTACAGTAACAGAACACTATAGTTACAGTAGCAGAACACTATAGTTGCAGTAACAGAACACTATAGTTACAGTAATAGAACGCTATAGTTACTGTAATATAACACTATAGTTGAGTTTCAGTAATATAACACTATAGTTACAGTAACAGAACACTATATTTACAGTAACAGAACACTATAGTTACAGTAACAGAACACTATAGTTACAGTAACAGAACACACTAGTTACAGTAATAGAACACAATATTTACAGTAATAAAACACTAGTTACAGTAATAAAACACTATAGTTACAGTAATAGAACACTATAGTTACAGTAATTTAACACTATAGTTACAGTAATAGAACACTATAGTTACAGTAATTTAACACTATAGTTACTGTAATATAACACTATAGTTACAGTAATATAACACTATAGTTACAGTAACAGAACACTATAGTTACAGTTACAGAACACTATAGTTACAGTAACAGAACACTATAGTTACAGTAATAGAACACTATAGTTACAGTAATAGAACACTATAATAGAACACAGTAATAGAACACTGTAGTTACAGTAATATAACACTATAGTTACAGTAACAGAACACTATAGTTACAGTAATAGAACACTATAGTAACAGTAATAGAATACTATAGCTACAGTAATAGAACACTATAGTTGAGTTACAGTAATAGAACACTATAGTTACAGTAATAGAACACTATAGTTACAGTAATATATCACTATAGTTACAGTAATTTAACACTGTAGTTATGGTAATAGAACACTATAGTTACTGTAATATAGCACTATAGTTACAGTAATAGAACTCAATAGTTACTGTAACTATAGAACACTATAGTTACAGTAATAGAACACTATAGTTGAGTTACAGTAATAGAACATTATAGTTACAGTAATATAACACTATAGATACAGTAATACAACACCATAGATACAGTAACAGAACACTATAGTTACAGTAATAGAACACTATAGTTACAGTAATAGAAATCTATAGTTACAGTAATGGAACACTCTAGTTACAGTAATATCACTCTAGTTACAGTAATAGAAAACTGTAGTTACAGTAATAGAACACTATAGTTACAGTAATAGAACACTATAGTTACAGTAATAGAACACTATAGTTACAGTAATAGAACACTATAGTATAGTTACAGGAATAGAACACTATAGTTGAGTTACAGTAATAGAACACTATAGTTACTGTAATATAACACTATAGTTACAGTAATAGAACTCTATAGTTACAGTAATAGAACACTATAGTTACAGTAACAGAACACTATAGTTACAGTAGCAGAACACTATAGTTGCAGTAACAGAACACTATAGTTACAGTAATAGAACACTATAGTTACTGTAATATAACACTATAGTTGAGTTTCAGTAATATAACACTATAGTTACAGTAACAGAACACTATAGTTTCAGTAACAGAACACTATAGTTACAGTAACAGAACACTATAGTTACAGTAACAGAACACAATAGTTACAGTAATAGAACACAATAGTTACAGTAATAAAACACTAGTTACAGTAATAAAACACTATAGTTACAGTAATAGAACACTATAGTTACAGTAATTTAACACTATAGTTACAGTAATAGAACACTATAGTTACAGTAATTTAACACTATAGTTACTGTAATATAACACTTATAGTTACAGTAATATAACACTATAGTTACAGTAACAGAACACTATAGTTACAGTAACAGAACACTATAGTTACAGTAACAGAACACTATAGTTACAGTAATAGAACACTATAGTTACAGTAATAGAACACTATAATAGAACACAGTAATAGAACACTGTAGTTACAGTACTTTAATACTAGTTACTGTAATATAACACTATAGTTACTGTAATATAACACTATAGTTACAGTAATAGAACACTATAGTTACAGTAATGTAACACTATAGTTGAGTTTCAGTAATAGGCAATGAAGAAATGTGTCAGAATGTATTCTAAATTCAAGTATATTTAATGACTTTGTCAAATGAATGGAAGACCAGTAATAGAACACTATAGTTGAGTTACAGTAATATAACACTATAGTTGAGTTACAGTAAAATAACACTATAGTTACAGTAATAGAACATTATAGTTACAGTAATAGAACACTATAGTAGCGATACAGTAATAGAACACTATAATTACATTAATAGAACACTATAGTTACAGTAATAGAACACTATAGTTGAGTTACAGTAATAGAACACTATAGTTACTGTAATATAACACTATAGTTGAGTTACGGTAATAGAACACTGTAGTTACAGTAATAGAACACTGTAGTTACAGTAATAGAACACTATATTTACAGTAATAGAACGCTATAGTTACAGTAATAGAACATTATAGTTACTGTAATATAACACTATAGTTGAGTTACAGTAATGGAACACTCTAGTTACAGTAATATCACTCTAGTTACAGTAATAGAAAACTGTAGTTACAGTAATAGAACACTATAGTTACAGTAATAGAACACTATAGTTGAGTTACAGGAATAGAACACTATAGTTGAGTTACAGTAATAGAACACGATAGTTACTGTAATATAACACTATAGTTACAGTAATAGAACTCTATAGTTAAAGTAATAGAACACTATAGTAACAGTAACAGAACACTATAGTTACAGAACACTATAGTTGAAGTAACAGAACACTATAGTTACAGTATTAGAACACTATAGTTACTGTAATATAACACTATATTTGAGTTTCAGTAATATAACACTATAGTTACAGTAACAGAACACTATAGTTACAATAACAGAACACTATAGTTACAGTAACAGAACACAATAGTTACAGTAATAGAACACAATAGTTACAGTAATAAAACACTATAGTTACAGTAATAGACCACTATAGTTACTGTAATAGACCACTATAGTTACAGTAATAGAACACTATAGTTACAGTAATTTAACACTATAGTTACAGTAATAGAACACTATAGTTACAGTAATTTAACACTATAGTTACAGTAATAGAAAACTGTAGTTACAGTAATAGAACACTATAGTTACAGTAATAGAACACTATAGTTACAGTAATAGAACACTATAGTTACAGTAATAGAACACTATAGTTGAGTTACAGGAATAGAACACTATAGTTGAGTTACAGTAATAGAACACTATAGTTACTGTAATATAACACTATAGTTACAGTAATAGAACTCTATAGATACAGTAACAGAACACTATAGTTACAGTAATAGAACACTATAGTAACTGTAATAGAATACTATAGCTACAGTAATAGAACACTATAGTTGAGTTACAGTAATAGAACACTATAGTTACAGTAATAGAACACTATAGTTGAGTTACAGTAATAGAACACTATAGTTACAGTAATATAACACTATAGTTACAGTAATAGAACTCTATAGTTACAGTAATAGAACACTATAGTTACAGTAACAGAACACTATAGTTACAGTAGCAGAACACTATAGTTGCAGTAACAGAACACTATAGTTACAGTAATAGAACACTATAGTTACTGTAATATAACACTATAGTTGAGTTTCAGTAATATAACACTATAGTTACAGTAACAGAACACTATAGTTACAGTAACAGAACACTATAGTTACAGTAACAGAACACTATAGTTACAGTAACAGAACACAATAGTTACAGTAATAGAACACAATAGTTACAGTAATAAAACACTAGTTACAGTAATAAAACACTATAGTTACAGTAATAGAACACTATAGTTACAGTAATTTAACACTATAGTTACAGTAATAGAACACTATAGTTACAGTAATTTAACACTATAGTTACTGTAATATAACACTATAGTTACAGTAATATAACACTATAGTTACAGTAACAGAACACTATAGTTACAGTTACAGAACACTATAGTTACAGTAACAGAACACTATAGTTACAGTAATAGAACACTATAATAGAACACAGTAATAGAACACTGTAGTTACAGTAATATAACACTATAGTTACAGTAACAGAACACTATAGTTACAGTAATAGAACACTATAGTTACTGTAATATAACACTATAGTTGAGTTTCAGTAATATAACACTATAGTTACAGTAACAGAACACTATAGTTACAGTAACAGAAAACTATAGTTACAGTAACAGAACACAATAGTTACAGTAATAGAACACAATAGTTACAGTAATAAAACACTAGTTACAGTAATAAAACACTATAGTTACAGTAATAGAACACTATAGTTACAGTAATTTAACACTATAGTTACAGTAATTTAACACTATAGTTACTGTAATATAACACTAGAGTTACAGTAATATAACACTATAGTTACAGTAACAGAACACTATAGTTACAGTTACAGAACACTATAGTTACAGTAACAGAACACTATAGTTACAGTAATAGAACACTATAGTTACAGTAATAGAACACTATAATAGAACACAGTAATAGAACACTGTAGTTACAGTAATATAACACTATAGTTACAGTAACAGAACACTATAGTTACAGTAATAGAACACTATAGTAACAGTAATAGAATACTATAGCTACAGTAATAGAACACTATAGTTGAGTTACAGTAATAGAACACTATAGTTACAGTAATAGAACACTATAGTTGAGTTACAGTAATAGAACACCATAGTTACAGTAATATAACACTATAGTTACAGTAATTTAACACTGTAGTTACGGTAATAGAACACTATAGTTACTGTAATATAGCACTATAGTTACAGTAATAGAAAACTGTAGTTACAGTAATAGAACACTATAGTTACAGTAATAGAACACTATAGTTACAGTAATAGAACACTATAGTTACAGTAATAGAACACTATAGTTGAGTTACAGGAATAGAACACTATAGTTGAGTTACAGTAATAGAACACTATAGTTACTGTAATATAACACTATAGTTATAGTAATAGAACTCTATAGTTACAGTAACAGAACACTATAGTTACAGTAATAGAACACTATAGTAACAGTAATAGAATACCATAGCTACAGTAATAGAACACTATAGTTGAGTTACAGTAATAGAACACTATAGTTACAGTAATAGAACACTATAGTTGAGTTACAGTAATAGAACACTATAGTTACAGTAATATAACACTATAGTTACAGTAATAGAACTCTATAGTTACAGTAATAGAACACTATAGTTACAGTAACAGAACACTATAGTTACAGTAGCAGAACACTATAGTTGCAGTAACAGAACACTATAGTTGAGTTACAGGAATAGAACACTATAGTTGAGTTACAGTAATAGAACACTATAGTTACTGTAATATAACACTATAGTTACAGTAATAGAACTCTATAGTTACAGTAACAGAACACTATAGTTACAGTAATAGAACACTATAGTAACAGTAATAGAATACCATAGCTACAGTAATAGAACACTATAGTTGAGTTACAGTAATAGAACACTATAGTTACAGTAATAGAACACTATAGTTGAGTTACAGTAATATAACACTATAGTTACAGTAATATAACACTATAGTTACAGTAATAGAACTCTATAGTTACAGTAATAGAACACTATAGTTACAGTAACAGAACACTATAGTTACAGTAGCAGAACACTATAGTTGCAGTAACAGAACACTATAGTTACAGTAATAGAACACTATAGTTACTGTAATATAACACTATAGTTGAGTTTCAGTAATATAACACTATAGTTACAGTAACAGAACACTATAGTTACAGTAACAGAACACTATAGTTACAGTAACAGAACACTATAGTTACAGTAACAGAACACAATAGTTACAGTAATAGAACACAATAGTTACAGTAATAAAACACTAGTTACAGTAATAAAACACTATAGTTACAGTAATAGAACACTATGGTTACAGTAATTTAACACTATAGTTACAGTAATAGAACACTATAGTTACAGTAATTTAACACTATAGTTACTGTAATATAACACTATAGTTACAGTAATATAACACTATAGTTACAGTAACAGAACACTATAGTTACAGTTACAGAACACTATAGTTACAGTAACAGAACACTATAGTTACAGTAATAGAACACTATAGTTACAGTAATAGAACACTATAATAGAACACAGTAATAGAACACTGTAGTTACAGTAATATAACACTATAGTTACAGTAACAGAACACTATAGTTACAGTAATAGAACACTATAGTAACAGTAATAGAATACTATAGCTACAGTAATATAACACTATAGTTGAGTTGCAGTAACAGAACACTATAGTTACAGTAATAGAACACTATAGTTGAGATACAGTAATAGAACACTATAGTTACAGTAATATAACACTATAGTTACAGTAATTTAACACTGTAGTTACGGTAATAGAACACTATAGTTACTGTAATATAGCACTATAGTTACAGTAATAGAACACTATAGTTAAAGTAATAGAACACTATAGTTGAGTTACAGGAATAGAACACTATAGTTGAGTTACAGTAATAGAACACTATAGTTACTGTAATATAACACTATAGTTACAGTAATAGAACTCTATAGTTACAGTAATAGAACACTATAGTTACAGTAACAGAACACTATAGTTACAGTAGCAGAACACTATAGTTGCAGTAACAGAACACTATAGTTACAGTAATAGAACACTATAGTTACTGTAATATAACACTATAGTTGAGTTTCAGTAATATAACACTATAGTTACAGTAACAGAACACTATAGTTTCAGTAACAGAACACTATAGTTACAGTAACAGAACACTATAGTTACAGTAACAGAACACAATAGTTACAGTAATAGAACACAATAGTTACAGTAATAAAACACTAGTTACAGTAATAAAACACTATAGTTACAGTAATAGAACACTATAGTTACAGTAATTTAACACTATAGTTACATAATATAACACTATAGTTACAGTAATTTAACACTATAGTTACTGTAATATAACACTATAGTTACAGTAATAGAACACTATAGTTACAGTAACAGAACACTATAGTTACAGTAGCAGAACACTATAGTTGCAGTAACAGAACACTATAGTTACAGTAATAGAACACTATAGTTACTGTAATATAACACTATAGTTGAGTTTCAGTAATATAACACTATAGTTACAGTAACAGAACACTATAGTTTCAGTAACAGAACACTATAGTTACAGTAACAGAACACTATAGTTACAGTAACAGAACACAATAGTTACAGTAATAGAACACAATAGTTACAGTAATAAAACACTAGTTACAGTAATAAAACACTATAGTTACAGTAATAGAACACTATAGTTACAGTAATTTAACACTATAGTTACATAATAGAACACTATAGTTACAGTAATTTAACACTATAGTTACTGTAATATAACACTATAGTTACAGTAATATAACACTATAGTTACAGTAACAGAACACTATAGTTACAGTAACAGAACACTATAGTTACAGTAACAGAACACTATAGTTACAGTAATAGAACGCTATAGTTACAGTAATAGAACACTATAATAGAACACAGTAATAGAACACTGTAGTTACAGTAATTTAATACTAGTTACTGTAATATAACACTATAGTTACTGTAATATAACACTATAGTTACAGTAATAGAACACTATATTTACAGTAATGTAACACTATAGTTGAGTTTCAGTAATAGGCAATGAAGAAATGTGTCAGAATGTATTCTAAATTCAAGTATATTTAATGACTTTGTCAAATGAATGGAAGACCAGTAATAGAACACTATAGTTGAGTTACAGTAATATAACACTATAGTTGAGTTACAGTAAAATAACACTATAGTTACAGTAATAGAACATTATAGTTACAGTAATAGAACACTATAGTAGCGATACAGTAATAGAACACTATAATTACATTAATAGAACACTATAGTTACAGTAATAGAACACTATAGTTGAGTTACAGTAATAGAACACTATAGTTACTGTAATATAACACTATAGTTGAGTTACGGTAATAGAACACTGTAGTTACAGTAATAGAACACTGTAGTTACAGTAATAGAACACTATATTTACAGTAATAGAACGCTATAGTTACAGTAATAGAACATTATAGTTACTGTAATATAACACTATAGTTGAGTTACAGTAATGGAACACTCTAGTTACAGTAATATCACTCTAGTTACAGTAATAGAAAACTGTAGTTACAGTAATAGAACACTATAGTTACAGTAATAGAACACTATAGTTGAGTTACAGGAATAGAACACTATAGTTGAGTTACAGTAATAGAACACGATAGTTACTGTAATATAACTCTATAGTTGAGTTACAGTAATAGAACACGATAGTTACTGTAATATAACACTATAGTTACAGTAACAGAACACTATAGTTACAGAACACAATAGTTGAAGTAACAGAACACTATAGTTACAGTATTAGAACACTATAGTTACTGTAATATAACACTATAGTTGAGTTTCAGTAATATAACACTATAGGTACAGTAACAGAACACTATAGTTACAGTAACAGAACACTATAGTTACAGTAACAGAACACAATAGTTACAGTAATAGAACACTATAGTTACAGTAATAAAACACTATAGTTACAGTAATAGACCACTATAGTTACTGTAATAGACCACTATAGTTACAGTAATAGAACACTATAGTTATAGTAATTTAACACTATAGTTACAGTAATAGAACACTATAGTTACAGTAATAGAACACTATAGTTACAGTAATAGAACACTATAGTTACTGTAATATAACACTATAGTTACAGTAATAGAACTCTATAGTTACAGTAACAGAACACTATAGTTACAGTAATAGAACACTATAGTAACAGTAATAGAATACTATAGCTACAGTAATAGAACACTATAGTTGAGTTACAGTAATAGAACACTATAGTTACAGTAATAGAACACTATAGTTGAGTTACAGTAATAGAACACTATAGTTACAGTAATATAACACTATAGTTACAGTAATTTAACACTGTAGTTACAGTAATAGAACACTATAGTTACTTTAATATAGCACTATAGTTACAGTAATAGAACTCAATAGTTACTGTAACTGTAGAACACTATAGTTACAGGAATAGAACACTATAGTTGAGTTACAGTAATAGAACACGATAGTTACTGTAATATAACACTATAGTTACAGTAATAGAACTCTATAGTTACAGTAATAGAACACTATAGTTACAGTAACAGAACACTATAGTTACAGAACACTATAGTTGAAGTAACAGAACACTATAGTTACAGTATTAGAACACTATAGTTACTGTAATATAACACTATAGTTGAGTTTCAGTAATATAACACTATAGTTACAGTAACAGAACACTATAGTTACAGTAACAGAACACTATAGTTACAGTAACAGAACACAATAGTTACAGTAATAGAACACTATAGTTACAGTAATAAAACACTATAGTTACAGTAATAGACCACTATAGTTACTGTAATAGACCACTATAGTTACAGTAATAGAACACTATAGTTACAGTAATTTAACACTATAGTTACAGTAATAGAACACTATAGTTACAGTAACAGAACACTATAGTTACAGTAATAGAACACTATAGTAACAGTAATAGAATACTATAGCTACAGTAATAGAACACTATAGTTGAGTTACAGTAATAGAACACTATAGTTACAGTAATAGAACACTATAGTTGAGTTACAGTAATAGAACACTATAGTTACAGTAATATAACACTATTGTTACAGTAATTTAACACTGTAGTTACAGTAATAGAACACTATAGTTACTGTAATATAGCACTATAGTTACAGTAATAGAACTCAATAGTTACTGTAATTATAGAACACTATAGTTACAGTAATAGAACACTATAGTTGAGTTACAGTAATATAACACTATAGTTACAGTAATATAACACTATAGATACAGTAATACAACACTATAGATACAGTAATAGAACACTATAGTTACAGTAATAGAACACTATAGTTACAGTAATAGAACTCTATAGTTACTGTAATGGAACACTCTAGTTACAGTAATATCACTCTAGTTACAGTAATAGAAAACTGTAGTTACAGTAATACAACACTATAGTTACAGTAATAGAACACTATAGTTGAGTTTCAGTAATATAACACTATAGTTACAGTAACAGAACACTATAGTTACAGTAACAGAACACTATAGTTACAGTAACAGAACACAATAGTTACAGTAATAGAACACTATAGTTACAGTAATAGAACATTAAAGTTACTGTAATGGAACACTCTAGTTACAGTAATATCACTCTAGTTACAGTAATAGAAAACTGTAGTTACAGTATTAGAACACTATAGTTACAGTAATAGAACACTATAGTTACAGTAATAGAACACTATAGTTACAGTAATAGAACACTATAGTTGAGTTACAGGAATAGAACACTATAGTTGAGTTACAGTAATAGAACACTATAGTTACAGTAATAGAACACTATAGTTACAGTAATAGAACACTATATTTACAGTAATAGAACACTCTAGTTACAGTAATATCACTCTAGTTACAGTAATAGAAAACTGTAGTTACAGTAATAGAACACTATAATTACAGTAATAGAACTCCATAGTTACAGTAATAGAACACTATAGTTACAGTAACAGAACACTATAGTTACAGTAACAGAACACTATAGTTGCAGTAACAGAACACTATAGTTACAGTATTGGAACACTATAGTTACTGTAATATAACACTATAGTTGAGTTTCAGTAATACAACACTATAGATACAGTAATAGAACACTATAGTTACAGTAATAGAACACTATAGTTACAGTAATAGAACTCTATAGTTACTGTAATGGAACACTCTAGTTACAGTAATATCACTCTAGTTACAGTAATAGAAAACTGTAGTTACAGTAATACAACACTATAGTTACAGTAATAGAACACTATAGTTGAGTTTCAGTAATATAACACTATAGTTACAGTAATAGAACACTATAGTTACAGTAACAGAACACTATAGTTACAGTAACAGAACACAATAGTTACAGTAATAGAACACTATAGTTACAGTAATAAAACACTATAGTTACAGTAATAGACCACTATAGTTACTGTAATAGACCACTATAGTTACAGTAATAGAACACTATAGTTACAGTAAATAACACTATAGTTACAGTAATAGAACACTACAGTTACAGTAATAGAACATTAAAGTTACTGTAATGGAACACTCTAGTTACAGTAATATCACTCTAGTTACAGTAATAGAAAACTGTAGTTACAGTAATAGAACACTATAGTTACACTAATAGAACACTATAGTTACAGTAATAGAACACTATAGTTGAGTTACAGGAATAGAACACTATAGTTGAGTTACAGTAATAGAACACTATAGTTACAGTAACAGAACACTATAGTTGCAGTAACAGAACACTATAGTTACAGTATTAGAACACTATAGTTCCTGTAATATAACACTATAGTTGAGATTCAGTAATATAACAGTATAGTTACAGTAAAAGAACACTATAGTTACTGTAATAGACCACTAAAGTTACAGTAATAGAACACTATAGTTACAGTAATTTAACACTATAGTTACAGTAACAGAACACTATAGTTACAGTAATAGAACACTATAATAGAACACAGTAATAGAACACTGTAGTTACAGTAAATTAATACTAGTTACTGTAATATAACACTATTGTTACTGTAATAGACCACTATAGTTACAGTAATAGAACACTATAGTTACAGTAATTTAACACTATAGTTACAGTAACAGAACACTATAGTTACAGTAATAGAACACTATAATAGAACACAGTAATAGAACACTGTAGTTACAGTAATTTAATACTAGTTACTGTAATATAACACTATAGTTACTGTAATATAACACTATAGTTACAGTAATAAAACACTAGTTACAGTAATAAAACACTATAGTTACAGTAATAGAACACTATAGTTACAGTAATTTAACACTATAGTTACAGTAATAGAACACTATAGTTACAGTAATTTAACACTATAGTTACTGTAATATAACACTATAGTTACAGTAATATAACACTATAGTTACAGTAACAGAACACTATAGTTACAGTAATAGAACACTATAGTTACAGTAATAGAACACTATAGTTGAGTTACAGTAATAGACCACTATAGTTACTGTAATAGACCACTATAGTTACAGTAATAGAACACTATAGTTACAGTAATTTAACACTATAGTTACAGTAATAGAACTCTATAGTTACAGTAATTTAACACTATAGTTACAGTAATAGAAAACTGTAGTTACAGTAATAGAACACTATAGTTACAGTAATAGAACACTATAGTTACAGTAATAGAACACTATAGTTACAGTAATAGAACACTATATTTGAGTTACAGGAATAGAACACTATAGTTGAGTTACAGTAATAGAACACTATAGTTACTGTAATATAACACTATAGTTACAGTAATAGAACTCTATTGTTACAGTAACAGAACACTATAGTTACAGTAATAGAACACTATAGTAACAGTAATAGAATACTATAGCTACAGTAATAGAACACTATAGTTGAGTTACAGTAATAGAACACTATAGTTACAGTAATAGAACACTATAGTTGAGTTACAGTAATAGAACACTATAGTTACAGTAATATAACACTATAGTTACAGTAATTTAACACTGTAGTTACAGTAATAGAACACTATAGTTACTTTAATATAGCACTATAGTTACAGTAATAGAACTCAATAGTTACTGTAACTGTAGAACACTATAGTTACAGGAATAGAACACTATAGTTGAGTTACAGTAATAGAACACGATAGTTACTGTAATATAACACTATAGTTACAGTAATAGAACTCTATAGTTACAGTAATAGAACACTATAGTTACAGTAACAGAACACTATAGTTACAGAACACTATAGTTGAAGTAACAGAACACTATAGTTACAGTATTAGAACACTATAGTTACTGTAATATAACACTATAGTTGAGTTTCAGTAATATAACACTATAGTTACAGTAACAGAACACTATAGTTACAGTAACAGAACACTATAGTTACAGTAACAGAACACAATAGTTACAGTAATAGAACACTATAGTTACAGTAATAAAACACTATAGTTACAGTAATAGACCACTATAGTTACTGTAATAGACCACTATAGTTACAGTAATAGAACACTATAGTTACAGTAATTTAACACTATAGTTACAGTAATAGAACACTATAGTTACAGTAACAGAACACTATAGTTACAGTAATAGAACACTATAGTAACAGTAATAGAATACTATAGCTACAGTAATAGAACACTATAGTTGAGTTACAGTAATAGAACACTATAGTTACAGTAATAGAACACTATAGTTGAGTTACAGTAATAGAACACTATAGTTACAGTAATATAACACTATTGTTACAGTAATTTAACACTGTAGTTACAGTAATAGAACACTATAGTTACTGTAATATAGCACTATAGTTACAGTAATAGAACTCAATAGTTACTGTAATTATAGAACACTATAGTTACAGTAATAGAACACTATAGTTGAGTTACAGTAATATAACACTATAGTTACAGTAATATAACACTATAGATACAGTAATACAACACTATAGATACAGTAATAGAACACTATAGTTACAGTAATAGAACACTATAGTTACAGTAATAGAACTCTATAGTTACTGTAATGGAACACTCTAGTTACAGTAATATCACTCTAGTTACAGTAATAGAAAACTGTAGTTACAGTAATACAACACTATAGTTACAGTAATAGAACACTATAGTTGAGTTTCAGTAATATAACACTATAGTTACAGTAACAGAACACTATAGTTACAGTAACAGAACACTATAGTTACAGTAACAGAACACAATAGTTACAGTAATAGAACACTATAGTTACAGTAATAGAACATTAAAGTTACTGTAATGGAACACTCTAGTTACAGTAATATCACTCTAGTTACAGTAATAGAAAACTGTAGTTACAGTATTAGAACACTATAGTTACAGTAATAGAACACTATAGTTACAGTAATAGAACACTATAGTTACAGTAATAGAACACTATAGTTGAGTTACAGGAATAGAACACTATAGTTGAGTTACAGTAATAGAACACTATAGTTACAGTAATAGAACACTATAGTTACAGTAATAGAACACTATATTTACAGTAATAGAACACTCTAGTTACAGTAATATCACTCTAGTTACAGTAATAGAAAACTGTAGTTACAGTAATAGAACACTATAATTACAGTAATAGAACTCCATAGTTACAGTAATAGAACACTATAGTTACAGTAACAGAACACTATAGTTACAGTAACAGAACACTATAGTTGCAGTAACAGAACACTATAGTTACAGTATTGGAACACTATAGTTACTGTAATATAACACTATAGTTGAGTTTCAGTAATACAACACTATAGATACAGTAATAGAACACTATAGTTACAGTAATAGAACACTATAGTTACAGTAATAGAACTCTATAGTTACTGTAATGGAACACTCTAGTTACAGTAATATCACTCTAGTTACAGTAATAGAAAACTGTAGTTACAGTAATACAACACTATAGTTACAGTAATAGAACACTATAGTTGAGTTTCAGTAATATAACACTATAGTTACAGTAATAGAACACTATAGTTACAGTAACAGAACACTATAGTTACAGTAACAGAACACAATAGTTACAGTAATAGAACACTATAGTTACAGTAATAAAACACTATAGTTACAGTAATAGACCACTATAGTTACTGTAATAGACCACTATAGTTACAGTAATAGAACACTATAGTTACAGTAAATAACACTATAGTTACAGTAATAGAACACTACAGTTACAGTAATAGAACATTAAAGTTACTGTAATGGAACACTCTAGTTACAGTAATATCACTCTAGTTACAGTAATAGAAAACTGTAGTTACAGTAATAGAACACTATAGTTACACTAATAGAACACTATAGTTACAGTAATAGAACACTATAGTTGAGTTACAGGAATAGAACACTATAGTTGAGTTACAGTAATAGAACACTATAGTTACAGTAACAGAACACTATAGTTGCAGTAACAGAACACTATAGTTACAGTATTAGAACACTATAGTTCCTGTAATATAACACTATAGTTGAGATTCAGTAATATAACAGTATAGTTACAGTAAAAGAACACTATAGTTACTGTAATAGACCACTAAAGTTACAGTAATAGAACACTATAGTTACAGTAATTTAACACTATAGTTACAGTAACAGAACACTATAGTTACAGTAATAGAACACTATAATAGAACACAGTAATAGAACACTGTAGTTACAGTAAATTAATACTAGTTACTGTAATATAACACTATTGTTACTGTAATAGACCACTATAGTTACAGTAATAGAACACTATAGTTACAGTAATTTAACACTATAGTTACAGTAACAGAACACTATAGTTACAGTAATAGAACACTATAATAGAACACAGTAATAGAACACTGTAGTTACAGTAATTTAATACTAGTTACTGTAATATAACACTATAGTTACTGTAATATAACACTATAGTTACAGTAATAAAACACTAGTTACAGTAATAAAACACTATAGTTACAGTAATAGAACACTATAGTTACAGTAATTTAACACTATAGTTACAGTAATAGAACACTATAGTTACAGTAATTTAACACTATAGTTACTGTAATATAACACTATAGTTACAGTAATATAACACTATAGTTACAGTAACAGAACACTATAGTTACAGTAATAGAACACTATAGTTACAGTAATAGAACACTATAGTTGAGTTACAGTAATAGACCACTATAGTTACTGTAATAGACCACTATAGTTACAGTAATAGAACACTATAGTTACAGTAATTTAACACTATAGTTACAGTAATAGAACTCTATAGTTACAGTAATTTAACACTATAGTTACAGTAATAGAAAACTGTAGTTACAGTAATAGAACACTATAGTTACAGTAATAGAACACTATAGTTACAGTAATAGAACACTATAGTTACAGTAATAGAACACTATATTTGAGTTACAGGAATAGAACACTATAGTTGAGTTACAGTAATAGAACACTATAGTTACTGTAATATAACACTATAGTTACAGTAATAGAACTCTATAGTTACAGTAACAGAACACTATAGTTACAGTAATAGAACACTATAGTAACAGTAATAGAATACTATAGCTACAGTAATAGAACACTATAGTTGAGTTACAGTAATAGAACACTATAGTTAGAGTAATAGAACACTATAGTTGAGTTACAGTAATAGAACACTATAGTTACAGTAATATAACACTATAGTTACAGTAATTTAACACTGTAGTTACAGTAATAGAACACTATAGTTACTTTAATATAGCACTATAGTTACAGTAATAGAACTCAATAGTTACTGTAACTATAGAACACTATAGTTACAGGAATAGAACACTATAGTTGAGTTACAGTAATAGAACACGATAGTTACTGTAATATAACACTATAGTTACAGTAATAGAACACTAGTTACAGTAATAAAACGCTATAGTTACAGTAATAGAACACTATAGTTACAGTAATTTAACACTATAGTTACAGTAATAGAACACTATAGTTACAGTAATTTAACACTATAGTTACTGTAATATAACACTATAGTTACAGTAACAGAACACTATAGTTACAGTAACAGAACACTATAGTTACAGTAACAGAACACTATAGTTACAGTAATAGAACACTATAGTTACAGTAATAGAACACTATAATAGAACACAGTAATAGAACACTGTAGTTACAGTAAATTAATACTAGTTACTGTAATATAACACTATAGTTACTGTAATATAACACTATAGTTACAGTAATAGAACACTATAGTTACAGTAATGTAACACTATAGTTGAGTTTCAGTAATAGGCAATGAAGAAATGTGTCAGAATGTATTCTAAATTCAAGTATATTTAATGACTTTGTCAAATTAATGGAAGACCAGTAATAGAACACTATAGTTGAGTTACAGTAATATAACACTATAGTTGAGTTACAGTAAAATAACACTATAGTTACAGTAATAGAACATTATAGTTACAGTAATAGAACACTATAGTAGCGATACAGTAATAGAACACTATAATTACATTAATAGAACACTATAGTTACAGTAATAGAACACTATAGTTGAGTTACAGTAATAGAACACTATAGTTACTGTAATATAACACTATAGTTGAGTTACGGTAATAGAACACTGTAGTTACAGTAATAGAACACTGTAGTTACAGTAATAGAACACTATATTTACAGTAATAGAACGCTATAGTTACAGTAATAGAACATTATAGTTACTGTAATATAACACTATAGTTGAGTTACAGTAATGGAACACTCTAGTTACAGTAATATCACTCTAGTTACAGTAATAGAAAACTGTAGTTACAGTAATAGAACACTATAGTTACAGTAATAGAACACTATAGTTGAGTTACAGGAATAGAACACTATAGTTGAGTTACAGTAATAGAACACGATAGTTACTGTAATATAACACTATAGTTGAGTTACAGTAATAGAACACGATAGTTACTGTAATATAACACTATAGTTACAGTAATAGAACTCTATAGTTACAGTAATAGAACACTATAGTTACAGTAACAGAACACTATAGTTACAGAACACTATAGTTGAACTATCAGAACACTATAGTTACAGTATTAGAACACTATAGTTACTGTAATATAACACTATAGTTGAGTTTCAGTAATATAACACTATAGTTACAGTAACAGAACACTATAGTTACAGTAACAGAACACTATAGTTACAGTAACAGAACACAATAGTTACAGTAATAGAACACTATAGTTACAGTAATAGACCACTATAGTTACTGTAATAGACCACTATAGTTACAGTAATAGAACACTATAGTTACAGTAATTTAACACTATAGTTACAGTAATAGAACACAATAGTAGCGATACAGTAATAGAACACTATAATTACATTAATAGAACACTATAGTTACAGTAATAGAACACTATAGTTGAGTTACAGTAATAGAACACTATAGTTACTGTAATATAACACTATAGTTGAGTTACGGTAATAGAACACTGTAGTTACAGTAATAGAACACTGTAGTTACAGTAATAGAACACTATATTTACAGTAATAGAACGCTATAGTTACAGTAATAGAACATTATAGTTACTGTAATATAACACTATAGTTGAGTTACAGTAATGGAACACTCTAGGTACAGTAATATCACTCTAGTTACAGTAATAGAAAACTGTAGTTACAGTAATAGAACACTATAGTTACAGTAATAGAACACTATAGTTGAGTTACAGGAATAGAACACTATAGTTGAGTTACAGTAATAGAACACGATAGTTACTGTAATATAACACTATAGTTACAGTAATAGAACTCTATAGTTACAGTAATAGAACACTATAGCTACAGTAATAGAACACTATAGTTGAGTTACAGTAATAGAACACTATAGTTAGAGTAATAGAACACTATAGTTGAGTTACAGTAATAGAACACTATAGTTACAGTAATATAACACTATAGTTACAGTAATTTAACACTGTAGTTACAGTAATAGAACACTATAGTTACTTTAATATAGCACTATAGTTACAGTAATAGAACTCAAAAGTTACTGTAACTATAGAACACTATAGTTACAGGAATAGAACACTATAGTTGAGTTACAGTAATAGAACACGATAGTTACTGTAATATAACACTATAGTTACAGTAATAGAACACTAGTTACAGTAATAAAACACTATAGTTACAGTAATAGAACACTATAGTTACAGTAATTTAACACTATAGTTACAGTAATAGAACACTATAGTTACAGTAATTTAACACTATAGTTACTGTAATATAACACTATAGTTACAGTAACAGAACACTATAGTTACAGTAACAGAACACTATAGTTACAGTAACAGAACACTATAGTTACAGTAATAGAACACTATAGTTACAGTAATAGAACACTATAATAGAACACAGTAATAGAACACTGTAGTTACAGTAATTTAATACTAGTTACTGTAATATAACACTATAGTTACTGTAATATAACACTATAGTTACAGTAATAGAACACTATAGTTACAGTAATGTAACACTATAGTTGAGTTTCAGTAATAGGCAATGAAGAAATGTGTCAGAATGTATTCTAAATTCAAGTATATTTAATGACTTTGTCAAATGAATGGAAGACCAGTAATAGAACACTATAGTTGAGTTACAGTAATATAACACTATAGTTGAGTTACAGTAAAATAACACTATAGTTACAGTAATAGAACATTATAGTTACAGTAATAGAACACTATAGTAGCGATACAGTAATAGAACACTATAATTACATTAATAGAACACTATAGTTACAGTAATAGAACACTATAGTTGAGTTACAGTAATAGAACACTATAGTTACTGTAATATAACACTATAGTTGAGTTACGGTAATAGAACACTGTAGTTACAGTAATAGAACACTGTAGTTACAGTAATAGAACACTATATTTACAGTAATAGAACGCTATAGTTACAGTAATAGAACATTATAGTTACTGTAATATAACACTATAGTTGAGTTACAGTAATGGAACACTCTAGTTACAGTAATATCACTCTAGTTACAGTAATAGAAAACTGTAGTTACAGTAATAGAACACTATAGTTACAGTAATAGAACACTATAGTTGAGTTACAGGAATAGAACACTATAGTTGAGTTACAGTAATAGAACACGATAGTTACTGTAATATAACACTATAGTTGAGTTACAGTAATAGAACACGATAGTTACTGTAATATAACACTATAGTTACAGTAATAGAACTCTATAGTTACAGTAATAGAACACTATAGTTACAGTAACAGAACACTATAGTTACAGAACACTATAGTTGAACTATCAGAACACTATAGTTACAGTATTAGAACACTATAGTTACTGTAATATAACACTATAGTTGAGTTTCAGTAATATAACACTATAGTTACAGTAACAGAACACTATAGTTACAGTAACAGAACACTATAGTTACAGTAACAGAACACAATAGTTACAGTAATAGAACACTATAGTTACAGTAATAGACCACTATAGTTACTGTAATAGACCACTATAGTTACAGTAATAGAACACTATAGTTACAGTAATTTAACACTATAGTTACAGTAATAGAACACAATAGTAGCGATACAGTAATAGAACACTATAATTACATTAATAGAACACTATAGTTACAGTAATAGAACACTATAGTTGAGTTACAGTAATAGAACACTATAGTTACTGTAATATAACACTATAGTTGAGTTACGGTAATAGAACACTGTAGTTACAGTAATAGAACACTGTAGTTACAGTAATAGAACACTATATTTACAGTAATAGAACGCTATAGTTACAGTAATAGAACATTATAGTTACTGTAATATAACACTATAGTTGAGTTACAGTAATGGAACACTCTAGGTACAGTAATATCACTCTAGTTACAGTAATAGAAAACTGTAGTTACAGTAATAGAACACTATAGTTACAGTAATAGAACAGTATAGTTGAGTTACAGGAATAGAACACTATAGTTGAGTTACAGTAATAGAACACGATAGTTACTGTAATATAACACTATAGTTACAGTAATAGAACTCTATAGTTACAGTAATAGAACACTATAGTAACAGTAACAGAACACTATAGTTACAGAACACTATAGTTGAAGTAACAGAACACTATAGTTACAGTATTAGAACACTATAGTTACTGTAATATAACACTATATTTGAGTTTCAGTAATATAACACTATAGTTACAGTAACAGAACACTATAGTTACAGTAACAGAACACTATAGTTACAGTAACAGAACACAATAGTTACAGTAATAGAACACAATAGTTACAGTAATAAAACACTATAGTTACAGTAATAGACCACTATAGTTACTGTAATAGACCACTATAGTTACAGTAATAGAACACTATAGTTACAGTAATTTAACACTATAGTTACAGTAATAGAACACTATAGTTACAGTAATTTAACACTATAGTTACAGTAATAGAAAACTGTAGTTACAGTAATAGAACACTATAGTTACAGTAATAGAACACTATAGTTACAGTAATAGAACACTATAGTTACAGTAATAGAACACTATAGTTGAGTTACAGGAATAGAACACTATAGTTGAGTTACAGTAATAGAACACTATAGTTACTGTAATATAACACTATAGTTACAGTAATAGAACTCTATAGTTACAGTAACAGAACACTATAGTTACAGTAATAGAACACTATAGTAACAGTAATAGAATACTATAGCTACAGTAATAGAACACTATAGTTGAGTTACAGTAATAGAACACTATAGTTACAGTAATAGAACACTATAGTTGAGTTACAGTAATAGAACACTATAGTTACAGTAATATAACACTATAGTTACAGTAATAGAACTCTATAGTTACATTAATAGAACACTATAGTTACAGTAACAGAACACTATAGTTACAGTAGCAGAACACTATAGTTGCAGTAACAGAACACTATAGTTACAGTAATAGAACACTATAGTTACTGTAATATAACACTATAGTTGAGTTTCAGTAATATAACACTATAGTTACAGTAACAGAACACTATAGTTACAGTAACAGAACACTATAGTTACAGTAACAGAACACTATAGTTACAGTAACAGAACACAATAGTTACAGTAATAGAACACAATAGTTACAGTAATAAAACACTAGTTACAGTAATAAAACACTATAGTTGCAGTAATAGAACACTATAGTTACAGTAATTTAACACTATAGTTACAGTAATAGAACACTATAGTTACAGTAATTTAACACTATAGTTACTGTAATATAACACTATAGTTACAGTAATATAACACTATAGTTACAGTAACAGAACACTATAGTTACAGTTACAGAACACTATAGTTACAGTAACAGAACACTATAGTTACAGTAATAGAACACTATAATAGAACACAGTAATAGAACACTGTAGTTACAGTAATATAACACTATAGTTACAGTAACAGAACACTATAGTTACAGTAATAGAACACTATAGTTACTGTAATATAACACTATAGTTGAGTTTCAGTAATATAACACTATAGTTACAGTAACAGAACACTATAGTTACAGTAACAGAACACTATAGTTACAGTAACAGAACACTATAGTTACAGTAACAGAACACAATAGTTACAGTAATAGAACACAATAGTTACAGTAATAAAACACTAGTTACAGTAATAAAACACTATAGTTACAGTAATAGAACACTATAGTTACAGTAATTTAACACTATAGTTACAGTAATAGAACACTATAGTTACAGTAATTTAACACTATAGTTACTGTAATATAACACTATAGTTACAGTAATATAACACTATAGTTACAGTAACAGAACACTATAGTTACAGTTACAGAACACTATAGTTACAGTAACAGAACACTATAGTTACAGTAATAGAACACTATAGTTACAGTAATAGAACACTATAATAGAACACAGTAATAGAACACTGTAGTTACAGTAATATAACACTATAGTTACAGTAACAGAACACTATAGTTACAGTAATAGAACACTATAGTAACAGTAATAGAATACTATAGCTACAGTAATAGAACACTATAGTTGAGTTACAGCAATAGAACACTATAGTTACAGTAATAGAACACTATAGTTGAGTTACAGTAATAGAACACTATAGTTACAGTAATAGAACACTATAGTTGAGTTACAGTAATAGAACACTATAGTTACAGTAATATAACACTATAGTTACAGTAATAGAACTCTATAGTTACAGTAATAGAACACTATAGTTACAGTAACAGAACACTATAGTTACAGTAGCAGAACACTATAGTTGCAGTAACAGAACACTATAGTTGAGTTACAGGAATAGAACACTATAGTTGAGTTACAGTAATAGAACACTATAGTTACTGTAATATAACACTATAGTTACAGTAATAGAACTCTATATTTACAGTAACAGAACACTATAGTTACAGTAATAGAACACTATAGTAACAGTAATAGAATACCATAGCTACAGTAATAGAACACTATAGTTGAGTTACAGTAATAGAACACTATAGTTACAGTAATAGAACACTATAGTTGAGTTACAGTAATAGAACACTATAGTTACAGTAATATAACACTATAGTTACAGTAATAGAACTCTATAGTTACAGTAATAGAACACTATAGTTACAGTAACAGAACACTATAGTTACAGTAGCAGAACACTATACTTGCAGTAACAGAACACTATAGTTACAGTAATAGAACACTATAGTTACTGTAATATAACACTATAGTTGAGTTTCAGTAATATAACACTATAGTTACAGTAACAGAACACTATAGTTACAGTAACAGAACACTATAGTTACAGTAACAGAACACTATAGTTACAGTAACAGAACACAATAGTTACAGTAATAGAACACAATAGTTACAGTAATAAAACACTAGTTACAGTAATAAAACACTATAGTTACAGTAATAGAACACTATAGTTACAGTAATTTAACACTATAGTTACAGTAATAGAACACTATAGTTACAGTAATTTAACACTATAGTTACTGTAATATAACACTATAGTTACAGTAATATAACACTATAGTTACAGTAACAGAACACTATAGTTACAGTTACAGAACACTATAGTTACAGTAACAGAACACTATAGTTACAGTAATAGAACACTATAGTTACAGTAATAGAACACTATAATAGAACACAGTAATAGAACACTGTAGTTACAGTAATATAACACTATAGTTACAGTAACAGAACACTATAGTTACAGTAATAGAACACTATAGTAACAGTAATAGAATACTATAGCTACAGTAATATAACACTATAGTTGAGTTACAGTAATAGAACACTATAGTTACAGTAATAGAACACTATAGTTGAGTTACAGTAATAGAACACTATAGTTACAGTAATATAACACTATAGTTACAGTAATTTAACACTGTAGTTACGGTAATAGAACACTATAGTTACTGTAATATAGCACTATAGTTACAGTAATAGAACACTATAGTTAAAGTAATAGAACACTATAGTTGAGTTACAGGAATAGAACACTATAGTTGAGTTACAGTAATAGAACACTATAGTTACTGTAATATAACACTATAGTTACAGTAATAGAACTCTATAGTTACAGTAATAGAACACTATAGTTACAGTAACAGAACACTATAGTTACAGTAGCAGAACACTATAGTTGCAGTAACAGAACACTATAGTTACAGTAATAGAACACTATAGTTACTGTAATATAACACTATAGTTGAGTTTCAGTAATATAACACTATAGTTACAGTAACAGAACACTATAGTTTCAGTAACAGAACACTATAGTTACAGTAACAGAACACTATAGTTACAGTAACAGAACACAATAGTTACAGTAATAGAACACAATAGTTACAGTAATAAAACACTAGTTACAGTAATAAAACACTATAGTTACAGTAATAGAACACTATAGTTACAGTAATTTAACACTATAGTTACATAATAGAACACTATAGTTACAGTAATTTAACACTATAGTTACTGTAATATAACACTATAGTTACAGTAAAATAACACTATAGTTACAGTAACAGAACACTATAGTTACAGTAACAGAACACTATAGTTACAGTAATAGAACACTATAGTTACAGTAACAGAACACTATAGTTACAGTAATAGAACACTTTAGTTACAGTAATAGAACACTATAATAGAACACAGTAATAGAACACTGTAGTTACAGTAATTTAATACTAGTTACTGTAATATAACACTATAGTTACTGTAATATAACACTATAGTTACAGTAATAGAACACTATAGTTACAGTAATGTAACACTATAGTTGAGTTTCAGTAATAGGCAATGAAGAAATGTGTCAGAATGTATTCTAAATTCAAGAATATTTAATGACTTTGTCAAATGAATGGAAGACCAGTAATAGAACACTATAGTTGAGTTACAGTAATATAACACTATAGTTGAGTTACAGTAAAATAACACTATAGTTACAGTAATAGAACATTATAGTTACAGTAATAGAACACTATAGTAGCGATACAGTAATAGAACACTATAATTACATTAATAGAACACTAAATTTACAGTAATAGAACACTATAGTTGAGTTACAGTAATAGAACACTATAGTTACTGTAATATAACACTATAGTTGAGTTACGGTAATAGAACACTGTAGTTACAGTAATAGAACACTGTAGTTACAGTAATAGAACACTATATTTACAGTAATAGAACGCTATAGTTACAGTAATAGAACATTATAGTTACTGTAATATAACACTATAGTTGAGTTACAGTAATGGAACACTCTAGTTACAGTAATATCACTCTAGTTACAGTAATAGAAAACTGTAGTTACAGTAATAGAACACTATAGTTACAGTAATAGAACACTATAGTTGAGTTACAGGAATAGAACACTATAGTTGAGTTACAGTAATAGAACACGATAGTTACTGTAATATAACTCTATAGTTGAGTTACAGTAATAGAACACGATAGTTACTGTAATATAACACTATAGTTACAGTAATAGAACTCTATAGTTACAGTAATAGAACACTATAGTTACAGTAAAAGAACACTATAGTTACAGAACACAATAGTTGAAGTAACAAAACACTATAGTTACAGTATTAGAACACTATAGTTACTGTAATATAACACTATAGTTGAGTTTCAGTAATATAACACTATAGGTACAGTAACAGAACACTATAGTTACAGTAACAGAACACTATAGTTACAGTAACAGAACACAATAGTTACAGTAATAGAACACTATAGTTACAGTAATAAAACACTATAGTTACAGTAATAGACCACTATAGTTACTGTAATAGACCACTATAGTTACAGTAATAGAACACTATAGTTATAGTAATTTAACACTATAGTTACAGTAATAGAACACTATAGTTACAGTAATAGAACACTATAGTTACAGTAATAGAACACTATAGTTGAGTTACAGGAATAGAACACTATAGTTGAGTTACAGTAATAGAACACTATAGTTACTGTAATATAACACTATAGTTACAGTAATAGAACTCTATAGTTACAGTAACAGAACACTATAGTTACAGTAATAGAACACTATAGTAACAGTAATAGAATACTATAGCTACAGTAATAGAACACTATAGTTGAGTTACAGTAATAGAACACTATAGTTACAGTAATAGAACACTATAGTTGAGTTACAGTAATAGAACACTATAGTTACAGTAATATAACACTATAGTTACAGTAATTTAACACTGTAGTTACAGTAATAGAACACTATAGTTACTTTAATATAGCACTATAGTTACAGTAATAGAACTCAATAGTTACTGTAACTTTAGAACACTATAGTTACAGGAATAGAACACTATAGTTGAGTTACAGTAATAGAACACGATAGTTACTGTAATATAACACTATAGTTACAGTAATAGAACTCTATAGTTACAGTAATAGAACACTATAGTTACAGTAACAGAACACTATAGTTACAGAACACTATAGTTGAAGTAACAGAACACTATAGTTACAGTATTAGAACACTATAGTTACTGTAATATAACACTATAGTTGAGTTTCAGTAATATAACACTATAGTTACAGTAACAGAACACTATAGTTACAGTAACAGAACACTATAGTTACAGTAACAGAACACAATAGTTACAGTAATAGAACACTATAGTTACAGTAATATAACACTATAGTTACAGTAATAGAACTCTACAGTTACAGTAATAGAACACTATAGTTACAGTAACAGAACACTATAGTTACAGTAGCAGAACACTATAGTTGCAGTAACAGAACACTATAGTTGAGTTACAGGAATAGAACACTATAGTTGAGTTACAGTAATAGAACACTATAGTTACTGTAATATAACACTATAGTTACAGTAATAGAACTCTATAGTTACAGTAACAGAACACTATAGTTACAGTAATAGAACACTATAGTAACAGTAATAGAATACCATAGCTACAGTAATAGAACACTATAGTTGAGTTACAGTAATAGAACACTATAGTTACAGTAATAGAACACTATAGTTGAGTTACAGTAATAGAACACTATAGTTACAGTAATATAACACTATAGTTACAGTAATAGAACTCTATAGTTACAGTAATAGAACACTATAGTTACAGTAACAGAACACTATAGTTACAGTAGCAGAACACTATAGTTGCAGTAACAGAACACTATAGTTACAGTAATAGAACACTATAGTTACTGTAATATAACACTATAGTTGAGTTTCAGTAATATAACACTATAGTTACAGTAACAGAACACTATAGTTACAGTAACAGAACACTATAGTTACAGTAACAGAACACTATAGTTACAGTAACAGAACACAATAGTTACAGTAATAGAACACAATAGTTACAGTAATAAAACGCTAGTTACAGTAATAAAACACTATAGTTACAGTAATAGAACACTATAGTTACAGTAATTTAACACTATAGTTACAGTAATAGAACACTATAGTTACAGTAATTTAACACTATAGTTACTGTAATATAACACTATAGTTACAGTAATATAACACTATAGTTACAGTAACAGAACACTATAGTTACAGTTACAGAACACTATAGTTACAGTAACAGAACACTATAGTTACAGTAATAGAACACTATAGTTACAGTAATAGAACACTATAATAGAACACAGTAATAGAACACTGTAGTTACAGTAATATAACACTATAGTTACAGTAACAGAACACTATAGTTACAGTAATAGAACACTATAGTAACAGTAATAGAATACTATAGCTACATTAATATAACACTATAGTTGAGTTACAGTAATAGAACTCTATAGTTACAGTAATAGAACACTATAGTTGAGTTACAGTAATAGAACACTATAGTTACAGTAATATAACACTATAGTTACAGTAATTTAACACTGTAGTTACGGTAATAGAACACTATAGTTACTGTAATGTAGCACTATAGTTACAGTAATAGAACACTATAGTTAAAGTAATAGAACACTATAGTTGAGTTACAGGAATAGAACACTATAGTTACTGTAATATAACACTATAGTTACAGTAATAGAACTCTATAGTTACAGTAATAGAACACTATAGTTACAGTAACAGAACACTATAGTTACAGTAGCAGAACACTATAGTTGCAGTAACAGAACACTATAGTTACAGTAATAGAACACTATAGTTACTGTAATATAACACTATAGTTGAGTTTCAGTAATATAACACTATAGTTACAGTAACAGAACACTATAGTTTCAGTAATAGAACACAATAGTTACAGTAATAAAACACTAGTTACAGTAATAAAACACTATAGTTACAGTAATAGAACACTATAGTTACAGTAACAGAACACTATAGTTACAGTAACAGAACACTATAGTTGCAGTAACAGAACACTATAGTTACAGTATTGGAACACTATAGTTACTGTAATATAACACTATAGTTGAGTTTCAGTAATACAACACTATAGATACAGTAATAGAACACTATAGTTACAGTAATAGAACACTATAGTTACAGTAATAGAACTCTATAGTTACTGTAATGGAACACTCTAGTTACAGTAATATCACTCTAGTTACAGTAATAGAAAACTGTAGTTACAGTAATACAACACAATAGTTACAGTAATAGAACACTATAGTTACAGTAATAAAACACTATAGTTACAGTAATAGACCACTATAGTTACTGTAATAGACCACTATAGTTACAGTAATAGAACACTATAGTTACAGTAAATAACACTATAGTTACAGTAATAGAACACTACAGTTACAGTAATAGAACATTAAAGTTACTGTAATGGAACACTCTAGTTACAGTAATATCACTCTAGTTACAGTAATAGAAAACTGTAGTTACAGTAATAGAACACTATAGTTACACTAATAGAACACTATAGTTACAGTAATAGAACACTATAGTTGAGTTACAGGAATAGAACACTATAGTTGAGTTACAGTAATAGAACACTATAGTTACAGTAATAGAACACTATAGTTACAGTAATAGAACACTATATTTACAGTAATAGAACACTCTAGTTACAGTAATATCACTCTAGTTACAGTAATAGAAAACTGTAGTTACAGTAATAGAACACTATAATTACAGTAATAGAACTCTATAGTTACAGTAATAGAACACTATAGTTACAGTAACAGAACACTATAGTTACAGTAACAGAACACTATAGTTGCAGTAACAGAACACTATAGTTACAGTATTAGAACACTATAGTTCCTGTAATATAACACTATAGTTGAGTTTCAGTAATATAACAGTATAGTTACAGTAAAAGAACACTATAGTTACTGTAATAGACCACTAAAGTTACAGTAATAGAACACTATAGTTACAGTAATTTAACACTATAGTTACAGTAACAGAACACTATAGTTACAGTAATAGAACACTATAATAGAACACAGTAATAGAACACTGTAGTTACAGTAATTTAATACTAGTTACTGTAATATAACACTATTGTTACTGTAATAGACCACTATAGTTACAGTAATAGAACACTATAGTTACAGTAATTTAACACTATAGTTACAGTAACAGAACACTATAGTTACATTAATAGAACACTATAATAGAACACAGTAATAGAACACTGTAGTTACAGTAATTTAATACTAGTTACTGTAATATAACACTATAGTTACTGTAATATAACACTATAGTTACAGTAATAGAACACTATAGTTACAGTAATAGAACTCTATAGTTACTGTAATGGAACACTCTAGTTACAGTAATATCACTCTAGTTACAGTAATAGAAAACTGTAGTTACAGTAATACAACACAATAGTTACAGTAATAGAACACTATAGTTACAGTAATAAAACACTATAGTTACAGTAATAGACCACTATAGTTACTGTAATAGACCACTATAGTTACAGTAATAGAACACTATAGTTACAGTAAATAACACTATAGTTACAGTAATAGAACACTACAGTTACAGTAATAGAACATTAAAGTTACTGTAATGGAACACTCTAGTTACAGTAATATCACTCTAGTTACAGTAATAGAAAACTGTAGTTACAGTAATAGAACACTATAGTTACACTAATAGAACACTATAGTTACAGTAATAGAACACTATAGTTGAGTTACAGGAATAGAACACTATAGTTGAGTTACAGTAATAGAACACTATAGTTACAGTAATAGAACACTATAGTTACAGTAATAGAACACTATATTTACAGTAATAGAACACTCTAGTTACAGTAATATCACTCTAGTTACAGTAATAGAAAACTGTAGTTACAGTAATAGAACACTATAATTACAGTAATAGAACTCTATAGTTACAGTAATAGAACACTATAGTTACAGTAACAGAACACTATAGTTACAGTAACAGAACACTATAGTTGCAGTAACAGAACACTATAGTTACAGTATTAGAACACTATAGTTCCTGTAATATAACACTATAGTTGAGTTTCAGTAATATAACAGTATAGTTACAGTAAAAGAACACTATAGTTACTGTAATAGACCACTAAAGTTACAGTAATAGAACACTATAGTTACAGTAATTTAACACTATAGTTACAGTAACAGAACACTATAGTTACAGTAATAGAACACTATAATAGAACACAGTAATAGAACACTGTAGTTACAGTAATTTAATACTAGTTACTGTAATATAACACTATTGTTACTGTAATAGACCACTATAGTTACAGTAATAGAACACTATAGTTACAGTAATTTAACACTATAGTTACAGTAACAGAACACTATAGTTACAGTAATAGAACACTATAATAGAACACAGTAATAGAACACTGTAGTTACAGTAATTTAATACTAGTTACTGTAATATAACACTATAGTTACTGTAATATAACACTATAGTTACAGTAATAAAACACTAGTTACAGTAATAAAACACTATAGTTACAGTAATAGAACACTATAGTTACAGTAATTTAACACTATAGTTACAGTAATAGAACACTATAGTTACAGTAATTTAACACTATAGTTACTGTAATATAACACTATAGTTACAGTAATATAACACTATAGTTACAGTAACAGAACACTATAGTTACAGTAATAGAACACTATAGTTACAGTAATAGAACACTATAGTTGAGTTACAGTAATAGACCACTATAGTTACTGTAATAGACCACTATAGTTACAGTAATAGAACACTATAGTTACAGTAATTTAACACTATAGTTACAGTAATAGAACACTATAGTTACAGTAATTTAACACTATAGTTACAGTAATAGAAAACTGTAGTTACAGTAATAGACCACTATAGTTACAGTAATAGAACACTATAGTTACAGTAATTTAACACTATAGTTACAGTAACAGAACACTATAGTTACAGTAATAGAACACTATAATAGAACACAGTAATAGAACACTGTAGTTACAGTAATTTAATACTAGTTACTGTAATATAACACTATAGTTACTGTAATATAACACTATAGTTACAGTAATAAAACACTAGTTACAGTAATAAAACACTATAGTTACAGTAATAGAACACTATAGTTACAGTAATTTAACACTATAGTTACAGTAATAGAACACTATAGTTACAGTAATTTAACACTATAGTTACTGTAATATAACACTATAGTTACAGTAATATAACACTATAGTTACAGTAACAGAACACTATAGTTACAGTAATAGAACACTATAGTTACAGTAATAGAACACTATAGTTGAGTTACAGTAATAGACCACTATAGTTACTGTAATAGACCACTATAGTTACAGTAATAGAACACTATAGTTACAGTAATTTAACACTATAGTTACAGTAATAGAACACTATAGTTACAGTAATTTAACACTATAGTTACAGTAATAGAAAACTGTAGTTACAGTAATAGAACACTATAGTTACAGTAATAGAACACTATAGTTACAGTAATAGAACACTATAGTTACAGTAATAGAACACTATAGTTGAGTTACAGGAATAGAACACTATAGTTGAGTTACAGTAATAGAACACTATAGTTACTGTAATATAACACTATAGTTACAGTAATAGAACTCTATAGTTACAGTAACAGAACACTATAGTTACAGTAATAGAACACTATAGTAACAGTAATAGAATACTATAGCTACAGTAATAGAACACTATAGTTGAGTTACAGTAATAGAACACTATAGTTACAGTAATAGAACACTATAGTTGAGTTACAGTAATAGAACACTATAGTGACAGTAATATAACACTATAGTTACAGTAATAGAACTCTATAGTTACATTAATAGAACACTATAGTTACAGTAACAGAACACTATAGTTACAGTAGCAGAACACTATAGTTGCAGTAACAGAACACTATAGTTACAGTAATAGAACACTATAGTTACTGTAATATAACACTATAGTTGAGTTTCAGTAATATAACACTATAGTTACAGTAACAGAACACTATAGTTACAGTAACAGAACACTATAGTTACAGTAACAGAACACTATAGTTACAGTAACAGAACACAATAGTTACAGTAATAGAACACAATAGTTACAGTAATAAAACACTAGTTACAGTAATAAAACACTATAGTTACAGTAATAGAACACTATAGTTACAGTAATTTAACACTATAGTTACAGTAATAGAACACTATAGTTACAATAATTTAACACTATAGTTACTGTAATATAACACTATAGTTACAGTAATATAACACTATAGTTACAGTAACAGAACACTATAGTTACAGTTACAGAACACTATAGTTACAGTAACAGAACACTATAGTTACAGTAATAGAACACTATAATAGAACACAGTAATAGAACACTGTAGTTACAGTAATATAACACTATAGTTACAGTAACAGAACACTATAGTTACAGTAATAGAACACTATAGTTACTGTAATATAACACTATAGTTGAGTTTCAGTAATATAACACTATAGTTACAGTAATAGAACACTATAGTTACAGTAACAGAACACTATAGTTACAGTAACAGAACACTATAGTTACAGTAACAGAACACAATAGTTACAGTAATAGAACACAATAGTTACAGTAATAAAACACTAGTTACAGTAATAAAACACTATAGTTACAGTAATAGAACACTATAGTTACAGTAATTTAACACTATAGTTACAGTAATAGAACACTATAGTTACAGTAATTTAACACTATAGTTACTGTAATATAACACTATAGTTACAGTAATATAACACTATAGTTACAGTAACAGAACACTATAGTTACAGTTACAGAACACTATAGTTACAGTAACAGAACACTATAGTTACAGTAATAGAACACTATAGTTACAGTAATAGAACACTATAATAGAACACAGTAATAGAACACTGTAGTTACAGTAATATAACACTATAGTTACAGTAACAGAACACTATAGTTACAGTAATAGAACACTATAGTAACAGTAATAGAATACTATAGCTACAGTAATAGAACACTATAGTTGAGTTACAGTAATAGAACACTATAGTTACAGTAATAGAACACTATAGTTGAGTTACAGTAATAGAACACTATAGTTACAGTAATAGAACACTATAGTTGAGTTACAGTAATAGAACACTATAGTTACAGTAATATAACACTATAGTTACAGTAATAGAACTCTATAGTTACAGTAATAGAACACTATAGTTACAGTAACAGAACACTATAGTTACAGTAGCAGAACACTATAGTTGCAGTAACAGAACACTATAGTTGAGTTACAGGAATAGAACACTATAGTTGAGTTACAGTAATAGAACACTATAGTTACTGTAATATAACACTATAGTTACAGTAATAGAACTCTATAGTTACAGTAACAGAACACTATAGTTACAGTAATAGAACACTATAGTAACAGTAATAGAATACCATAGCTACAGTAATAGAACACTATAGTTGAGTTACAGTAATAGAACACTATAGTTACAGTAATAGAACACTATAGTTGAGTTACAGTAATAGAACACTATAGTTACAGTAATATAACACTATAGTTACAGTAATAGAACTCTATAGTTACAGTAATAGAACACTATAGTTACAGTAACAGAACACTATAGTTACAGTAGCAGAACACTATACTTGCAGTAACAGAACACTATAGTTACAGTAATAGAACACTATAGTTACTGTAATATAACACTACAGTTGAGTTTCAGTAATATAACACTATAGTTACAGTAACAGAACACTATAGTTACAGTAACAGAACACTATAGTTACAGTAACAGAACACTATAGTTACAGTAACAGAACACAATAGTTACAGTAATAGAACACAATAGTTACAGTAATAAAACACTAGTTACAGTAATAAAACACTATAGTTACAGTAATAGAACACTATAGTTACAGTAATTTAACACTATAGTTACAGTAATAGAACACTATAGTTACAGTAATTTAACACTATAGTTACTGTAATATAACACTATAGTTACAGTAATATAACACTATAGTTACAGTAACAGAACACTATAGTTACAGTTACAGAACACTATAGTTACAGTAACAGAACACTATAGTTACAGTAATAGAACACTATAGTTACAGTAATAGAACACTATAATAGAACACAGTAATAGAACACTGTAGTTACAGTAATATAACACTATAGTTACAGTAACAGAACACTATAGTTACAGTAATAGAACACTATAGTAACAGTAATAGAATACTATAGCTACAGTAATATAACACTATAGTTGAGTTACAGTAATAGAACACTATAGTTACAGTAATAGAACACTATAGTTGAGTTACAGTAATAGAACACTATAGTTACAGTAATATAACACTATAGTTACAGTAATTTAACACTGTAGTTACGGTAATAGAACACTATAGTTACTGTAATATAGCACTATAGTTACAGTAATAGAACACTATAGTTAAAGTAATAGAACACTATAGTTGAGTTACAGGAATAGAACACTATAGTTGAGTTACAGTAATAGAACACTATAGTTACTGTAATATAACACTATAGTTACAGTAATAGAACTCTATAGTTACAGTAATAGAACACTATAGTTACAGTAACAGAACACTATAGTTACAGTAGCAGAACACTATAGTTGCAGTAACAGAACACTATAGTTACAGTAATAGAACACTATAGTTACTGTAATATAACACTATAGTTGAGTTTCAGTAATATAACACTATAGTTACAGTAACAGAACACTATAGTTTCAGTAACAGAACAGTATAGTTACAGTAACAGAACACTATAGTTACAGTAACAGAACACAATAGTTACAGTAATAGAACACAATAGTTACAGTAATAAAACACTAGTCACAGTAATAAAACACTATAGTTACAGTAATAGAACACTATAGTTACAGTAATTTAACACTATAGTTACATAATAGAACACTATAGTTACAGTAATTTAACACTATAGGTACTGTAATATAACACTATAGTTACAGTAATATAACACTATAGTTACAGTAACAGAACACTATAGTTACAGTAACAGAACACTATAGTTACAGTAATAGAACACTATAGTTACAGTAACAGAACACTATAGTTACAGTAATAGAACACTTTAGTTACAGTAATAGAACACTATAATAGAACACAGTAATAGAACACTGTAGTTACAGTAATTTAATACTAGTTACTGTAATATAACACTATAGTTACTGTAATATAACACTATAGTTACAGTAATAGAACACTATAGTTACAGTAATGTAACACTATAGTTGAGTTTCAGTAATAGGCAATGAAGAAATGTGTCAGAATGTATTCTAAATTCAAGAATATTTAATGACTTTGTCAAATGAATGGAAGACCAGTAATAGAACACTATAGTTGAGTTACAGTAATATAACACTATAGTTGAGTTACAGTAAAATAACACTATAGTTACAGTAATAGAACATTATAGTTACAGTAATAGAACACTATAGTAGCGATACAGTAATAGAACACTATAATTACATTAATAGAACACTAAATTTACAGTAATAGAACACTATAGTTGAGTTACAGTAATAGAACACTATAGTTACTGTAATATAACACTATAGTTGAGTTACGGTAATAGAACACTGTAGTTACAGTAATAGAACACTGTAGTTACAGTAATAGAACACTATATTTACAGTAATAGAACGCTATAGTTACAGTAATAGAACATTATAGTTACTGTAATATAACACTATAGTTGAGTTACAGTAATGGAACACTCTAGTTACAGTAATATCACTCTAGTTACAGTAATAGAAAACTGTAGTTACAGTAATAGAACACTATAGTTACAGTAATAGAACACTATAGTTGAGTTACAGGAATAGAACACTATAGTTGAGTTACAGTAATAGAACACGATAGTTACTGTAATATAACTCTATAGTTGAGTTACAGTAATAGAACACGATAGTTACTGTAATATAACACTATAGTTACAGTAATAGAACTCTATAGTTACAGTAAGCACGACAGCAGCCTATAGTTACAGAACACAATAGTTGAAGTAACAGAACACTATAGTTACAGTATTAGAACACTATAGTTACTGTAATATAACACTATAGTTGAGTTTCAGTAATATAACACTATAGGTACAGTAACAGAACACTATAGTTACAGTAACAGAACACTATAGTTACAGTAACAGAACACAATAGTTACAGTAATAGAACACTATAGTTACAGTAATAAAACACTATAGTTACAGTAATAGACCACTATAGTTACTGTAATAGACCACTATAGTTACAGTAATAGAACACTATAGTTATAGTAATTTAACACTATAGTTACAGTAATAGAACACTATAGTTACAGTAATAGAACACTATAGTTACAGTAATAGAACACTATAGTTGAGTTACAGGAATAGAACACTATAGTTGAGTTACAGTAATAGAACACTATAGTTACTGTAATATAACACTATAGTTACAGTAATAGAACTCTATAGTTACAGTAACAGAACACTATAGTTACAGTAATAGAACACTATAGTAACAGTAATAGAATACTATAGCTACAGTAATAGAACACTATAGTTGAGTTACAGTAATAGAACACTATAGTTACAGTAATAGAACACTATAGTTGAGTTACAGTAATAGAACACTATAGTTACAGTAATATAACACTATAGTTACAGTAATTTAACACTGTAGTTACAGTAATAGAACACTATAGTTACTTTAATATAGCACTATAGTTACAGTAATAGAACTCAATAGTTACTGTAACTTTAGAACACTATAGTTACAGGAATAGAACACTATAGTTGAGTTACAGTAATAGAACACGATAGTTACTGTAATATAACACTATAGTTACAGTAATAGAACTCTATAGTTACAGTAATAGAACACTATAGTTACAGTAACAGAACACTATAGTTACAGAACACTATAGTTGAAGTAACAGAACACTATAGTTACAGTATTAGAACACTATAGTTACTGTAATATAACACTATAGTTGAGTTTCAGTAATATAACACTATAGTTACAGTAACAGAACACTATAGTTACAGTAACAGAACACTATAGTTACAGTAACAGAACACAATAGTTACAGTAATAGAACACTATAGTTACAGTAATATAACACTATAGTTACAGTAATAGAACTCTACAGTTACAGTAATAGAACACTATAGTTACAGTAACAGAACACTATAGTTACAGTAGCAGAACACTATAGTTGCAGTAACAGAACACTATAGTTGAGTTACAGGAATAGAACACTATAGTTGAGTTACAGTAATAGAACACTATAGTTACTGTAATATAACACTATAGTTACAGTAATAGAACTCTATAGTTACAGTAACAGAACACTATAGTTACAGTAATAGAACACTATAGTAACAGTAATAGAATACCATAGCTACAGTAATAGAACACTATAGTTGAGTTACAGTAATAGAACACTATAGTTACAGTAATAGAACACTATAGTTACAGTAACAGAACACTATAGTTACAGTAGCAGAACACTATAGTTGCAGTAACAGAACACTATAGTTACAGTAATAGAACACTATAGTTACTGTAATATAACACTATAGTTGAGTTTCAGTAATATAACACTATAGTTACAGTAACAGAACACTATAGTTACAGTAACAGAACACTATAGTTACAGTAACAGAACACTATAGTTACAGTAACAGAACACAATAGTTACAGTAATAGAACACAATAGTTACAGTAATAAAACACTAGTTACAGTAATAAAACACTATAGTTACAGTAATAGAACACTATAGTTACAGTAATTTAACACTATAGTTACAGTAATAGAACACTATAGTTACAGTAATTTAACACTATAGTTACTGTAATATAACACTATAGTTACAGTAATATAACACTATAGTTACAGTAACAGAACACTATAGTTACAGTTACAGAACACTATAGTTACAGTAACAGAACACTATAGTTACAGTAATAGAACACTATAGTTACAGTAATAGAACACTATAATAGAACACAGTAATAGAACACTGTAGTTACAGTAATATAACACTATAGTTACAGTAACAGAACACTATAGTTACAGTAATAGAACACTATAGTAACAGTAATAGAATACTATAGCTACATTAATATAACACTATAGTTGAGTTACAGTAATAGAACTCTATAGTTACAGTAATAGAACACTATAGTTGAGTTACAGTAATAGAACACTATAGTTACAGTAATATAACACTATAGTTACAGTAATTTAACACTGTAGTTACGGTAATAGAACACTATAGTTACTGTAATATAGCACTATAGTTACAGTAATAGAACACTATAGTTAAAGTAATAGAACACTATAGTTGAGTTACAGGAATAGAACACTATAGTTACTGTAATATAACACTATAGTTACAGTAATAGAACTCTATAGTTACAGTAATAGAACACTATAGTTACAGTAACAGAACACTATAGTTACAGTAGCAGAACACTATAGTTGCAGTAACAGAACACTATAGTTACAGTAATAGAACACTATAGTTACTGTAATATAACACTATAGTTGAGTTTCAGTAATATAACACTATAGTTACAGTAAAAGAACACTATAGTTTCAGTAATAGAACACAATAGTTACAGTAATAAAACACTAGTTACAGTAATAAAACACTATAGTTACAGTAATAGAACACTATAGTTACAGTAATTTAACACTATAGTTACATAATAGAACACTATAGTTACAGTAATTTAACACTATAGTTACTGTAATATAACACTATAGTTACAGTAATTTAACACTATAGTTACATAATAGAACACTATAGTTACAGTAATTTAACACTATAGTTACTGTAATATAACACTATAGTTACAGTAATAGAACACTATAGTTACAGTAATAAAACACTATAGTTACAGTAATAGACCACTATAGTTACTGTAATAGACCACTATAGTTACAGTAATAGAACACCATAGTTATAGTAATTTAACACTATAGTTACAGTAATAGAACACTATAGTTACAGTAATAGAACACTATAGTTACAGTAATAGAACACTATAGTTGAGTTACAGGAATAGAACACTATAGTTGAGTTACAGTAATAGAACACTATAGTTACTGTAATATAACACTATAGTTACAGTAATAGAACTCTATAGTTACAGTAACAGAACACTATAGTTACAGTAATAGAACACTATAGTAACAGTAATAGAATACTATAGCTACAGTAATAGAACACTATAGTTGAGTTACAGTAATAGAACACTATAGTTACAGTAATAGAACACTATAGTTGAGTTACAGTAATAGAACACTATAGTTACAGTAATATAACACTATAGTTACAGTAATTTAACACTGTAGTTACAGTAATAGAACACTATAGTTACTTTAATATAGCACTATAGTTACAGTAATAGAACTCAATAGTTACTGTAACTGTAGAACACTATAGTTACAGGAATAGAACACTATAGTTGAGTTACAGTAATAGAACACGATAGTTACTGTAATATAACACTATAGTTACAGTAATAGAACTCTATAGTTACAGTAATAGAACACTATAGTTACAGTAACAGAACACTATAGTTACAGAACACTATAGTTGAAGTAACAGAACACTATAGTTACAGTATTAGAACACTATAGTTACTGTAATATAACACTATAGTTGAGTTTCAGTAATATAACACTATAGTTACAGTAACAGAACACTATAGTTACAGTAACAGAACACTATAGTTACAGTAACAGAACACAATAGTTACAGTAATAGAACACTATAGTTACAGTAATATAACACTATAGTTACAGTAATAGAACTCTACAGTTACAGTAATAGAACACTATAGTTACAGTAACAGAACACTATAGTTACAGTAGCAGAACACTATAGTTGCAGTAACAGAACACTATAGTTGAGTTACAGGAATAGAACACTATAGTTGAGTTACAGTAATAGAACACTATAGTTACTGTAATATAACACTATAGTTACAGTAATAGAACTCTATAGTTACAGTAACAGAACACTATAGTTACAGTAATAGAACACTATAGTAACAGTAATAGAATACCATAGCTACAGTAATAGAACACTATAGTTGAGTTACAGTAATAGAACACTATAGTTACAGTAATAGAACACTATAGTTGAGTTACAGTAATAGAACACTATAGTTACAGTAATATAACACTATAGTTACAGTAATAGAACTCTATAGTTACAGTAATAGAACACTATAGTTACAGTAACAGAACACTATAGTTACAGTAGCAGAACACTATAGTTGCAGTAACAGAACACTATAGTTACAGTAATAGAACACTATAGTTACTGTAATATAACACTATAGTTGAGTTTCAGTAATATAACACTATAGTTACAGTAACAGAACACTATAGTTACAGTAACAGAACACTATAGTTACAGTAACAGAACACTATAGTTACAGTAACAGAACACTATAGTTACAGTAACAGAACACTATAGTTACAGTAACAGAACACAATAGTTACAGTAATAGAACACAATAGTTACAGTAATAAAACACTAGTTACAGTAATAAAACACTATAGTTACAGTAATAGAACACTATAGTTACAGTAATTTAACACTATAGTTACAGTAATAGAACACTATAGTTACAGTAATTTAACACCTTAGTTACTGTAATATAACACTATAGTTACAGTAGTATAACACTATAGTTACAGTAACAGAACACTATAGTTACAGTTACAGAACACTATAGTTACAGTAATAGAACACTATAGTTACAGTAATAGAACACTATAATAGAACACAGTAATAGAACACTGTAGTTACAGTAATATAACACTATAGTTACAGTAACAGAACACTATAGTTACAGTAATAGAACACTATAGTAACAGTAATAGAATACTATAGCTACAGTAATATAACACTATAGTTGAGTTACAGTAATAGAACACTATAGTTACAGTAATAGAACACTATAGTTGAGTTACAGTAATAGAACACTATAGTTACAGTAATATAACACTATAGTTACAGTAATTTAACACTGTAGTTACGGTAATAGAACACTATAGTTACTGTAATATAGCACTATAGTTACAGTAATAGAACACTATAGTTAAAGAAATAGAACACTATAGTTGAGTTACAGGAATAGAACACTATAGTTGAGTTACAGTAATAGAACACTATAGTTACTGTAATATAACACTATAGTTACAGTAATAGAACTCTATAGTTACAGTAATAGAACACTATAGTTACAGTAACAGAACACTATAGTTACAGTAGCAGAACACTATAGTTGCAGTAACAGAACACTATAGGTACAGTAATAGAACACTATAGTTACTGTAATATAACACTATAGTTGAGTTTCAGTAATATAACACTATAGTTACAGTAACAGAACACTATAGTTTCAGTAACAGGACACTATAGTTACAGTAACAGAACACAATAGTTACAGTAATAGAACACAATAGTTACAGTAATAAAACACTAGTTACAGTAATAAAACACTATAGTTACAGTAATAGAACACTATAGTTACAGTAATTTAACACTATAGTTACATAATAGAACACTATAGTTACAGTAATTTAACACTATAGTTACTGTAATATAACACTATAGTTACAGTAATATAACACTATAGTTACAGTAACAGAACACTATAGTTACAGTAACAGAACACTATAGTTACAGTAACAGAACACTATAGTTACAGTAATAGAACACTATAGTTACAGTAATAGAACACTATAATAGAACACAGTAATAGAACACTGTAGTTACAGTAATTTAATACTAGTTACTGTAATATAACACTATAGTTACTGTAATATAACACTATAGTTACAGTAATAGAGCACTATAGTTACAGTAATGTAACACTATAGTTGAGTTTCAGTAATAGGCAATGAAGAAATGTGTCAGAATGTATTCTAAATTCAAGTATATTTAATGACTTTGTCAAATGAATGGAAGACCAGTAATAGAACACTATAGTTGAGTTACAGTAATATAACACTATAGTTGAGTTACAGTAAAATAACACTATAGTTACAGTAATAGAACATTATAGTTACAGTAATAGAACACTATAGTAGCGATACAGTAATAGAACACTATAATTACATTAATAGAACACTATAGTTACAGTAATAGAACACTATAGTTGAGTTACAGTAATAGAACACTATAGTTGAGTTACGGTAATAGAACACTGTAGTTACAGTAATAGAACACTGTAGTTACAGTAATAGAACACTATATTTACAGTAATAGAACGCTATAGTTACAGTAATAGAACATTATAGTTACTGTAATATAACACTATAGTTGAGTTACAGTAATGGAACACTCTAGTTACAGTAATATCACTCTAGTTACAGTAATAGAAAACTGTAGTTACAGTAATAGAACACTATAGTTACAGTAATAGAACACTATAGTTGAGTTACAGGAATAGAACACTATAGTTGAGTTACAGTAATAGAACACGATAGTTACTGTAATATAACTCTATAGTTGAGTTACAGTAATAGAACACGATAGTTACTGTAATATAACACTATAGTTACAGTAATAGAACTCTATAGTTACAGTAATAGAACACTATAGTTACAGTAACAGAACACTATAGTTACAGAACACAATAGTTGAAGTAACAGAACACTATAGTTACAGTATTAGAACACTATATTTACTGTAATATAACACTATAGTTGAGTTTCAGTAATATAACACTATAGGTACAGTAACAGAACACTATAGTTACAGTAACAGAACACTATAGTTACAGTAACAGAACACAATAGTTACAGTAATAGAACACTATAGTTACAGTAATAAAACACTATAGTTACAGTAATAGACCACTATAGTTACTGTAATAGACCACTATAGTTACAGTAATAGAACACTATAGTTATAGTAATTTAACACTATAGTTACAGTAATAGAACACTATAGTTACAGTAATAGAACACTATAGTTACAGTAATAGAACACTATAGTTGAGTTACAGGAATAGAACACTATAGTTGAGTTACAGTAATAGAACACTATAGTTACTGTAATATAACACTATAGTTACAGTAATAGAACTCTATAGTTACAGTAAAAGAACACTATAGTTACAGTAATAGAACACTATAGTAACAGTAATAGAATACTATAGCTACAGTAATAGAACACTATAGTTGAGTTACAGTAATAGAACACTATAGTTACAGTAATAGAACACTATAGTTGAGTTACAGTAATAGAACACTATAGTTACAGTAATATAACACTATAGTTACAGTAATTTAACACTGTAGTTACAGTAATAGAACACTATAGTTACTTTAATATAGCACTATAGTTACAGTAATAGAACTCAATAGTTACTGTAACTGTAGAACACTATAGTTACAGGAATAGAACACTATAGTTGAGTTACAGTAATAGAACACGATAGTTACTGTAATATAACACTATAGTTACAGTAATAGAACTCTATAGTTACAGTAATAGAACACTATAGTTACAGTAACAGAACACTATAGTTACAGAACACTATAGTTGAAGTAACAGAACACTATAGTTACAGTATTAGAACACTATAGTTACTGTAATATAACACTATAGTTGAGTTTCAGTAATATAACACTATAGTTACAGTAACAGAACACTATAGTTACAGTAACAGAACACTATAGTTACAGTAACAGAACACAATAGTTACAGTAATAGAACACTATAGTTACAGTAATAAAACACTATAGTTACAGTAATAGACCACTATAGTTACTGTAATAGACCACTATAGTTACAGTAATAGAACACTATAGTAACAGTAATAGAATACTATAGCTACAGTAATAGAACACTATAGTTGAGTTACAGTAATAGAACACTATAGTTACAGTAATACAACACTATAGTTGAGTTTCAGTAATAGAACACTATAGTTACAGTAATATAACACTATTGTTACAGTAATTTAACACTGTAGTTACAGTAATAGAACACTATAGTTACTGTAATATAGCACTATAGTTACAGTAATAGAACTCAATAGTTACTGTAACTATAGAACACTATAGTTACAGTAATAGAACACTATAGTTGAGTTACAGTAATATAACACTATAGTTACAGTAATATAACACTATAGATACAGTAATACAACACTATAGATACAGTAATAGAACACTATAGTTACAGTAATAGAACACTATAGTTACAGTAATAGAACTCTATAGTTACTGTAATGGAACACTCTAGTTACAGTAATATCACTCTAGTTACAGTAATAGAAAACTGTAGTTACAGTAATACAACACTATAGTTACAGTAATAGAACACTATAGTTACAGTAAGAGAACACTATAGTTACAGTAACAGAACACTATAGTTACAGTAACAGAACACAATAGTTACAGTAATAGAACACTATAGTTACAGTAATAAAACACTATAGTTACAGTAATAGACCACTATAGTTACTGTAATAGACCACTATAGTTACAGTAATAGAACACTATAGATACAGTAATTAACACTATAGTTACAGTAATAGAACACTATAGTTACAGTAATAGAACATTAAAGTTACTGTAATGGAACACTCTAGTTACAGTAATATCACTCTAGTTACAGTAATAGAAAACTGTAGTTACAGTATTAGAACACTATAGTTACAGTAATAGAACACTATAGTTACAGTAATAGAACACTATAGTTACAGTAATAGAATACTATAGTTGAGTTACAGGAATAGAACACTATAGTTGAGTTACAGTAATAGAACACTATAGTTACAGTAATAGAACACTATAGTTACAGTAATAGAACACTATATTTACAGTAATAGAACACTCTAGTTACAGTAATATCACTCTAGTTACAGTAATAGAAAACTGTAGTTACAGTAATAGAACACTATAATTACAGTAATAGAACTCTATAGTTACAGTAATAGAACACTATAGTTACAGTAACAGAACACTATAGTTACAGTAACAGAACACTATAGTTGCAGTAACAGAACACTATAGTTACAGTATTGGAACACTATAGTTACTGTAATATAACACTATAGTTGAGTTTCAGTAATACAACACTATAGATACAGTAATAGAACACTATAGTTACAGTAATAGAACACTATAGTTACAGTAATAGAACTCTATAGTTACTGTAATGGAACACTCTAGTTACAGTAATATCACTCTAGTTACAGTAATAGAAAACTGTAGTTACAGTAATACAACACTATAGTTACAGTAATAGAACACTATATTGAGTTTCAGTAAAAGAACACTATAGTTACAGTAACAGAACACTATAGTTACAGTAACAGAACACTATAGTTACAGTAACAGAACACTATAGTTACAGTATTAGAACACTATAGTTCCTGTAATATAACACTATAGTTGAGTTTCAGTAATATAAAACTATAGTTACAGTAAAAGAACACTATAGTTACTGTAATAGACCACTAAAGTTACAGTAATAGAACACTATAGTTACAGTAATTTAACACTATAGTTACAGTAACAGAACACTATAGTTACAGTAATAGAACACTATAATAGAACACAGTAATAGAACACTGTAGTTACAGTAATGTAATACTAGTTACTGTAATATAACACTATTGTTACTGTAATAGACCACTATAGTTACAGTAATAGAACACTATAGTTACAGTAATTTAACACTGTAGTTACAGTAACAGAACACTATAGTTACAGTAATAGAACACTATAATAGAACACAGTAATAGAACACTGTAGTTACAGTAATTTAATACTAGTTACTGTAATATAACACTATAGTTACTGTAATATAACACTATAGTTACAGTAATAAAACACTAGTTACAGTAATAAAACACTATAGTTACAGTAATAGAACACTATAGTTACAGTAATTTAACACTATAGTTACAGTAATAGAACACTATAGTTACAGTAATTTAACACTTTAGTTACTGTAATATAACACTATAGTTACAGTAATATAACACTATAGTTACAGTAACAGAACACTATAGTTACAGTAATAGAACACTATAGTTACAGTAATAGAACACTATAGTTGAGTTACAGTAATAGACCACTATAGTTACTGTAATAGACCACTATAGTTACAGTAATAGAACACTATAGTTACAGTAATTTAACACTATAGTTACAGTAATAGAACACTATAGTTACAGTAATTTAACACTATAGTTACAGTAATAGAAAACTGTAGTTACAGTAATAGAACACTATAGTTACAGTAATAGAACACTATAGTTACAGTAATAGAACACTATAGTTACAGTAATAGAACACTATAGTTGAGTTACAGGAATAGAACACTATAGTTGAGTTACAGTAATAGAACACTATAGTTACTGTAATATAACACTATAGTTACAGTAATAGAACTCTATAGTTACAGTAACAGAACACTATAGTTACAGTAATAGAACACTATAGTTGAGTTACAGTAATAGAACACTATAGTTACAGTAATAGAACACTATAGTTGAGTTACAGTAATAGAACACTATAGTTACAGGAATAGAACACTATAGTTGAGTTACAGTAATAGAACACGATAGTTACTGTAATATAACACTATAGTTACAGTAATAGAACACTAGTTACAGTAATAAAACACTATAGTTACAGTAATAGAACACTATAGTTAAAGAAATAGAACACTATAGTTGAGTTACAGGAATAGAACACTATAGTTGAGTTACAGTAATAGAACACTATAGTTACTGTAATATAACACTATAGTTACAGTAATAGAACTCTATAGTTACAGTAATAGAACACTATAGTTACAGTAGCAGAACACTATAGTTGCAGTAACAGAACACTATAGGTACAGTAATAGAACACTATAGTTACTGTAATATAACACTATAGTTGAGTTTCAGTAATATAACACTATAGTTACAGTAACAGAACACTATAGTTTCAGTAACAGGACACTATAGTTACAGTAACAGAACACAATAGTTACAGTAATAGAACACAATAGTTACAGTAATAAAACACTAGTTACAGTAATAAAACACTATAGTTACAGTAATAGAACACTATAGTTACAGTAATTTAACACTATAGTTACATAATAGAACACTATAGTTACAGTAATTTAACACTATAGTTACTGTAATATAACACTATAGTTACAGTAATATAACACTATAGTTACAGTAACAGAACACTATAGTTACAGTAACAGAACACTATAGTTACAGTAACAGAACACTATAGTTACAGTAATAGAACACTATAGTTACAGTAATAGAACACTATAATAGAACACAGTAATAGAACACTGTAGTTACAGTAATTTAATACTAGTTACTGTAATATAACACTATAGTTACTGTAATATAACACTATAGTTACAGTAATAGAGCACTATAGTTACAGTAATGTAACACTATAGTTGAGTTTCAGTAATAGGCAATGAAGAAATGTGTCAGAATGTATTCTAAATTCAAGTATATTTAATGACTTTGTCAAATGAATGGAAGACCAGTAATAGAACACTATAGTTGAGTTACAGTAATATAACACTATAGTTGAGTTACAGTAAAATAACACTATAGTTACAGTAATAGAACATTATAGTTACAGTAATAGAACACTATAGTAGCGATACAGTAATAGAACACTATAATTACATTAATAGAACACTATAGTTACAGTAATAGAACACTATAGTTGAGTTACAGTAATAGAACACTATAGTTGAGTTACGGTAATAGAACACTGTAGTTACAGTAATAGAACACTGTAGTTACAGTAATAGAACACTATATTTACAGTAATAGAACGCTATAGTTACAGTAATAGAACATTATAGTTACTGTAATATAACACTATAGTTGAGTTACAGTAATGGAACACTCTAGTTACAGTAATATCACTCTAGTTACAGTAATAGAAAACTGTAGTTACAGTAATAGAACACTATAGTTACAGTAATAGAACACTATAGTTGAGTTACAGGAATAGAACACTATAGTTGAGTTACAGTAATAGAACACGATAGTTACTGTAATATAACTCTATAGTTGAGTTACAGTAATAGAACACGATAGTTACTGTAATATAACACTATAGTTACAGTAATAGAACTCTATAGTTACAGTAATAGAACACTATAGTTACAGTAACAGAACACTATAGTTACAGAACACAATAGTTGAAGTAACAGAACACTATAGTTACAGTATTAGAACACTATATTTACTGTAATATAACACTATAGTTGAGTTTCAGTAATATAACACTATAGGTACAGTAACAGAACACTATAGTTACAGTAACAGAACACTATAGTTACAGTAACAGAACACAATAGTTACAGTAATAGAACACTATAGTTACAGTAATAAAACACTATAGTTACAGTAATAGACCACTATAGTTACTGTAATAGACCACTATAGTTACAGTAATAGAACACTATAGTTATAGTAATTTAACACTATAGTTACAGTAATAGAACACTATAGTTACAGTAATAGAACACTATAGTTACAGTAATAGAACACTATAGTTGAGTTACAGGAATAGAACACTATAGTTGAGTTACAGTAATAGAACACTATAGTTACTGTAATATAACACTATAGTTACAGTAATAGAACTCTATAGTTACAGTAACAGAACACTATAGTTACAGTAATAGAACACTATAGTAACAGTAATAGAATACTATAGCTACAGTAATAGAACACTATAGTTGAGTTACAGTAATAGAACACTATAGTTACAGTAATAGAACACTATAGTTGAGTTACAGTAATAGAACACTATAGTTACAGTAATATAACACTATAGTTACAGTAATTTAACACTGTAGTTACAGTAATAGAACACTATAGTTACTTTAATATAGCACTATAGTTACAGTAATAGAACTCAATAGTTACTGTAACTGTAGAACACTATAGTTACAGGAATAGAACACTATAGTTGAGTTACAGTAATAGAACACGATAGTTACTGTAATATAACACTATAGTTACAGTAATAGAACTCTATAGTTACAGTAATAGAACACTATAGTTACAGTAACAGAACACTATAGTTACAGAACACTATAGTTGAAGTAACAGAACACTATAGTTACAGTATTAGAACACTATAGTTACTGTAATATAACACTATAGTTGAGTTTCAGTAATATAACACTATAGTTACAGTAACAGAACACTATAGTTACAGTAACAGAACACTATAGTTACAGTAACAGAACACAATAGTTACAGTAATAGAACACTATAGTTACAGTAATAAAACACTATAGTTACAGTAATAGACCACTATAGTTACTGTAATAGACCACTATAGTTACAGTAATAGAACACTATAGTAACAGTAATAGAATACTATAGCTACAGTAATAGAACACTATAGTTGAGTTACAGTAATAGAACACTATAGTTACAGTAATACAACACTATAGTTGAGTTTCAGTAATAGAACACTATAGTTACAGTAATATAACACTATTGTTACAGTAATTTAACACTGTAGTTACAGTAATAGAACACTATAGTTACTGTAATATAGCACTATAGTTACAGTAATAGAACTCAATAGTTACTGTAACTATAGAACACTATAGTTACAGTAATAGAACACTATAGTTGAGTTACAGTAATATAACACTATAGTTACAGTAATATAACACTATAGATACAGTAATACAACACTATAGATACAGTAATAGAACACTATAGTTACAGTAATAGAACACTATAGTTACAGTAATAGAACTCTATAGTTACTGTAATGGAACACTCTAGTTACAGTAATATCACTCTAGTTACAGTAATAGAAAACTGTAGTTACAGTAATACAACACTATAGTTACAGTAATAGAACACTATAGTTACAGTAAGAGAACACTATAGTTACAGTAACAGAACACTATAGTTACAGTAACAGAACACAATAGTTACAGTAATAGAACACTATAGTTACAGTAATAAAACACTATAGTTACAGTAATAGACCACTATAGTTACTGTAATAGACCACTATAGTTACAGTAATAGAACACTATAGATACAGTAATTAACACTATAGTTACAGTAATAGAACACTATAGTTACAGTAATAGAACATTAAAGTTACTGTAATGGAACACTCTAGTTACAGTAATATCACTCTAGTTACAGTAATAGAAAACTGTAGTTACAGTATTAGAACACTATAGTTACAGTAATAGAACACTATAGTTACAGTAATAGAACACTATAGTTACAGTAATAGAACACTATAGTTGAGTTACAGGAATAGAACACTATAGTTGAGTTACAGTAATAGAACACTATAGTTACAGTAATAGAACACTATAGTTACAGTAATAGAACACTATATTTACAGTAATAGAACACTCTAGTTACAGTAATATCACTCTAGTTACAGTAATAGAAAACTGTAGTTACAGTAATAGAACACTATAATTACAGTAATAGAACTCTATAGTTACAGTAATAGAACACTATAGTTACAGTAACAGAACACTATAGTTACAGTAACAGAACACTATAGTTGCAGTAACAGAACACTATAGTTACAGTATTGGAACACTATAGTTACTGTAATATAACACTATAGTTGAGTTTCAGTAATACAACACTATAGATACAGTAATAGAACACTATAGTTACAGTAATAGAACACTATAGTTACAGTAATAGAACTCTATAGTTACTGTAATGGAACACTCTAGTTACAGTAATATCACTCTAGTTACAGTAATAGAAAACTGTAGTTACAGTAATACAACACTATAGTTACAGTAATAGAACACTATATTGAGTTTCAGTAAAAGAACACTATAGTTACAGTAACAGAACACTATAGTTACAGTAACAGAACACTATAGTTACAGTATTAGAACACTATAGTTCCTGTAATATAACACTATAGTTGAGTTTCAGTAATATAAAACTATAGTTACAGTAAAAGAACACTATAGTTACTGTAATAGACCACTAAAGTTACAGTAATAGAACACTATAGTTACAGTAATTTAACACTATAGTTACAGTAACAGAACACTATAGTTACAGTAATAGAACACTATAATAGAACACAGTAATAGAACACTGTAGTTACAGTAATGTAATACTAGTTACTGTAATATAACACTATTGTTACTGTAATAGACCACTATAGTTACAGTAATAGAACACTATAGTTACAGTAATTTAACACTGTAGTTACAGTAACAGAACACTATAGTTACAGTAATAGAACACTATAATAGAACACAGTAATAGAACACTGTAGTTACAGTAATTTAATACTAGTTACTGTAATATAACACTATAGTTACTGTAATATAACACTATAGTTACAGTAATAAAACACTAGTTACAGTAATAAAACACTATAGTTACAGTAATAGAACACTATAGTTACAGTAATTTAACACTATAGTTACAGTAATAGAACACTATAGTTACAGTAATTTAACACTTTAGTTACTGTAATATAACACTATAGTTACAGTAATATAACACTATAGTTACAGTAACAGAACACTATAGTTACAGTAATAGAACACTATAGTTACAGTAATAGAACACTATAGTTGAGTTACAGTAATAGACCACTATAGTTACTGTAATAGACCACTATAGTTACAGTAATAGAACACTATAGTTACAGTAATTTAACACTATAGTTACAGTAATAGAACACTATAGTTACAGTAATTTAACACTATAGTTACAGTAATAGAAAACTGTAGTTACAGTAATAGAACACTATAGTTACAGTAATAGAACACTATAGTTACAGTAATAGAACACTATAGTTACAGTAATAGAACACTATAGTTGAGTTACAGGAATAGAACACTATAGTTGAGTTACAGTAATAGAACACTATAGTTACTGTAATATAACACTATAGTTACAGTAATAGAACTCTATAGTTACAGTAACAGAACACTATAGTTACAGTAATAGAACACTATAGTTGAGTTACAGTAATAGAACACTATAGTTACAGTAATAGAACACTATAGTTGAGTTACAGTAATAGAACACTATAGTTACAGGAATAGAACACTATAGTTGAGTTACAGTAATAGAACACGATAGTTACTGTAATATAACACTATAGTTACAGTAATAGAACACTAGTTACAGTAATAAAACACTATAGTTACAGTAATAGAACACTATAGTTACAGTAATTTAACACTATAGTTACAGTAATAGAACACTATAGTTACAGTAATTTAACACTATAGTTACTGTAATATAACACTATAGTTACAGTAACAGAACACTATAGTTACAGTAACAGAACACTATAGTTACAGTAACAGAACACTATAGTTACAGTAATAGAACACTATAGTTACAGTAATAGAACACTATAATAGAACACAGTAATAGAACACTGTAGTTACAGTAATTTAATACTAGTTACTGTAATATAACACTATAGTTACTGTAATATAACACTATAGTTACAGTAATAGAACACTATAGTTACAGTAATGTAACACTATAGTTGAGTTTCAGTAATAGGCAATGAAGAAATGTGTCAGAATGTATTCTAAATTCAAGTATATTTAATGACTTTGTCAAATGAATGGAAGACCAGTAATAGAACACTATAGTTGAGTTACAGTAATATAACACTATAGTTGAGTTACAGTAAAATAACACTATAGTTACAGTAATAGAACATTATAGTTACAGTAATAGAACACTATAGTAGCGATACAGTAATAGAACACTATAATTACATTAATAGAACACTATAGTTACAGTAATAGAACACTATAGTTGAGTTACAGTAATAGAACACTATAGTTACTGTAATATAACACTATAGTTGAGTTACGGTAATAGAACACTGTAGTTACAGTAATAGAACACTGTAGTTACAGTAATAGAACACTATATTTACAGTAATAGAACGCTATAGTTACAGTAATAGAACATTATAGTTACTGTAATATAACACTATAGTTGAGTTACAGTAATGGAATACTCTAGTTACAGTAATATCACTCTAGTTACAGTAATAGAACACTATAGTTACAGTAATAGAACACTATATTTGAGTTACAGGAATAGAACACTATAGTTGAGTTACAGTAATAGAACACGATAGTTACTGTAATATAACACTATAGTTGAGTTACAGTAATAGAACACGATAGTTACTGTAATATAACACTATAGTTACAGTAATAGAACTCTATAGTTACAGTAATAGAACACTATAGTTACAGTAACAGAACACTATAGTTACAGAACACTATAGTTGAAGTATCAGAACACTATAGTTACAGTATTAGAACACTATAGTTACTGTAATATAACACTATAGTTGAGTTTCAGTAATATAACACTATAGTTACAGTAACAGAACACTATAGTTACAGTAACAGAACACTATAGTTACAGTAACAGAACACAATAGTTACAGTAATAGAACACTATAGTTACAGTAATAGACCACTATAGTTACTGTAATAGACCACTATAGTTACAGTAATAGAACACTATAGTTACAGTAATAGAACACTATAGTTACAGTAATTTAACACTATAGTTACAGTAATAGAAAACTGTAGTTACAGTAATAGAACACTATAGTTACAGTAATAGAACACTTTAGTTACAGTAATAGAACACTAAAGTTACAGTAATAGAACACTATAGTTGAGTTACAGGAATAGAACACTATAGTTGAGTTACAGTAATAGAATACTATAGTTACTGTAATATAACACTATAGTTACAGTAATAGAACTCTATAGTTACAGTAACAGAACACTATAGTTACAGTAATAGAACACTATAGTAACAGTAATAGAATACTATAGCTACAGTAATAGAACACTATAGTTGAGTTACAGTAATAGAACACTATAGTTACAGTAATAGAACACTATAGTTGAGTTACAGTAAATGAACACTATAGTTACAGTAATATAACACTATAGTTACAGTAATTTAACACTGTAGTTACAGTAATAGAACACTATAGTTACTTTAATATAGCACTATAGTTACAGTAATAGAACTCAATAGTTACTGTAACTATAGAACACTATAGTTACAGGAATAGAAAACTATAGTTACTGTAATATAACACTATAGTTACAGTAATATAACACTATAGTTACAGTAACAGAACACTATAGTTACAGTAACAGAACACTATAGTTACAGTAACAGAACACTATAGTTACAGTAATAGAACACTATAGTTACAGTAATAGAACACTATAATAGAACACAGTAATAGAACACTGTAGTTACAGTAATTTAATACTAGTTACTGTAATATAACACTATAGTTACTGTAATATAACACTATAGTTACAGTAATAGAACACTATAGTTACAGTAATGTAACACTATAGTTGAGTTTCAGTAATAGGCAATGAAGAAATGTGTCAGAATGTATTCTAAATTCAAGTATATTTAATGACTTTGTCAAATGAATGGAAGACCAGTAATAGAACACTATAGTTGAGTTACAGTAATATAACACTATAGTTGAGTTACAGTAAAATAACACTATAGTTACAGTAATAGAACATTATAGTTACAGTAATAGAACACTATAGTAGCGATACAGTAATAGAACACTATAATTACATTAATAGAACACTATAGTTACAGTAATAGAACACTATAGTTGAGTTACAGTAATAGAACACTATAGTTACTGTAATATAACACTATAGTTGAGTTACGGTAATAGAACACTGTAGTTACAGTAATAGAACACTGTAGTTACAGTAATAGAACGCTATAGTTACAGTAATAGAACATTATAGTTACTGTAATATAACACTATAGTTGAGTTACAGTAATGGAACACTCTAGTTATAGTAATATCACTCTAGTTACAGTAATAGAAAACTGTAGTTACAGTAATAGAACACTATAGTTACAGTAATAGAACACTATAGTTGAGTTACAGGAATAGAACACTATAGTTGAGTTACAGTAATAGAACACGATAGTTACTGTAATATAACACTATAGTTGAGTTACAGTAATAGAACACGATAGTTACTGTAATATAACACTATAGTTACAGTAATATAACTCTATAGTTACAGTAATAGAACACTATAGTTACAGTAACAGAACACTATAGTTACAGAACACTATAGTTGAAGTAACAGAACACTATAGTTACAGTATTAGAACACTATAGTTACTGTAATATAACACTATAGTTGAGTTTCAGTAATATAACACTATAGTTACAGTAACAGAACACTATAGTTACAGTAACAGAACACAATAGTTACAGTAATAGAACACTATAGTTACAGTAATAGACCACTATAGTTACTGTAATAGACCACTATTAGTTACAGTAATAGAACACTATAGTTACAGTAATTTAACACTATAGTTACAGTAATAGAACACTATAGTTACAGTAATTTAACACTATAGTTACAGTAATAGAACACTATAGTTACAGTAATAGAACACTATAGTTACAGTAATAGAACACTATAGTTACAGTAATAGAACACTATAGTTGAGTTACAGGAATAGAACACTATAGTTGAGTTACAGTAATAGAACACTATAGTTACTGTAATATAACACTATTGTTACAGTAATAGAACTCTATAGTTACAGTAACAGAACGCTATAGTTACAGTAATAGAACACTATAGTAACAGTAATAGAATACTATAGCTACAGTAATAGAACACTATAGTTGAGTTACAGTAATAGAACACTATAGTTACAGTAATAGAACACTATAGTTGAGTTACAGTAATAGAACACTATAGTTACAGTAATATAACACTATAGTTACAGTAATTTAACACTGTAGTTACAGTAATAGAACACTATAGTTACTTTAATATAGCACTATAGTTACAGTAATAGAACTCAATAGTTACTGTAACTATAGAACACTATAGTTACAGGAATAGAACACTATAGTTGAGTTACAGTAATAGAACACGATAGTTACAGTAATATAACACTATAGTTACAGTAATAGAACTCTATAGTTACAGTAATAGAACACTATAGTTACAGTAACAGAACACTATAGTTACAGAACACTATAGTTGAAGTAACAGAACACTATAGTTACAGTATTAGAACACTATAGTTACTGTAATATAACACTATAGTTGAGTTTCAGTAATATAACACTATAGTTACAGTAACAGAACACTATAGTTACAGTAACAGAACACAATAGTTACAGTAATAGAACACTATAGTTACAGTAATAAAACACTATAGTTACAGTAATAGACCACTATAGTTACTGTAATAGACCACTATAGTTACAGTAATAGAACACTATAGTTACAGTAATTTAACACTATAGTTACAGTAATAGAACACTATAGTTACAGTAATTTAACACTATAGTTACAGTAATAGAAAACTGTAGTTACAGTAATAGAACACTATAGTTACAGTAATAGAACACTATAGTTACAGTAATAGAACACTATAGTTACAGTAATAGAACACTATAGTTGAGTTACAGGAATAGAACACTATAGTTGAGTTACAGTAATAGAACACTATAGTTACTGTAATATAACACTATAGTTACAGTAATAGAACTCTATAGTTGAGTTACAGTAATAGAACACTATAGTTACAGTAATAGAACACTATAGTTGAGTTACAGTAATAGAACACTATAGTTACAGTAATATAACACTATAGTTACAGTAATTTAACACTGTAGTTACAGTAATAGGACACTATAGTTACTTTAATATAGCACTATAGTTACAGTAATAGAACTCAAAAGTTACTGTAACTATAGAACACTATAGTTACAGGAATAGAACACTATAGTTGAGTTACAGTAATAGAACACGATAGTTACTGTAATATAACACTATAGTTACAGTAATATAACACTATAGTTACAGTAATAGAACACTATAGTTACAATAATTTAACACTATAGTTACTGTAATATAACACTATAGTTACAGTAGCAGAACACTATAGTTACAGTAACAGAACACTATATTTACAGTAATAGAACACTATAATAGAACACAGTAATAGAACACTATAGTTACAGTAATTTAACACTAGTTACTGTAATATAACACTATAGTTACTGTAATATAACACTATAGTTACAGTAATAGAACACTATAGTTGAGTTTCAGTAATAGGCAATGAAGAAATGTGTCAGAATGTATTCTAAATTAAAGTATATTTATTGACTTTGTCAAATGAATGGAAGACCAGTAATAGAACACTATAGTTGAGTTACAGTAATATAACACTATAGTTGAGTTACAGTAAAAGAACACTATAGTTACAGTAATAGAACATTATAGTTACAGTAATAGAACACTATAGTAGCGATACAGTAATAGAACACTATAATTACATTAATAGAACACTATAGTTACAGTAATAGAACACTATAGTTGAGTTACAGTAATAGAACACTATAGTTACTGTAATATAACACTATAGTTGAGTTACGGTAATAGAACACTGTAGTTACAGTAATAGAACACTGTAGTTACAGTAATAGAACGCTATAGTTACAGTAATAGAACATTATAGTTACTGTAATATAACACTATAGTTGAGTTACAGTAATGGAACACTCTAGTTATAGTAATATCACTCTAGTTACAGTAATAGAAAACTGTAGTTACAGTAATAGAACACTATAGTTACAGTAATAGAACACTATAGTTGAGTTACAGGAATAGAACACTATAGTTGAGTTACAGTAATAGAACACGATAGTTACTGTAATATAACACTATAGTTGAGTTACAGTAATAGAACACGATAGTTACTGTAATATAACACTATAGTTACAGTAATATAACTCTATAGTTACAGTAATAGAACACTATAGTTACAGTAACAGAACACTATAGTTACAGAACACTATAGTTGAAGTAACAGAACACTATAGTTACAGTATTAGAACACTATAGTTACTGTAATATAACACTATAGTTGAGTTTCAGTAATATAACACTATAGTTACAGTAACAGAACACTATAGTTACAGTAACAGAACACAATAGTTACAGTAATAGAACACTATAGTTACAGTAATAGACCACTATAGTTACTGTAATAGACCACTATTAGTTACAGTAATAGAACACTATAGTTACAGTAATTTAACACTATAGTTACAGTAATAGAACACTATAGTTACAGTAATTTAACACTATAGTTACAGTAATAGAACACTATAGTTACAGTAATAGAACACTATAGTTACAGTAATAGAACACTATAGTTACAGTAATAGAACACTATAGTTGAGTTACAGGAATAGAACACTATAGTTGAGTTACAGTAATAGAACACTATAGTTACTGTAATATAACACTATTGTTACAGTAATAGAACTCTATAGTTACAGTAACAGAACACTATAGTTACAGTAATAGAACACTATAGTAACAGTAATAGAATACTATAGCTACAGTAATAGAACACTATAGTTGAGTTACAGTAATAGAACACTATAGTTACAGTAATAGAACACTATAGTTGAGTTACAGTAATAGAACACTATAGTTACAGTAATATAACACTATAGTTACAGTAATTTAACACTGTAGTTACAGTAATAGAACACTATAGTTACTTTAATATAGCACTATAGTTACAGTAATAGAACTCAATAGTTACTGTAACTATAGAACACTATAGTTACAGGAATAGAACACTATAGTTGAGTTACAGTAATAGAACACGATAGTTACAGTAATATAACACTATAGTTACAGTAATAGAACTCTATAGTTACAGTAATAGAACACTATAGTTACAGTAACAGAACACTATAGTTACAGAACACTATAGTTGAAGTAACAGAACACTATAGTTACAGTATTAGAACACTATAGTTACTGTAATATAACACTATAGTTGAGTTTCAGTAATATAACACTATAGTTACAGTAACAGAACACTATAGTTACAGTAACAGAACACAATAGTTACAGTAATAGAACACTATAGTTACAGTAATAAAACACTATAGTTACAGTAATAGACCACTATAGTTACTGTAATAGACCACTATAGTTACAGTAATAGAACACTATAGTTACAGTAATTTAACACTATAGTTACAGTAATAGAACACTATAGTTACAGTAATTTAACACTATAGTTACAGTAATAGAAAACTGTAGTTACAGTAATAGAACACTATAGTTACAGTAATAGAACACTATAGTTACAGTAATAGAACACTATAGTTACAGTAATAGAACACTATAGTTGAGTTACAGGAATAGAACACTATAGTTGAGTTACAGTAATAGAACACTATAGTTACTGTAATATAACACTATAGTTACAGTAATAGAACTCTATAGTTGAGTTACAGTAATAGAACACTATAGTTACAGTAATAGAACACTATAGTTGAGTTACAGTAATAGAACACTATAGTTACAGTAATATAACACTATAGTTACAGTAATTTAACACTGTAGTTACAGTAATAGGACACTATAGTTACTTTAATATAGCACTATAGTTACAGTAATAGAACTCAAAAGTTACTGTAACTATAGAACACTATAGTTACAGGAATAGAACACTATAGTTGAGTTACAGTAATAGAACACGATAGTTACTGTAATATAACACTATAGTTACAGTAATATAACACTATAGTTACAGTAATAGAACACTATAGTTACAATAATTTAACACTATAGTTACTGTAATATAACACTATAGTTACAGTAGCAGAACACTATAGTTACAGTAACAGAACACTATATTTACAGTAATAGAACACTATAATAGAACACAGTAATAGAACACTATAGTTACAGTAATTTAACACTAGTTACTGTAATATAACACTATAGTTACTGTAATATAACACTATAGTTACAGTAATAGAACACTATAGTTGAGTTTCAGTAATAGGCAATGAAGAAATGTGTCAGAATGTATTCTAAATTAAAGTATATTTATTGACTTTGTCAAATGAATGGAAGACCAGTAATAGAACACTATAGTTGAGTTACAGTAATATAACACTATAGTTGAGTTACAGTAAAAGAACACTATAGTTACAGTAATAGAACATTATAGTTACAGTAATAGAACACTATAGTAGCGATACAGTAATAGAACACTATAATTACATTAATAGAACACTATAGTTACAGTAATAGAACACTATAGTTGAGTTACAGTAATAGAACACTATAGTTACTGTAATATAACACTATAGTTGAGTTACGGTAATAGAACACTGTAGTTACAGTAATAGAACACTGTAGTTACAGTAATAGAACGCTATAGTTACAGTAATAGAACATTATAGTTACTGTAATATAACACTATAGTTGAGTTACAGTAATGGAACACTCTAGTTATAGTAATATCACTCTAGTTACAGTAATAGAAAACTGTAGTTACAGTAATAGAACACTATAGTTACAGTAATAGAACACTATAGTTGAGTTACAGGAATAGAACACTATAGTTGAGTTACAGTAATAGAACACGATAGTTACTGTAATATAACACTATAGTTGAGTTACAGTAATAGAACACGATAGTTACTGTAATATAACACTATAGTTACAGTAATATAACTCTATAGTTACAGTAATAGAACACTATAGTTACAGTAACAGAACACTATAGTTACAGAACACTATAGTTGAAGTAACAGAACACTATAGTTACAGTATTAGAACACTATAGTTACTGTAATATAACACTATAGTTGAGTTTCAGTAATATAACACTATAGTTACAGTAACAGAACACTATAGTTACAGTAACAGAACACAATAGTTACAGTAATAGAACACTATAGTTACAGTAATAGACCACTATAGTTACTGTAATAGACCACTATTAGTTACAGTAATAGAACACTATAGTTACAGTAATTTAACACTATAGTTACAGTAATAGAACACTATAGTTACAGTAATTTAACACTATAGTTACAGTAATAGAACACTATAGTTACAGTAATAGAACACTATAGTTACAGTAATAGAACACTATAGTTACAGTAATAGAACACTATAGTTGAGTTACAGGAATAGAACACTATAGTTGAGTTACAGTAATAGAACACTATAGTTACTGTAATATAACACTATTGTTACAGTAATAGAACTCTATAGTTACAGTAACAGAACACTATAGTTACAGTAATAGAACACTATAGTAACAGTAATAGAATACTATAGCTACAGTAATAGAACACTATAGTTGAGTTACAGTAATAGAACACTATAGTTACAGTAATAGAACACTATAGTTGAGTTACAGTAATAGAACACTATAGTTACAGTAATATAACACTATAGTTACAGTAATTTAACACTGTAGTTACAGTAATAGAACACTATAGTTACTTTAATATAGCACTATAGTTACAGTAATAGAACTCAATAGTTACTGTAACTATAGAACACTATAGTTACAGGAATAGAACACTATAGTTGAGTTACAGTAATAGAACACGATAGTTACAGTAATATAACACTATAGTTACAGTAATAGAACTCTATAGTTACAGTAATAGAACACTATAGTTACAGTAACAGAACACTATAGTTACAGAACACTATAGTTGAAGTAACAGAACACTATAGTTACAGTATTAGAACACTATAGTTACTGTAATATAACACTATAGTTGAGTTTCAGTAATATAACACTATAGTTACAGTAACAGAACACTATAGTTACAGTAACAGAACACAATAGTTACAGTAATAGAACACTATAGTTACAGTAATAAAACACTATAGTTACAGTAATAGACCACTATAGTTACTGTAATAGACCACTATAGTTACAGTAATAGAACACTATAGTTACAGTAATTTAACACTATAGTTACAGTAATAGAACACTATAGTTACAGTAATTTAACACTATAGTTACAGTAATAGAAAACTGTAGTTACAGTAATAGAACACTATAGTTACAGTAATAGAACACTATAGTTACAGTAATAGAACACTATAGTTACAGTAATAGAACACTATAGTTGAGTTACAGGAATAGAACACTATAGTTGAGTTACAGTAATAGAACACTATAGTTACTGTAATATAACACTATAGTTACAGTAATAGAACTCTATAGTTGAGTTACAGTAATAGAACACTATAGTTACAGTAATAGAACACTATAGTTGAGTTACAGTAATAGAACACTATAGTTACAGTAATATAACACTATAGTTACAGTAATTTAACACTGTAGTTACAGTAATAGGACACTATAGTTACTTTAATATAGCACTATAGTTACAGTAATAGAACTCAAAAGTTACTGTAACTATAGAACACTATAGTTACAGGAATAGAACACTATAGTTGAGTTACAGTAATAGAACACGATAGTTACTGTAATATAACACTATAGTTACAGTAATATAACACTATAGTTACAGTAATAGAACACTATAGTTACAATAATTTAACACTATAGTTACTGTAATATAACACTATAGTTACAGTAGCAGAACACTATAGTTACAGTAACAGAACACTATATTTACAGTAATAGAACACTATAATAGAACACAGTAATAGAACACTATAGTTACAGTAATTTAACACTAGTTACTGTAATATAACACTATAGTTACTGTAATATAACACTATAGTTACAGTAATAGAACACTATAGTTGAGTTTCAGTAATAGGCAATGAAGAAATGTGTCAGAATGTATTCTAAATTAAAGTATATTTATTGACTTTGTCAAATGAATGGAAGACCAGTAATAGAACACTATAGTTGAGTTACAGTAATATAACACTATAGTTGAGTTACAGTAAAAGAACACTATAGTTACAGTAATATAACACTATAGTTACAGTAATAGAACATTATAGTTACAGTAATAGAACACTATAGTTGAGTTACAGTAATTTAACTCTATAGTTACAGTAAGATAACACTATAGTTACAGTAATTTAACACTATAGTTACAGTAATAGAACACTATAGTTACAGTAATTTAACACTATAGTTACTGTAATATAACACTATAGTTACAGTAATATAACACTATAGTTACAGTAATATAACTCTATAGTTACAGTAACAGAACACTATATTTACAGTAACAGAACACTATAGTTACAGTAACAGAACACTATAGTTACAGTAACAGAACACTATAGTTACAGTAATAGAACACTATAATAGAACACAGTAATAGAACACTATAGTTACAGTAATTTAACATTTACATTTACATTTTAGTCATTTAGCAGACGCTCTTATCCAGAGCGACTTACAAATTGGTGCATTCACCTTATAATATCCAGTTGAACAACCACTTTACAATAGTGCATCTAAATCTTTTAAGGGGGGGGTTAGAAGGATTACTTTATCCTATCCCAGGTATTCCTTGAAGAGGTGGGGTTTCAGGTGTCTCCGGAAGGTGGTGATTGACTCCGCTGTCCTGGCGTCGTGAGGGAGCTTGTTCCACCATTGGGGTGCCAGAGCAGCGAACAGTTTTGACTGGGCTGAGCGGGAACTGTGCTTCCTCAGAGGTAGGGAGGCGAGCAGGCCAGAGGTGGATGAACGGAGTGCCCTCGTTTGGGTGTAGGGCCTGATCAGAGCCTGAAGGTACGGAGGTGCCGTTCCCCTCACAGCTCCGTAGGCAAGCACCATGGTCTTGAAGCGGATGCGAGCTTCGACTGGAAGCCAGTGGAGAGAGCGGAGGAGCGGGGTGACGTGAGAGAACTTGGGAAGGTTGAACACCAGACGGGCTGCGGCGTTCTGGATGAGTTGTAGGGGTTTAATGGCACAGGCAGGGAGCCCAGCCAACAGCGAGTTGCAATAATCCAGACGGGAGATGACAAGTGCCTGGATTAGGACCTGCGCCGCTTCCTGTGTGAGGCAGGGTCGTACACTGCGAATGTTGTAGAGCATGAACCTACAGGATCGGGTCACCGCCTTGATGTTGGTGGAGAACGACAGGGTGTTGTCCAGGGTCACGCCAAGGCTCTTAGCACTCTGGGAGGAGGACACAATGGAGTTGTCAACCGTGATGGCGAGATCATGGAACGGGCAGTCCTTCCCCGGGAGGAAGAGCAGCTCCGTCTTGCCGAGGTTCAGCTTGAGGTGGTGATCCGTCATCCACACTGATATGTCTGCCAGACATGCAGAGATGCGATTCGCCACCTGGTTGTCAGAAGGGGGAAAGGAGAAGATTAATTGTGTGTCATCTGCATAGCAATGATATGAGAGACCATGTGAGGATATGACAGAGCCAAGTGACTTGGTGTATAGCGAGAATAGGAGTGGGCCAAGAACAGAGCCCTGGGGGACACCAGTTGTGAGAGCACGTGGTGCGGAGACAGATTCTCGCCACGCCAACTGGTAGGAGCAACCTGTCAGGTAGGACGCAATCCAAGCGTGCGCGGTGCCGGAGATGCCCAGCTCGGAGAGGGTGGAGAGGAGGATCTGATGGTTCACGGTATCAAAGGCAGCAGATAGGTCTAGAAGGATGAGAGCAGAGGAGAGAGAGTTAGCTTTAGCAGTGCGGAGAGCCTCCGTGATACAGAGAAGAGCAGTCTCAGTTGAATGCCCAGTCTTGAAACCTGACTGATTAGGATCAAGAAGGTCATTCTGAGAGAGATAGCAAGAGAGCTGGCCAAGGACGGCGCGTTCAAGAGTTTTGGAGAGAAAGGAAAGAAGGGATACTGGTCTGTAGTTGTTGACATCGGAGGGATCGAGTGTAGGTTTTTTCAGAAGGGGTGCAACTCTCGCTCTCTTGAAGACGGAAGGGACGTAGCCAGCGGTCAAGGATGAGTTGATGAGCGAGGTGAGGTAGGGGAGAAGGTCTCCGGAAATGGTCTGGAGAAGAGAGGAGGGGATAGGGTCAAGTGGGCAGGTTGTTGGGCGGCTGGCCGTCACAAGACGCGAGATTTCATCTGGAGAGAGAGGGGAGAAAGAGGTCAAAGCACAGGGTAGGGCAGTGTGAGCAGGACCAGCAGTGTCATTTGACTTAGCAAACGAGGATCGGATGTCGTCAACCTTCTTTTCAAAATGGTTGACGAAGTCATCCGCAGAGAGGGAGGAGGGGGGGAGGGGGAGGAGGATTCAGGAGGGAGGAGAAGGTAGCAAAGAGCTTCCTAGGGTTAGAGGCAGATGCTTGGAGTTTAGAGTGGTAGAAAGTGGCTTTAGCAGCAGAGACAGAAGAGGAAAATGTAGAGAGGAGGGAGTGAAAGGATGCCAGGTCCGCAGGGAGGCGAGTTTTCCTCCATTAACACTAGTTACTGTAATATAACACTATAGTTACAGTAATAGAACACTATAGTTACAGTAATAGAACATTATAGTTACTGTAATATAACACTATAGTTGAGTTACAGTAATGAAACACTGTAGTTACAGTAATATCACTCTAGTTACAGTAATAGAAAACTGTAGTTACAGTAATAGAACACTATAGTTACAGTAATAGAACACTATAGTTACAGTAATAGAACACTATAGTTACAGTAATAGAACACTATAGTTACAGTAATAGAACACTATAGTTGAGTTACAGGAATAGAACACTATAGTTACTGTAATATAACACTATAGTTACAGTAATAGAACGCTATAGTTACAGTAACAGAACGCTATAGTTACAGTAACAGAACACTATAGTTACAGTAACAGAACACAATAGTTACAGTAATAGAACACTATAGTTACAGTAATAAAACACTATAGTTACAGTAATAGACCACTATAGTTACTGTAATAGACCACTATAGTTACAGTAATAGAACACTATAGTTGAGTTACAGGAATAGAACACTATAGTTGAGTTACAGTAATAGAACACTATAGTTACTGTAATATAACACTATAGTTACAGTAATAGAACTCTATAGTTACAGTAATAGAACACTATAGTTACAGTAACAGAACACTATAGTTACAGTAGCAGAACACTATAGTTGCAGTAACAGAACACTATAGTTACAGTAATAGAACACTATAGTTACTGTAATATAACACTATAGTTGAGTTTCAGTAATATAACACTATAGTTACAGTAACAGAACACTATAGTTACAGTAACAGAACACTATAGTTACAGTAACAGAAGACAACAGTTACAGTAATAGAACACAATAGTTACAGTAATAAAACACTATAGTTACAGTAATAAAACACTATAGTTACAGTAATAGACCACAATAGTTACTGTAATAGAAACCTATAGTTACAGTAATAGAACACTATAGTTACAGTAATAGAACACTATAGTTACAATAATTTAACACTATAGTTAATGTAATATAACACTATAGTTACAGTAACAGAACACTATAGTTACAGTAACAGAACACTATATTTACAGTTATAGAACACTATAATAGAACACAGTAATAGAACACTATAGTTACAGTAATTTAACACTAGTTACTGTAATATAACACTATAGTTACTGTAATATAACACTATAGTTACAGTAATATAACACTATAGTTACAGTAACAGAACACTATAGTTACAGTAACAGAACACTATAGTTACAGTAATAAAACCCTATAGTTAGAGTAATAGAACACTATAATAGAACACAGTAATAGAACACTATAGTTACAGTAATTTAACACTAGTTACTGTAATATAACACTATAGTTACTGTAATATTACACTATAGTTACAGTAATAGAACACTATAGTTGAGTTTCAGTAATAGGCAATGAAGAAATGTGTCAGAATGTATTCTAAATTAAAGTATATTTATTGACTTTGTCAAATGAATGGAAGACCAGTAATAGAATACTATAGTGAGTTACAGTAATATAACACTATAGTTGAGTTACAGTAAAATAACACTATAGTTACAGTAATATAACATTATAGTTACAGTAATAGAACATTATAGTAGAGATACAGTAATAGAACACTATAATTACAGTAATAGAACACTATAGTTACAGTAATTTAACACTATAGTTACTGTAATATAACACTATAGTTACTGTAATAGAACACTATAGTAGAGATACAGTAATAGAACACTATAATTACAGTAATAGAACACTATAGTTACAGTAATTTAACACTATAGTTACTGTAATATAACACTATAGTTACAGTAATATAACACTATAGTTACAGTAATAGAACACTATAGTTACAATAATTTAACACTATAGTTACTGTAATATAACACTATAGTTACAGTAGCAGAACACTATAGTTACAGTAACAGAACACTATATTTACAGTAATAGAACACTATAATAGAACACAGTAATAGAACACTATAGTTACAGTAATTTAACACTAGTTACTGTAATATAACACTATAGTTACTGTAATATAACACTATAGTTACAGTAATATAACACTATAGTTACAGTAACAGAACACTATAGTTACAGTAACAGAACAATATAGTTACAGTAATAAAACACTATAGTTACAGTAATAGAACACTATAATAGAACACAGTAATAGAACACTATAGTTACAGTAATTTAACACTAGTTTCTGTAATATAACACTATAGTTACTGTAATATAACACTATAGTTACAGTAATAGAACACTATAGTTGAGTTTCAGTAATAGGCAATGAAGAAATGTGTCAGAATGTATTCTAAATTAAAGTATATTTATTGACTTTGTCAAATGAATGGAAGACCAGTAATAGAACACTATAGTTGAGTTACAGTAATATAACACTATAGTTGAGTTACCGTAAAAGAACACTATAGTTACAGTAATATAACACTATAGTTACAGTAATAGAACATTATAGTTACAGTAATAGAACACTATAGTAGAGATACAGTAATAGATCACTATAATTACATTAATAGAACACTATAGTTACAGTAATAGAACACTATAGTTGAGTTACAGTAATAGAACACTATTGATACAGTAATAGAACACTATAGATACAGTAACATAACACTATAGATACAGTAATAGAACACTATAGTTGAGTTACAGTAATTTAACTCTATAGTTACAGTAATATAACACTATAGTTACAGTAATTTAACACTATAGTTACAGTAATAGAACACTATAGTTACAGTAATTTAACACTATAGTTACTGTAATATAACACTATAGTTACAGTAATATAACACTATAGTTACAGTAATATAACACTATAGTTACAGTAACAGAACACTATAGTTACAGTAACAGAACACTATAGTTACAGTAACAGAACACTATAGTTACAGTAACAGAACACTATAGTTACAGTAATAGAACACTATAATAGAACACAGTAATAGAACACTATAGTTACAGTAATTTAACATTTACATTTACATTTTAGTCATTTAGCAGACGCTCTTATCCAGAGCGACTTACAAATTGGTGCATTCACCTTATAATATCCAGTGGAACAACCACTTTACAATAGTGCATCTAAATCTTTTAAGGGGGGGGTTAGAAGGATTACTTTATCCTATCCCAGGTATTCCTTGAAGAGGTGGGGTTTCAGGTGTCTCCGGAAGGTGGTGATTGACTCCGCTGTCCTGGCGTCGTGAGGGAGCTTGTTCCACCATTGGGGTGCCAGAGCAGCGAACAGTTTTGACTGGGCTGAGCGGGAACTGTGCTTCCTCAGAGGTAGGGAGGCGAGCAGGCCAGAGGTGGATGAACGGAGTGCCCTCGTTTGGGTGTAGGGCCTGATCAGAGCCTGAAGGTACGGAGGTGCCGTTCCCCTCACAGCTCCGTAGGCAAGCACCATGGTCTTGTAGCGGATGCGAGCTTCGACTGGAAGCCAGTGGAGAGAGCGGAGGAGCGGGGTGACGTGAGAGAACTTGGGAAGGTTGAACACCAGACGGGCTGCGGCGTTCTGGATGAGTTGTAGGGGTTTAATGGCACAGGCAGGGAGCCCAGCCAACAGCGAGTTGCAATAATCCAGACGGGAGATGACAAGTGCCTGGATTAGGACCTGCGCCGCTTCCTGTGTGAGGCAGGGTCGTACTCTGCGAATGTTGTAGAGCATGAACCTACAGGATCGGGTCACCGCCTTGATGTTGGTGAAGAACGACAGGGTGTTGTCCAGGGTCACGCCAAGGCTCTTAGCACTCTGGGAGGAGGACACAATGGAGTTGTCAACCGTGATGGCGAGATCATGGAACGGGCAGTCCTTCCCCGGGAGGAAGAGCAGCTCCGTCTTGCCGAGGTTCAGCTTGAGGTGGTGATCCATCATCCACACTGATATGTCTGCCAGACATGCAGAGATGCGATTCGCCACCTGGTTGTCAGAAGGGGGAAAGGAGAAGATTAATTGTGTGTCATCTGCATAGCAATGATATGAGAGACCATGTGAGGATATGACAGAGCCAAGTGACTTGGTGTATAGCGAGAATAGGAGTGGGCCAAGAACAGAGCCCTGGGGGACACCAGTGGTGAGAGCACGTGGTGCGGAGACAGATTCTCGCCACGCCACCTGGTAGGAGCGACCTGTCAGGTAGGACGCAATCCAAGCGTGCGCAGTGCCGGAGATGCCCAGCTCGGAGAGGGTGGAGAGGAGGATCTGATGGTTCACGGTATCAAAGGCAGCAGATAGGTCTAGAAGGATGAGAGCAGAGGAGAGAGAGTTAGCTTTAGCAGTGCGGAGAGCCTCCGTGACACAGAGAAGAGCATTCTCAGTTGAATGCCCAGTCTTGAAACCTGACTGTTTAGGATCAAGAAGGTCATTCTGAGAGAGATAGCAAGAGAGCTGGCCAAGGACGGCGCGTTCAAGAGTTTTGGAGAGAAAGGAAAGAAGGGATACTGGTCTGTAGTTGTTGACATCGGAGGGATCGAGTGTAGGTTTTTTCAGAAGGGGTGCAACTCTCGCTCTCTTGAAGACGGAAGGGACGTAGCCAGCGGTCAAGGATGAGTTGATGAGCGAGGTGAGGTAGGGGAGAAGGTCTCCGGAAATGGTCTGGAGAAGAGAGGAGGGGATAGGGTCAAGTGGGCAGGTTGTTGGGCGGCCGGTCGTCACAAGACGCGAGATTTCATCTGGAGAGAGAGGGGAGAAAGAGGTCAAAGCACAGGGTAGGGCAGTGTGAGCAGGACCAGCAGTGTCGTTTGACTTAGCAAACGAGGATCGGATGTCGTCAACCTTCTTTTCAAAATGGTTGACGAAGTCATCCGCAGAGAGGGAGGAGGGGGGGGAGCGGGAGGAGGATTCAGGAGGGAGGAGAAGGTAGCAAAGAGCTTCCTAGGGTTAGAGGCAGATGCTTGGAGTTTAGAGTGGTAGAAAGTGGCTTTAGCAGCAGAGACAGAAGAGGAAAATGTAGAGAGGAGGGAGTGAAAGGATGCCAGGTCCGCAGGGAGGCGAGTTTTCCTCCATTAACACTAGTTACTGTAATATAACACTATAGTTACAGTAATAGAACACTATAGTTACAGTAATAGAACATTATAGTTACTGTAATATAACACTATAGTTGAGTTACAGTAATGAAACACTCTAGTTACAGTAATATCACTCTAGTTACAGTAATAGAAAACTGTAGTTACAGTAATAGAACACTATAGTTACAGTAATAGAACACTATAGTTACAGTAATAGAACACTATAGTTACAGTAATAGAACACTATAGTTGAGTTACAGGAATAGAACACTCTAGTTACTGTAATATAACACTATAGTTACAGTAATAGAACGCTATAGTTACAGTAACAGAACGCTATAGTTACAGTAACAGAACACTATAGTTACAGTAACAGAACACTATAGTTGCAGTAACAGAACACTATAGTTACAGTAATGGAACACTATCGTTACTGTAATACAACACTATAGTTGAGTTTCAGTAACATAACACTATAGTTACAGTAACAGAACACTATAGTTACAGTAACAGAACACTATAGTTACAGTAACAGAACACAACAGTTACAGTAATAGAACACAATAGTTACAGTAATAAAACACTATAGTTACAGTAATAAAACACTATAGTTACAGTAATAGACCACTATAGTTACTGTAATAGAACACTATAGTTACAGTAATTTAACACTATAGTTACAGTAATAGAACACTATAGTTACAGTAATTTAACACTATAGTTACTGTAATATAACACTATAGTTACAGTAATATAACACTATAGTTACAGTAATAGAACACTATAGTTACAGTAACAGAACACTATAGTTACAGTAACAGAACACTATAGTTACAGTAATAGAACACTATAATAGAACACAGTAATAGAACACTATAGTTACAGTAATTTAACACCAGTTACTGTAATATAACACTATAGTTACAGTAACAGAACACAACAGTTACAGTAATAGAACACAATAGTTACAGTAATAAAACACTATAGTTACAGTAATAAAACACTATAGTTACAGTAATAGACCACTATAGTTACTGTAATAGAACACTATAGTTACAGTAATTTAACACTATAGTTACAGTAATAGAACACTATAGTTACAGTAATTTAACACTATAGTTACTGTAATATAACACTATAGTTACAGTAATATAACACTATAGTTACAGTAATAGAACACTATAGTTACAGTAACAGAACACTATAGTTACAGTAACAGAACACTATAGTTACAGTAATAGAACACTATAATAGAACACAGTAATAGAACACTATAGTTACAGTAATTTAACACCAGTTACTGTAATATAACACTATAGTTACAGTAATAGAACACTATAGTTACAGTAATGTAACACTATAGTTGAGTTTCAGTAATAGGCAATGAAGAAATGTGTCAGAATGTATTCTAAATTCAAGTATATTTAATGACTTTGTCAAATGAATGGATTCACATACAAGACATTATCAAGCATTACAAGATGGTCAGAGAGAGAGAGAGAGAGTGAGAGAGAGAGAGAGAGAATCTCACCACAGCAGGTCAGGAACACATAACAGAAAGAACAATGAATCTTAGACCCTTTTATAAGCATCTGAGTTGTTTGGATTCAAAACCAGAGTTGTTGACCAATAGTATTACTGTAAAGTTAACCTCCAATCAGATATCAGACTTACAGGATGTAACCTCTACTTCTCAGACGTGAGCCAATGGGGGTTGGAGAGACCAACACGGAGAGTGTTGAATTCCAGGCAACACGTAGCAAATTCTTGAATTCAGTTGGTACGAAGAGTCACTTCTGGGGCTGAGCTGTCCTACAGAGTTACTTCATCGTCTCTATGAGGTCTTCTTGTGTATGATTGTCTGTTCTGTCTCAGGCATGGTGAAGCTGGAGAGAGAAGACGAGCTGGAGCTGGTGATCCCAGATCGTCCCCAAGCCCAGGTCTCCATGGACGCAGACTCAACCTTCTTTGGCATCATACGGCTGAACTGACTACCAGGAGACAGAAGTCACCAGCGGGAGGTGTGGGACTTGATGCCATGAGCAGGATTATGCTTTTTTTTTTGTGGATGTCCTCCTCTGACAGGATGATGTGGAGTGGAAGATGGGTGGGAGCAGAAGTGTTATTTTTCTAAACTATTTTCATGTGAATAATCTGCCAGTATGAAATAGACCTTGAATGCTGTTGTGCTGAGTATGGGTGATGTCCAGCGTACGTTAAATGTTTTGTTTCCATATGTGTCAATAGTTCAAGTGTAATAAAGTTTTCTGGTAGTCCTGGTCCACCTGGTTGGTTGTGTGCTATGCATAACTCTATCAACAGGGTTTTCTCTGTGTGTGTGTCTGTGTGTGTGTGTGTGTGTGTGTGTGTGTGTGTGTGTGTGTGTGTGTGTGTGTGTGTGTGTGTGTGTGTGTGTGTGTGTGTGTGTGTGTGTGTGTGTGTGTGTGTGTGTGTGTGTGTGTGTGTGTGTTCTGTCATCACAGAGTATTTCTGTGTGTTTGTTGATACCTTTCAGGATTTCCTTCCTCCCACTCTCCTCGTTTATTTATTCTTCCTTTCTATTTCGGAAAGGTTTCTGTTTTCCCAGGACTATAGCAGGAACAAACAGAGGATAAATATACCTGGATAGGTTCCGTTTCCCCAGGACTATAGCAGGAACAAACAGAGGATCAATATACCTGGCTAGGAGGGACAGATTTTCCAGACCGGTTGACATAAAATCTATTCTAAATGACACAATAATTGTGATTATCAAACATGTCACATGTCTAAATAAGGACATGTTTTATGGTTATTTTCAATGCCACAGCCCATTTTATTGTATTTTTATTTTTATTTCTATTCTATAAAAGAGCTTATTTTGATACACTAATAACAAACGTGTCAATAATAATACGTGTAATTTCTGTCCGTCTCCGACTTGTAGATATGTATCTCTGTAGTGTAACAATGTGTAATGAGTTTGTTGAGTAAACAGAAGGTCCACAAAGCGTATCTGGTGTCCACAGCCTTTTTTTCATCTCTTTTTTTTTTTTTTTTTTAATGACCGTCAGCTATAAATGGCTGAGATGGGTGTTGAGGACTGATGTAGCTCAGTGTCGCGTTGTTAGGACAGAGACAGGAGAATGATCAGACCCACAGCTACCACATTCAGCTTAGTGCTACTGCTAGTCCTACTGCTGTACTGCTCTCTGTCTCACAGTCTCATGCAGTTCAACACTGTGACTGGAAGGCTACATGATGACCAACAGGTAGGCTGGCGAAATCTTTTCAATATAAAAGTCAGAGAAGTAATGTAGATTTAATGGATCTGATTCAATGAAACATTCTCACTTGATGAGTAACCTTGCCTGAGACCTGAACACGTGCGTTAGCTTTCTGAGTTAATTTGAAGGGTTTAACTCAGAGGAAAAGCATGTTCTTGTGGCAGGCAGGAGACCAGTGTTTAAACCCAGTTGGTGTCACCTTTGACACATCTGAATACAGAGCTCAGTAACACTGTACTGTCACGGCTTCTTAGGTTGATTTTACATATATGGAATTAGACTATTGAGTGACAGGTTTTGGTCACTGGAAGGCTTTTGGTTTGCTGAAATAGCATGTCAAACAGACATTGTTATTTTGACGATGGAGAGTACTTTTCTGCTTCATTTTATTTCATACATCAAAACCCTTTATATTTCTGCTTAATTTTATTTCATACATCAAAACACTTTATAGACGGTGTTGAAAGCTTTGTAGTTTCTCTCATCTTTCTCGTTTCAAGGAGACAACTTCCTGGCGGTTCAGGAACCTATCATCTGTTCCTGAGGGGCTGGACGTGAGGCTGAGGAAGCTGGACGTGTCCAACAACGTTATAAGACATATAAACAGCCAGAGTCTGGGTCTTCCATCCCTACTGAGACTGGACCTCAGCTACAACCAGCTGGAGATCATATCTGAAGGGGCTTTCAGAGACGTGGCCCAGCTTCAAGAGCTGAACTTGGCCAGGAATGCATTGAACCACAATGTGGACAGTAACAGCCAAGCTCTTGGGTCTCTCCACAGACTGAGGAGGTTGGATATCTCTATGAACGGTCTGGATGATGACGCGGCGGAACTTTACCTTCGTGACAAATCAATTCTAGAACACCTAGATCTCATGGGCAACGTTTTGACGCGACTCACGACCAAGCTGTTTGCAGAGAGCCTGAGCGTGAGAAGCATTCGCATCGAGAACAATCTGATCACGGCAATAGAGGAGGGAACGTTTGAACCGTTGAAGAAACTCAAGATCTTAAATTTAGCCAGAAATAATCTAGTCTACATCTGTGATTTTAAACTCCATCAGGTGAAACTCTTGAATCTTAGCAGGAATTCCATAGAGTTCTTTGTCACCCGTGAGGACGGTCACCCATACGAGTTGGAGATCTTAGATCTGAGCTTCAACAACCTCATCTATTTCCCCATGGTTCCCAAGACCAACAGGTTGAGATACCTCCACCTACAGAACAACATGGTGGGGACCTTAGAGACAGACACCCTAATATCAGAGGCAGACTCTCTGTACAGAGAACTAACAAGTGAAGATGAGGTAAATTATCCTGCAGACAACAACATATACTCTAACTGGAAACTGATGCCGTTAGTTTACATGGACCTCAGTAGTAACCACTTCAGGTCTCTACCTGTGGAGACTCTGAGCCATCTGACGTCTTTGGTGACGCTGAACCTCAGCCAGAACTGTCTACAGGACATCAGCTATAACACAACGAAGTGCTGCAGCGACCATGTTGGAGGCTACCACCAACCTTCCTTGACCTTTCCGTCCCTACGCTACCTCGACCTGCAGAACAACGGCCTTCGACAACTCTCCACCTTCTTCCTGGAAGCCCTACCAAACATAGAGACATTAAACCTGAAGGAGAACTCTGTGAGGCCTTGTGATCCAAAGGACCAACTGGGACCATCTCAGACAACGAGAGTTAGTCCTAATAATATGTCCTCCTGTGTTTCCTTCTGGAATATCAAAACTCTGAGAAGTCTAGATCTCCAAGACAACGGGATCAAAACACTCCATCGGAACACATTTGAAAGAACCCCTTTGGTTTCTCTCAACCTGGCCAGCAATGTAGATATAATCTTGGATATTGGCGCTCTAGAAGGGTTGCAGAGTAGTCTCCAGTCTCTGAGTATCAGTGGGAACAACATGGCAACCTCAGCCTTGTCTCTGCCTTGTCTGAAAGCATTGAGACGACTCAACATGTCCAACAACAATGTAGATGTCTTCCCGAGCATCATCGGCTGTTCTCCTTTGATGGAACTTGACGTGAGAAATAACAGTCTAACGTCTATGAATGAATCTTTGGTTGATCGTTTGTCTCAATGTCTTGATGTGTTGTATGTCAGTGGCAACTCTTTCAACTGCTGTGACACCAAATGGCTAAAAGCCCTAAACAAAGAGAAAGTGAAGATTCCGGACCTTGACCATGCTGTGTGCCTCAGTGTCAACGGTACTCTGTTGACTGGCCTTCTGCGTAACCATTCACTGCACTGTTCATTGGAACTTAGCCCAAAAATAACAGAACCAAACCTTGGGCAAATAATAATAATAATTTTGTTTGTGTCTACAGTATTGATATTACTTGTATTTGTGAAGAAGGTTTGTTGCAACACAGGGTCATTCATTGTATAATGATTGTGCATGTAAAACCAAGAGCTGTGTTCCAATACCCATACTAACATACTGTATACTACATACTTAATGTGTATTTATTACATACTATTAGTTCATTTTAGTATACCGAGCGTACTAGCGCTTCGCCTGTCTACCGGAAGTTGATGCTGTTGCTATGCAACCTCTTGCTACCTGTAACATATTACTAGCTCGACCTACGGAAGAGTGACTACGGAAGAGTGACTACCGGAGAGTGACTACCGGAGAGTGACTACGGAAGAGTGACTACAGGAGAGTGACTACCGGAGAGTGCGCTCTGGGCGTAAATTCAGAGCGCACACTGGATGCTCTGGCCGTGGGGTAGGCTTGCTGGCTAACGTTGGCTAGCTACTTCCAGAAACAAATGAGAGAGCACCTCACTCTGACCATTTTACTCCCCCTAGCAGAGCTGTTTTCATGTTATCCAGAGCGTTGGTGACTGTAACTGTGCTGCCAGCAACAATTTAATTATGCCTTTTTTTTGGGGCCGACGTTTATCAGTTATTCTGCGCTCTGACACACTATGGATATGTTCGTAAATTCACTCTGGTGTACCAGAGTGTTGTCAGATTGTCTGTTCTAAAATTAACAAATTGCCAGCCAAAATAACATGTAACGTAACTTATTTGAAAAGTCATTACTTTATTATCAACATTTTCCGCTCTCCTATGACTCCGGCTGCATATTTTCCACCCCCATTTTCTAAAGAATTACATTATGGGACCTAAAAGCACAGAAATAGTGTCCACTGCTTGTATACTATGACCAATAAGCATACTACATACTCAAAGTACGTCACAAATAGCATGGTTAGTGCGTTTGTATGAGTATTCGAACACAGCTGTTTTGTTGTTGTTGGAAGTTATCTGCAGCTATTAGGTTTACTCCAGGTTATAACACCAATGCATTATATTAGGTTTACTCCAGGTTATAACACCAATGCATTATATTAGGTTTACTCCAGGTTATAACACCAATGCATTATATTAGGTTTACTCCAGGTTATAACATCAATGCATTATATTAGGTTTACTCCAGGTTATAACATCAATGCGTTAGACTAATAGGTTTACTCCAGGTTATAACACCAATGCATTATATTAGGTTTACTCCAGGTTATAACATCAATGCATTAGACTAATGCCCACATTTCAGAGGTTGTTGTGACTAAATATGCCACGCTAACATGTGTCCACTGATAGCCTAGGGATACATTCTGATCCATAGACACCATACTTCCTTAATGTCAGTCTTTCAACCACACGTCAAGTCATGTCACTCTGATAGTAACAAGCTCGTCTCCAGGCTGAGAGAGAGAGACACACACAGAGAGAGAGAGAGACACACACAGAGAGAGAGAGAGACACACAGAGAGAGAGAGAGACACACACACAGAGGGAGAGACACACACACACACAGAGAGAGAGAGAGAGAGAGACAGAGAGAGACAGCGAAAGAGAGAGACAGAGAGAGAAGAGAGACTGTATATATACATAATATGACATTTGAATTGTCTTTATTATTTTGGAACTTCTGTGAGTGTAATGTTTACTGGTCATTTTTATTGTTTATTTCACTTTTGTTTATTATCTACTTAATTTGCTTTTTCAATGTTAACACATGCCAATAAAACCCCTTGAATTAGAGAGATAGATAGAGAGAGAGATGCAGGGACCTTTTCACTGTGCATTTCTCCTCTCCTGTCTGTTGGTGTTTAGCCAAGTATGTCACAAAAACGTCCATTGATATGCTCAAGGACTGGTGGGTTCTGAAAAATGTGGATGTTTTCAAGCAATAAGATGAGCTCCTTGTGGTAAATGCAGCACATGCATGCATGGGAAACCATCATAAAATGCAACATAGAAGCTGAAGAAGGAGCAAAACACCATAAATACACAGAGAAATGTATATATTTTTTCATAAAGCATTCTCTGAATTTGGGGCACGGCAAACCACCTCTGGTTTAGTTCTCATAACATCTTTGGTTGAGTTGAGTTCAGTGGCGACCTGTCCTTCAGGGCACGTGGGACAGAGCTGTTTAGCTTTCTTTTTGTTTGTTTGTTTTGTTGTTGCCTGTTTTGCATGTCATTTTGGCATTAATACGTGTCACATATCAGTTTGCAAACAATGTAAAAAAAAAGAGGAAAAAACAGTTAATAAAGCTGCATACAAAACATGGTCTCTTTCTGGTTTTCTTGAGTAAGGCAGCTCCAAAATGCAGGTGTTTCAGAGTAGCTCAGTGCTTTCTGTGGTGGTAGGGCAGCTCCAAAATGCAGGTGTTTCAGCCTAGCTCAGTGCTTTCTGTGGTGGTAGCGCAGCTCCATAATGCAGGTGTTTCAGCCTAGCTCAGTGCTTTCTGTGGTGGTGGGGCAGCTCCAAAATGCAGGTGTTTCAGCCCATCTCAGTGCTTTCTGTGGTGGTGGGGCAGCTCCATAATGCAGGTGTTTCAGCCTAGCTCAGTGCTTTCTGTGGTGGTGGGGCAGCTCCAAAATGTAGGTGTTTCAGCCTAGCTCAGTGCTTTCTGTGGTGGTGGGGCAGCTCCAAAATGCAGGTGTTTCAGCCCATCTCAGTGCTTTCTGTGGTGGTGGGGCAGCTCCAAAATGCAGGTGTTTCAGCCCAGCTCAGTGCTTTCTGTGGTGGTGGGGCAACTCCAAAAGGCAGGTGTTTCAGCCTAGCTCAGTGCTGTCTGTGGTGGTGGGGCAAGCCAGCAGAAAATACAGAGCGTACTGGTTGATAATCTCTCCAGTTACGCCGTGATTGGCTCAGTGTTCTGTCACTCATGGGGACACTACGTCACTGCCAAATCTACGGGGAGAACTAAAAAATTCAAGCCCCCTTGGGTACTGCCATAGAGTTATATTAGAAGTGCCCATCCAAGAATGCTCAAGGTCATTGGCCACAGATAAAACTACATCTAATCCAGTTATATCTACCGTACCTTTGATTGGACTGATAATGTCAGCATCATACTTTCAAAATCTTAGCTAGCAGATATCATTATGAAACAAGTAGACAATCTTCTGGCAAATCCTTTTCTATCTTTTCAATCCTTGACATATAAAGAGAAATTATAGATAAAACGTATGGGTGCTCATTGGCCATAAACATTACACAACAAGTTGGACATTGTAAATTCAACAATGAGTGGTTTGGAAGGAATCAGCGGTTAACTGCATACGTTGCAAAGCAATCACTAGCCTGCTATTCAGTGGAGAGGGTGTGAGGTCCAAGTCTTGGTTTAAGGATCTCTTTTCCAAGCTTAAAAGGATAAACATTCCCTCGCAGCACACCATGGGCCAGAAAAAGTTGAATACATTGACCACGCTGTCAATCCAGCATGACTACTGCCTTGTTAAAAACAACTGGAAACTCGGAACTGGGAAATCTCAGACTTCAATGAGTTCAAGACAACTGGGAACTCTGAAAAAAAGAGCTCCGACTAGGAAAACTCGGAATTCCAAGTCGGGAACTCAAGCCTCTTTCTAGATATGGCGGATGTGGCGGATATGGGATATGGCTATTGCTGTTCTGTTCAGGGACTTTCCAAGACTACTATGAGTCAGGTAACTTCACGGCCGGCTCTAAAAAGGTCCTGGGGGGAGGTGGTGCGAGGGAGTGCACAGGCAAGTGTGTTGCAAAAGGAGGAGAGAGAGAACGATAACGATTAGTATCGTTGGAGAAAGAGGACGTGCTGGTTCTGGAAGAGGATTGTTCCATACTACCGAATTACTGTCATTTTCACCTTTGGGATTAACGTGAGTTCATTCGATGGAGCTAGCTACCAGCCAGAGTGATGCTTGCTAGCTACCCACCAGAATGATAGACATCAAATAATTGTTACCAACACCAGAGGAGAGCTATGAGTTGAAGTGATTTAGTTATAAAAGATTCCCGTGGAAGTAATTGAACTTCCTGTTTATGTCCTGAAAGAAGAGGACATCTGAAGTTGTGGACTTTTCAGTTGTTTGACTTTACATAGTAGTGCAAGGATAAGAAGGGACACTGTCAATAACAAACATGTAGGCCTAATTAGCCATTCAAAGGAGAATAATATTTCCGTGACAACGTTGCAGACTTCCTCTATTATTTGAGTCCCTGCTGGACCTCATACAGACTCCATGAACACCGTAACGGCTGTCATTCTTTATTTCAGTTTTGTTTCGTTATTGTGATATCTGAGATAAATGCTGTAAGACTGCTAGGTTGTATTGCTATGTTTTCATTGGTTGTCTTCAAGCTAGGCTGCACGTGAGGTAGGTTATTCTGTGAACTGTGAAATTGTGCCTGATAGTGTTGTTGCCTAAAACTGACAATATATTTTCATTATTTTAAAGCAGAACTTTCTTTTCATTACTACTGCCTTGGAGTAGGGGACCTAACCTGCCTTAGGTATTGGGATGTATTACAGGTGGATTCTCCATGGTATTAACCCACATAATCTGAGGGGCTGCATACAGTGAGTTATTTGTAACATTTCACCCTATACTATTAGGAAAGGTGCCACTACTACTAAGTACTGTGGTGAGGTTACATGAGTTGGGCAACAGAGACACAGCTCTGTTTATTGTTCAACTTCCCAAGACTGATCTGAGAAAAAACCTTATAAAAACAGCTATTTCCTACCTGTTACATAGAGCGCCGACCTGAAGATCACTGACGACATGATTCAAACTATTTTTTTTTCCTGAGTTTCCAGTTGTCTTGAAAGCACCATAAATCCACAGAATGCCAGATTGATGACAAAGGTTGATGACAGAATTTGCCCACAATAGGGACCCCTGCGCCACCTTCCTGTTCGAGTGAGCACAGCACAATGAGGTGAGTCCAAAAATGTATTTTATGATGCTGCATAAATTATGTAATATACCAGGGAGATATGTATACTGTAGCTAAGAAAGTAATACTAAGTGTATGTTGTGTAGTAAGCTGTTAGTAGCCCATGTGCCTCACCCTAATAATTTGGTCCCTTTCCCCCTCATAACTTAGCCTACTGTTCTGACTTGGTGGCGCATGTAGCCTATAGCCTGTTTTAGATAAAAGTAATCATTGAATATTGTAAGAACTTTCATTGTCTGCTTTTTAACATTTTTTATTTTTTATAATTATATTTTTTTAATTTATTGAATATACAATATACTTGCAGGGAAGCCGCCCAACAACTACATCATACCAGTCATCCAACAGACTCCCATTCAGAGCGACACACAGAAGCATCCAGGGTCAATGCCCTGCTCAAGGGCACGTTGACAGATCTACCACCAGGCCAAAAAACGTGAACCCGAACCCTCCAAGATCCCCCCCATAGTTCCCCAGTAGCTGTCCCTCCACCATTCGAGACCCCTCCTACAACCCCCCCCAGGAAGAAAAATAAAAAATACAATTCATTCCATTCCATTCCCCACCCCCAAGAACCCCCCAATGCACCAACAACCAAGAGAATGAACTAAAGAGAAAAAAGGAAAAGACAGAAGAAAACATCAAACAACAATGCAAAAAAAAATACAACAAAATAATACATTTAAAACAAAGGACATCAAGGACAAGTGAAATCATAACAGCAATGCCAACTGTATGTTTGTGTGCATGTCTGGCACTATTACATGTATGTGTGTGTTCTTGTATGTGTTTATTTGAATGAGAGCGTGTGTATATGCATGTGTACAAACAACTGCCCGCATCAGCCTCAGGCAAACCGGCATTAGTTGTAAAAACACTGTCCCTCAGTGTCATTCAAATGTACTTTTTATTATGTTTTATTTTTGAATTTTTATTGAGACATGATGTCCCAGATGTGCTCAATTGGATTCAGGTCTGGGGAACGGGCGGGCCAGTCCATAGCATCAATGCCTTCCTCTTGCAGGAACTGCTGACACACTCCAGCCACATGAGGTCTAGCATTGTCTTGCATTAGGAGGAACCCAGGGCCAACCGCACCAGCATATGGTCTCACAAGGGGTCTGAGGATCTCATCTCGGTACCTAATGGCAGTCAGGCTACCTCTGGCGAGCACATGGAGGGCTGTGCGGCCCCCCAAAGAAATGCCACCCCACACCATGACTGACCCACCGCCAAACCGGTCATGCTGGAGGATGTTGCAGGCAGCAGAACGTTCTCCACGGTGTCTCCAGACTCTGTCACGTCTGTCACGTGCTCAGTGTGAACCTGCTTTCATCTGTGAAGAGCACAGGGCGCCAATGGCGAATTTGCCAATCTTGGTGTTCTCTGGCAAATGCCAAACGTCCTGCACGGTGTTGGGCTGTAAGCACAACCGCCACCTGTGGACGTTGGGCCCTCATACCACCTTCATGGAGTCTGTTTCTGACCATTTGAGCAGACACATGCACATTTGTGGCCTGCTGGAGGTCATTTTGCAGGGCTCTGGCAGTGCTTCTCCTGCTCCTCCTTGCACAAAGGCGGAGGTAGCGGTCCTGCTGCTGGGTTGTTGCCCTCCTACGGCCTCCTCCACGTCTCCTGATGTACTGGCCTGTCTCCTGGTAGCGCCTCCATGCTCTGGACACTACGCTGACAGACACAGCAAACTTTCTTGCCACAGCTCGCATTGATGTGCCATCCTGGATGAGCTGCACTACCTGAGCCACTTGTGTGGGTTGTAGACTCCGTCTCATGCTACCACTAGAGTGAAAGCACTGCCAGCATTCAAAAGTGACCAAAACATCAGCCAGGAAGCATAGGAACTGAGAAGTGGTCTGTGGTTACCACCTGCAGAACCACTCCTTTATTGGGGGTGTCTTGCTAATTGCCTATAATTTCCACCTGTTGTCTACTCCATTTGCACAACAGCATGTGAAATTTATTGTCAATCAGTGTTGCTTCCTAAGTGGACAGTTTGATTTCACAGAAGTATGATTGACTTGGAGTTACATTGTGTTGTTTAAGTGTTCCCTTTATTTTTTTGAGCAGTGTATATCAACTCATACACCATGTACCATGGAATCGGTACATCAAAAATCTCTTCCCAACTATTTTGCAATCTGTATGGCACAGTTGTCAACATCCTGGTCCTCAAATGAAACTGGTATACTTTCCTATTTATGCTATTTTTATTCCTCCGCCAGTTTTGATCCTTTATATTGGGCAGAAAGACCAGTTCCCTACCTCCTCCCGCTGCCACCTGCCTCCTCCATTTTTGGGGTAATGCTGTAATCAATTGGTTGTACTCTTGGATTGAGCAGACCTTCCCATACAATTCTGATAACTCCACAAAGGACATAACTCTACCATTCCAATTTACAATATAATTTAAGAATAAAATACCCTTTTCAAACATCTTTCCCATAAATACAGGTATTTTATCAACCAGCATGTTTGAGTTCAGCCATAATATTTGTTCTATCTTTTCAGGGGGATGAAATTGTAGCCAACTCTGCAATGCTTGTTTGAAAAAGAGAGATACTTTGAAAAAATGGATAATTTTCAATTAATCGAAAATGAGACATGGCAATCTGCCTATAGCTAATTTTAGATACATGTAATCATTGAATATTGTAAGAGCTTTCATTGTCTGCTTATATGCCCCCTTTATTTATCCTACGGTTCTGACTTGGTGTACAGGTAATAATGGCCCATGTTCTGAATTCTGTCCCTGTACATTTCAGAAGTGCTGAAGAAATAGTTATATTGACTATGTCCATCCGGGCTCGCTCATTAATGTCTTAATTGAAATTATGGTTTGCCTCTTATCTGCTCGTTGTCTCCTTATGGCATAGTTTATACATCTCAATTGTCAGTAGAAACCACTTTTTCCCAGCAGTGGTGTGTTTTCCAAAACCAGTGCGTGATGACGCAAAATGTACTTTTTCACGGAAGTTTGTTCGAATCAAATCTAAATGTTCAATGTATTAAATGTCCAATGTGTTTCTATCCCATTTTCAACTGTACCGATAGTGTTGTGTAGTCAATGTGCCTCCTCTGGTCTTGGCATGTGCTCTCCAGCCAACAGCTCCCAGATACAGTGCTGGTAGGCTAGTCTACATGATGACATTATGGATAAGAGCGAGAATCTTGCTCTTCTGTCCATAATCATCTCATCACGTTGTATTTTTTAATTTGGTACATTTATTTGGAATTTAACCGCAAAAGTTATTATTTTGTGCACAATGTCATCACGGGCAGTCTTAAATCCGGAACAAGTTAATTTGATGGAAACATGCAAATAGTTTATACACTACAGGAAAAGAAGGATGGAGCATGTCCCCATTCTCATCGACAGGGCTGTAGTTGAGCTGATTGAGAGCTTCAAGTCCCTTGGTGTCCACATCACCAACAAATTATCATGGTCCAAGCACACCAAGACAGTCGAGAAGAGGGCACGACAAAACCTATTCCCCCTCAGGAGACTGAAAAGATTTGGTATGGGTACTCAGATCCTCAAAAAGTTCTACAGCTGCACCATTGAGAGCATCCTGACTGGTTGCATCACAGCCTGGTATGGCAACTGCTCGGCCTCCGACCGCAAGGCACTACAGAGGATAGTGCGTACGGCCCAGTACATCACTGGGGCTAAGCTTCCTGCCATCCAGGACCTCTATACCAGACGATGTCAGAGGAAGGTCCTATAAATTGTCAATGACTCCAGCCACCCTAGTCACAGACTGTTCTCTCTGCTACCGCACGGCAAGCAGTACCTGGAGCACCAAGTCTAGGTCCAAAAGGTTTCTTAACAGCTTCTACCCCCAGGAACATCTAATGAAATGGCTACCCGGACTATTTGCATCCCCCCCCCCCCCCCCACCCCACCCCCTCTTTTACGCTGCTGCTACTCTCTGGTTATCTGTGCATAGTTACTTTAATAACTCTACCTACATGTACATATTACCTCAATTACCTTGACTAACAGCACATTGACTCTGTACCGGTACCCCCTGTATATAGCCTTGTTACTGTTATTTTACTGCTGCTCTTTAATTATTTGTTATTTTTTACTTATCTATGTTTTTACTTAACTCTTATTTTTCTTAAAACTGCATTGTTGGATAAGGGCTTGTAAGTAAGTAGTTCAGCATTTCAAGGTAAGGTCTACACCTGTTGTATTCGGCGCATGTGACTGATAAAATTTGATGTGTATGCATATCCTTGCTTCAGATACTGGGCTACAGGCAGTTAGATTTGGGTCTGTCATTTTAGGGCCTGGGCTACAGGCAGTTAGATTTGGGTCTGTCATTTTAGGGCCTGGGCTACAGGCAGTTAGATTTGGGTCTGTCATTTTAGGGCCTGGGCTACAGGGAGTTAGATTTGGGTATGTCATTGTCGGTGAACATTTTTAAAATAGGGTCCAAATGTGAAATTATATATACTTTTACTTTTGATAGTTAAGTATATTTAAAACCAAATACTTTTAGACTTTTACTCAAGTAGTATTTTACTGGGTGTCATCAAGGCAAAGGGTGGCTGCTTTGAAGAATCTAAAATATCCAATATATTTTGATTTGTTTAACACTTTTTTGGTTACTACATGATTCCATATGTGTTATTTCATAGTTCGATTGTCTTCACTATAATTCTACAATGTAGAAAATAGTAAAAATAAAGAAAAACCCTGGAATGAGTAGGTGTGTCCAAACTTTTGTTTTTTATTTTTAATAAATTAGCAAAAATTTCTAAAAAACTATTTCCACTTAGTCATTATGGGGTAACATAACAAAATGTGGAAAAAGTCAAGGGGTCTGAATACTTTCCGAAAACACTGGTTATGGCCAATATACCACAGTTAAGGGCTGTTCTTAAAAACTTCTTATGGGCAGGTGGGACGGTAATGTCCCACCTGGCCAACATCCGGTGAAATTGCAGAGCGCCAAATTCAAAATACAGAAATACTCATAATAAACATTCATAAAATATACAAGTGTTATACATCGGCTTAAAGATTAATTTCTTGTTAATCCAGTCGCTGTGTCAGATTTCAAAAAGGCTTTACGGCAAAAGCATACCATGCGATTATCTGAGGACAGCGCCCCACTTACAAAAGCATACAAACATTTTCCAGCCAAGTAGAGGAGTCACAAAAGTCAGAAATAGGGGGGTGAATAATTATGCACGCTCAAGTTCTGTTTTTTTGTCTTATTTCTTGCTTGTGTCACAATAAAAAATATTTTGCATCTTCAAAGTGGTAGGCATGTTGTGTAAATCAAATGATACAACCCCCCCAAAAATCAATTTTAATTCCAGGTTGTAACGCAACAAAATAGGAAAAATGCCACTGTATGTTAGGGAAGATGAAAGAGAATATTAAAATGCAGGTATCTTACATCACCGGTTAGAACACTGGACCAGTAACCGAAAGGTCACTAGTTCGAATCCCAGAGCAAAAGGTGAAAAATATGCCGATGTGCCCTTGAGCAAGGCACTTTTAAACACTAATTGTTCATGGAAATCGCTCTGGATAAGAGCGTCTGCTAAATTACAAAAAATGTAAATGTCAGGAAGGGAAGGATGAAGATAGGACTGTCTTGTGGCAGTTGCAGACTGATAGTCAACTTCAAAACATTTTCGCAAAAGGTGGTCGGATCAAATAGGTATTTAATTTCCCATGGAGCCTTGTGTAAATAAGTAAAGTATGTGAATGTATGGATGTTAAGCCTGCTTGTTGTACTACAGTACTGTACCACGTCTGGATGTTAAGCCTGCTTGTTGTACTACAGTACACGTCTCTCTCTCTCTCTCTCTCTCTCTCTCTCTCTCTCTCTCTCTCTCTCTCTCTCTCTCTTCATCCATTCTTCACATGTTCCTGCGTCATTTACTGAGGCTGCCTCCCACCAGTGTCTGTAGGGAGGGCAGAGCAAAGCGGCTCAGCTGCTATCTACTCGGCCCTCTCTGGCCCCCAGGCATGGACTGGCACGTGCACCACCTCAACACCCACAGCCACTCCTCCCCTGTAGGCTCCTCCTGCCTCTGTCTCTCCATCTAGACAAGTCCACTAGTACCTCATAGCCCGGCTCAACGCAGACGGACAGAGAAGTCAGTAAAGGACAGGGTAATGTTCAGAAGGCAAAACATGTCAGAAAACACAATGAAACAGGAAGTAGAATACTATCTGAACTTGTTCAATATCAAAACGCTTGTTTAGTTTTTTTTCATTTGGAACACGTTTTGTTATGGTGTGTGCTCTAATGAACACAACCCATCTTCAATAAAGAGCAGCATCAACAGGGTTGAGTTCAGATGGATGACTATACACACACGTCGAAGATAGTTTGTAGGCCTAATAATAGAGATGATATGATTATAATCATTTCTATCTGAACTTTCGACAATGTTGTTCTTTACTGAACACAACCTGGGTCAGACACGCTTTACAATGACAGAGAGAGAGGTGAGCGACTACACCTAGATAGAACAAGATAACCAAACCAGGTTATCCCAATCCTTTAGTGTGTGAATAAGGGAGGAGGTGTATGTAATATAAAACCACTTCTAGGACTCTCACCTGTTTAATAAGGATCAGCCCCTTTTTTTCAATTTTCACCTAAAATGACATACCCAAATCTAACTGCCTGTAACTCAGGCCCTGAAGCAAGGATATGCATATTCTTGGTACCATTTGAAAGGAAACTATTTGAAGTTTGTGGAAATGTGAATTGAATGTAGGAGAATATAAAACAATAGATCTGGTAAAAGATAATACAAAGAAAAAAGCAACCTTTCTTTTATATTTTCTTTGTATCATCATCTTTGAAATGCAAGAGAAAGGCCATAATGTATTATTCCAGCCCTGCTGCAATTTAGATTTTGACCACTAGTTGGCAGCAGTGTATGTGCAAAGTTTTATGCTGATCCAATGAACCATTGCATTTGTGTTCAAAATATTGTATCAAGACTTCCCAAATGTGCCTAATTTGTTTATTAATAACTTTTCATGTTCAAAGCTGTGCACTCTCCTCAAACAATAGCATGATATTCTTTCACAGTAATAGCTACTGTAAATTGCACAGTGCAGTTAAATTAACAAGAATTTAAGCTTTCTGCCAATATCAGATATCTCTACGTCCTGGGAAATTTTGTTGTTACTTATAACCTCATGCTAATCGCATTAGCCTACGTTAGCTCAACCGTCCCGTGGAAGGGACACTGATCCCGAAGAAGTTTAATAACTTAAACCTCTTACATCTAGACGTTCCGCTAGCGGAACACCGCTCCAATATCCAATGATTGGGCATGGCGCGAAATACAAACTCCTCGAAAATCCAAAAACTTCAATTTTTCAAACATATGACTATTTTACAGCATTTTAAAGACAAGACTCTCCTTTATCTAACCACACTGTCCGATTTCAAAAAGGCTTTACAACGAAAGCAAAACATTAGATTATGTCAGGAGAGTACCCTGCCAGAAATAATCAGACACCCATTTTTCAAGCTAGCATATAATGTCACAAAAAACAAAACCACAGCTAAATGTAGCACTAACCTTTGATGATCTTCATCAGATGACACTCCTAGGACATTATGTTATACAATACATGCATGTTTTGTTCAATCAAGTTCATATTTATATCAAAAACCAGCTTTTTACATTAGCATGTGACGTTCAGAACTAGCATTTCCACCGAACACTTCCGGGGAATTTACTAAATTACTCACGATAAACGTTCACAAAAAACATAACAATTATTTTAAGAATTATAGATACAGAACTCCTTTATGCAATCGCGGTGTCCGATTTTAAAATAGCTTTTCGGTGAAAGCACATTTTGCAATATTCTGAGTAGATAGCTCGCCATCACGGGCTAGCTATTTTGACACCCACCAAGTTTGGTACTCACCAAACTCAGATTTACTATAAGAAAAATTGGATTACCTTTGCTGTTCTTCGTCAGAATGCACTCCCAGGACTTCTACTTCAACAACAAATGTTGGTTTGGTTCCAAATAATCCATAGTTATATCCAAATAGCGGCGTTTTGTTCGTGCGTTCAAGACACTATCCGAAGGGTAACGAAGGGTGATGCGCGGACGCGTGTCGTGACAAAAAAATTCCAAATATTCCATTACCGTACTTCGAAGCATGTCAAACACTGTTTAAAATCTATTTTTATGCGATTTTTCTCGTAAAATAGCGATAATATTCCGACCGGGAGTCGTTGTTTTCGTTCAAAGACTGATCATCTAAAATGGACTCTTCACGTGCATGCGCACGCCCGTCTCATTGTTCTCAGATCGATCACTATCCAAATGCGCTACTGTTTTTCAGCCATGGGCTGCAAATTCATCATTCAACGTTCTGGCGCCTTCTGAGAGCCTATGGGAGCCTTAGAAAGTGTCATGTTACAGCAGATATCCTTTGTTTTGGATAGAGATGATAAAGAAGGCCAAGAAATGGTCAGACAGGGTACTTCCTGTACAGAATCTTCTCAGGTTTTGGCCTGCCATTTGAGTTCTGTTATACTCACAGACACCATTCAAACAGTTTTAGAAACTTCGGAGTGTTTTCTATCCAAAGCCACTAATTATATGCATATTCTAGTTTCTGGGCAGGAGTAATAACCAGATTAAATCGGGTACGTTTTTTTATCCGGCCGTGAAAATACTGCCCCCTATCCATAACAAGTTAAATATGCACCATTACCATCGATCTAGTTGTAGCTAGCTAAAGTTAGCTAGCTAGCTATCTAGCTGATCGTGAGCATCGCATTCAGATTTGCTTTTTTTATATAAATAAAATAATGTAAACATTAGATATTATTTGTTGCAAACTAAGTAGCTATAGATATGATACCTATTTCTGATGACCCATTGATCTCATCCATGATGTCTTAGGACCAATGAGAGTAGAGCTACTGAGTTTGGACCTCACACAGACATGTCCATATATGGCATTGCATTGGCAGCCATATTGGATTGATTTCATTTTTGGGGGAAATGGAGTCCCTAGAGAAAGCAAGAACAAGATGGTTGGCAGGAGTAGTGCAGTATTATCATAAGGAGATGTATACTTGGAAAACGGAGGAGGAATGGAGGGAAAAAGAGAGGGAGAGGAGGTCTAAGTGAGAGAGGGAAGAAGAGGCTGAGCTTGAGCCGGATAAAAGTAGTGGAATGTGTTAATTGTATGGGTGCCCATGGGGCTGGGGATCAGATATGTCCAGTGCGAGAGAGGCAGGTTGAGGTTTCCAGGGTTAAAGTAGTGCAGAAGTTGTCATATGCTGAGGCAGTGAAGAAAGTAGAGGAAGATAGGTCAAGGGGGAGGAGGGGTGAGAGTAGTAGAGATATACCAGTACAGAGGTATAGGCCAAAATGTGATGTACGTTTCAGTAAGATTGGATTTTTAGAATTTATAGCAATGGTTATCAACTGTACTGCAGGGATGGATCTGAAGTCTCAGGAAATTGAGGTTGTGGTGGCAGCTGCAGAGAGGTGTGTGTGACTTGACAATAGAAAGAGTAACAGGATGTGTTAAGTGGTGATGTCCCATCCTTTCAGGGTGATGGCATGAGGTAGGAATAAATACATTTAATTAGTGGAGTAGGGGGGGTGGTCTTTTTATTTGATATAATTTTGAAATGACTGAGTGTAGTGTTAGATGGTAGGGTAATATTTTATTTTTCAAGCAAAGTATAAGGTAGTTGTACTCCAGCCTAGTAGGTGGCGGTAATGGACAAATTGGATGCCAACCGCCGTTAAACCTCATAGAAGAAGAAGCCATGTTGTTTTTCTATCTGGTAGAAACACGTTTTATCTCGCAGTCCAGTGGCTTTTTTCAAGCGTGGCGGGGATAGATGGAGAAAATAAACCGTTGTTTGGAGATGGTAAGTGTCTAGGGATTGACGAGTCGCTGACCAACCAGCACCGAGGTTGACTGTACAACAGAGGTTGACTGTACAACAGAGGTTGACTGTACAACAGAGGTTGACTGTACAACAGAGGTTGACTGTACAACAGAGGTTGACTGTACAACAAGCTGTCATGTAGATAGCAGTCCACTGGGGGTCAGTGTTGTCTATATTTAATTCATAGTCCATTACAAGTTTGTTGTCTGTGTCCCCAGGTGCAGTCAGATGAAGGTTGTGTGTCTGGGTGTAGGCTGACGGAACAGCCAAGGGCTGTGTGGTTGTATTGAGGTTATATTGAGGTTGTGTCCCCAGGTGCAGTCAGATGAGGGTTGTGTTGGTGTTGTGTGTCCGGGTGTAGGCTGACGGAGCGGCCAAGGTTTGTGTGGTTGTATTGAGGTTATATTGAGGTTGTGTCCCAAGGTCAAATCAAAGTTTATTGGTCGCCTACACAGTTTAGCAGATGTTATAGCGGGGCCGTGAAATGCTTATGGTACTAGTGCCTAACAATGTATTAAAAAGTCAAACTGGCACACAATCATTTAAAAAAACAAATGACAAGAAGTGTCATAACGAATCTAATTAACAACCCAAATAACACTAACAGTAATCTAATTAACAACACTGTAACAGTAATCCAAATGCAATCTATACCTATCTATACTGGATTAATTTACACAAGATATACTATGAATGATGTGTTTAGCAGTGTATATATACTAGAATGATATGTAGAGCAGTATATATACTAGAATGATATGTACAGTAGATATACTAATAATGAAATAACACTAACAGTAATCTAATTAACAACACTGTAACAGTAATCCAAATGCAATCTATACTGGATTAATTTACACAAGATATACTGGAATGATATGTAGAGCAGTGTGTAGATATACTGGAATGATATGTAGAGCAGTGTGTGTATATACTAGAATGATATGTAGAGCAGTGTGTATATATACTAGAATGATATGTAGAGCAGTGTGTATATATACTAGAATGATATGTAGAGCAGTGTGTATATATACTAGAATGATATGTAGAGCAGTAGATATAGATATACTAGAATGATATGTAGAGCAGTAGGTGTACTAGGAATGTTGAAGTCAGAGGTTTACATACACTTAGGTTGGAGTCATTAAATCTTGTTTCTCAACCACTCCAAAAATGTCTTGTTAATTAACAAACTATAGTTTTGGCAAGTCGGTTAGGACATCTACTTTGTACATGACACAAGTATTTTTCCCAACAATTGTTTACAGAGATTATTTCACTTAAAAGAAATGGAGGAAAACGAGAAAGGACTCTACCTACATGTGTATTTATCATACTGCTTTTACCAAACAAATGCCATCTTACCCGTCTGTTGCCTTGTCTTATGTAAAGTGACTTCAGTCTGTCACACCATTTTATATATATATATATATATATATATATATATATATATATATATATAATGCCATGATGACTACTGTAGCCTGTTTAGATATGCAATCATTCGCAAGGAGATCCCTGAAAAATATTATTTGAAGCCTGTTTAGATATGCAATCATTCGCAAGGAGATCCCAGAAAAATATTATTTGAAGCCTGTTTAGATATGCAATCATTTGCAAGGAGGTTCCTGAAAAATATTATTTGAAGATTGTCTTCAAATAATATTTTTCAGGGACCATCTTCAAATAATATTTTTGCAGGAATCTCCTTGCGAATGATTTCTGACCCACAACTCCAGTGGGTCAGAAGTGTACATACACTAAGTTGACTGTGCCTTAAAACAGCTTGGAAAATTCCAGAAAATGATGTCATGGCTTTAGAAACTTCTGATAGGCTAATTGACATCATTTGAGTCAATTGGAGGTGTACCTGTGGATGTATTTCAAGGCCTGCCTTCAAACTCAGTGCCTCTTTGCTTGACATCATGGGAAATTCAAAAGAAATCAGACAAAACCTCAGAAAACAAACAGTGTAGACCTCCACAAGTCTGGTTCATCCTTGGGAGCAATTTCCAAACGCCTGAAGGTACCATGTTCATCTGTACAAACAATAGTACGCAAGTATAAACACCATGGGACCACGCAGCCGTCATACCGCTCAGGAAGGAGACGCGTTCTGTCTCCTAGAGATGAACATACTTTGGTGCAAAAAGTGCAAATCAATCCCAGAACAATAGCAAAGGACCTTGTGAAGATGCTGGAGGAAACAGGTACAAAAGTATCTATATCCACAGTAAAAATGAATCCTATATCGACATAACCTGAAAGGATGGAGCCACTGCTCCAAACCGCCATAAAAAAGCCAGACTATGGTTTGCAACTGCACATGGGGACAAAGATGGTACTTTTTGGAGAAATGTCCTCTGGTCTGATGAAATAAAAATAGAACTGTTTGGCCATAATGACCATCGTTATGTTTAGAGGAAAAAGGGGGAGGCTTGCAAGCCGAAGAACACCATCCCAACCGTGAAGCACGGGGGTGGCAGCATCATGTCGTGGGGGTGCTTTGCTGCAGGAGGGACTGGTGAACTTCACAAAATAGATGGCATCATGAACGAAAATGATGTGGATATATTGAAGCAACATCTCAAGACATCAGTCAGGAAGTTAAAGCTTGGTCGCAAATGGACAATGACCCCAAGCATACTTCCAAAGTTGTGGCAAAATGGCTTAAGGACAACAAAGTCAAGGTATTGGAGAGGCCATCACAAAGCCATTACCTCAATTTTATAGAACATTTGTGGGCAGAACTGAAAAAGCATGTGCGAGCAAGGAGGCCTACAAACCTGACTCAGTTACTCCAGCTCTGTCTGGAGGAATGGCGCAAAATTCACCCAAATTATTGTGGGAAGCTTGTGGAAGGCTACCTGAAATGTTTGACCCAAGTTAAACAATTTAAAGGCAATGCTACCAAATACTAATTGAGTGTATGTAAACTTCTGACCCACTGTGAATGTGATGAAATAAATAAAAGCTGAAATAAATCATTCTTTCTACTATTATTCTGATATTTCACATTCTTAAAATAAAGTGGTGATCCTAACTGACCTTAGACAGGGAATCTTTACTAGGATTAAATGTCAGGAATTGTGAAAAACTGAATTTAAATGTATTTGGCTAAGGTGTATGTAAACTTTCGACTTCAACTCTATGTCGAGCAGTAGGTGTACTAGGAATGACAAGTAGATCAGTATCAGATGTTATTGGTCACATACACATGTAGCAAATGTTGTCGGTCACATATGTAGCAAATGTTATTGTGGGTGTAGCGAAAGGCTTGTCATTTTTTTTATGTAAAAAATAACACAAAAAAACAATACTGCCAAGTTGCTTAGGAGCTAGAAGCAGAGCTGCAATGTATTTTATTTATTTATTTATTTTATTTCACCTTTATTTAACCAGGTAGGCAAGTTGAGAACAAGTTCTCATTTACAATTGTGACCTGGCCAAGATAAAGCAAAGCAGTTCGACAACATACACAAACACAGAGTTACACATGGAGTAAAACAACATACAATCAATGATACAGTAGAAAATATAAGACTATATACAATGTGAGCAAATGATGTGAGATAAGGGAGGTAAAGGCAAAAAAAGGCCATGGTGGCCGAGTAAATAAAGTATAGCAAGTAAACACTGGAATGGTAGATTTGTTATTTGAAGAAAGTTCAAAGTTAAAATATAAATAATATGGTGCAAAGGAGCAAAATAAATTAAATAAATAAATAAAGTAGGGGAAGAGGTAGTAGTTTGGGCTAAATTATAGATGGGCTATGTACAGGTGCAGTGATCTGGGAGCTTCTCTGATAGCTGGTGCTTAAAGCTAGTGAGGGAGATAAGTGTTTCCAGTTTCAGAGATTTTTGTAGTTCGTTCCAGTCATTGGCAGCAGAGAACTGGAAGGAGAGACGACCAAAGGAGGAGTTGGCTTTAGGGGTGACCAGAGAGATATACCTGCTGGAGCGCGTGCCACAGGTGGGTGCTGCTATGGTGACCAGTGAGCGGAGATAAGGGGGGACTTTACCTAGCAGGGTCTTGTAGATGACCTGGAGCCAATGTGTTTGGCGACGATTATGAAGCGAAGGCCAGCCAACGAGAGTGTACAGGTCGCAGTGGTGGGTAGTATATGGGGCTTTGGTGACAAAACGGATGGCACTGTGATAGACTGCATCCAGCTTGTTGAGTAGGGTATTGGAGGCTATTTTGTAAATGACATCGCCGAAGTCGAGGATTGGTAGGATGGTCAGTTTTACGAGGGTACGTTTGGCAGCATGAGTGAAGGATGCTTTTTTTGCGAAATAGGAAGCCAATTCTAGATTTAACTTTGGATTGGAGATGATTGATGTGAGTCTAGAAGGAGAGTTTACAGTCTAACCAGACACCTAGGTATTTGTAGTTGTCCACAAATTCTAAGTCAGAACCGTCCAGAGAAGTGATGCTGGACAGGCGGGCAGGTGCAGGCAGCGATCGGTTGAAGAGCATGCATTTAGTTTTACTTGTATTTAGGAGCAGTTGGAGACCACGGAAGGAGAGTTGTATGGCATTGAAGCTCGTCTGGAGGGTAGTTAACCTCTTGAGGATACCGTAGGATAGGGGGCGCCACAGCGCATTTTGAAAAAAAATCGTTCCCATTTTCAACGGCCTACTAATCAAACTCAGAAGATAGGGCATGCATATACTTATTGTATATGGATAGAAAACACTCTAAAGTTTCTAAAACTGTTTGAATGGTGTCTGTGAGTATAACAGAACTCAAATGGCAGTCAAAACCCCGAGACCGATTGAAACAGGAAGTGGAATTCTGAATTGTGGACTCGACTTCTCATCTTTCGTTATTAATCACACCGTTAACCATGGTTCAGTGAGCACTTCCTATTGCTTCCACTAGATGTCGCCAGTCCTTTCACAGTGGTTTGAGCCTTATAGAGTCAAAACTCAGTGAATGACACGAGTTTGAAATTGGTCACAGGGGATGGGCCATCACCATTATGACGCCGGCGGCCATGTCTGCCCCCACCTTTGGATACGGTTTTAAAGGCCATGACATCATCCCCCTCGAATCTTATTGGCTCTCTTGGTGTTAGAGGCCCTGAAGATTTATTTTATACAACGTTTGACATGTTTGAACGAACCTACATGCGCGAGCATTGCATTTATTCTGAACTTCAGAGCTGCGCTTGGAGAGAGCCATAGGACGCGCTACCAACATCAGGCTAATGTAACGTGAAGTATAACACAGTGTCCAAAGAAGGGACAGAAGTATACAGAATGGTGTCGTCTGCGTAGAGGTGGATCAGAGATTCACCAGCAGCAAGAGCGACATCATTGATGTATACAGAGAAAAGAGTTGGCCCAAGAATTGAACCCTGTGGTACCCCCATAGAGACTGCCAGAGGTCCGGACAGCAGGCCCTCCGATTTGACACACTGAACTCTATCAGAGAAGTAGTTGGTGAACCAGGCGACGCAATCGTTTGAGAAACCAAGGCTACTGAGTCTGCCGATGAGGATGTGGTGATTAACAGAGTCAAAAGCTTTGGCCAGGTCAATGAATACGGCAGCACAGTATTGTTTCTTATCGATGGCGGTTACGATGTCGTTTAGGACCTTGAGCGTGGCTGAGGTGCACCCATGACCAGCTCTGAAACCAGATTGCATAGCGGAGAGGGTGCGGTGGGATTCGAAATGGTCGGTAATCTGTTTGTTGACTTGGCTTTTGAAGACCTTAGAAAGGCAGGGAAGGATGGATTTAGGTCTGTAGCAATTTGGGTCAAGAGTGTCACCTCCTTTGAAGAGGGGGATGACAGCAGCTGCTTTCCAATCTATGGGAATCTCAGACGACACGAAAGAGAGGTTGAACAGGCTAGTAATAGGGGTTGCAATAATTTCGGCAGATAATTTTAGAAAGAAAGGGTCCAGATTGTCAAGCCCAGCTGATTTGTAGGGGTCCAGATTTTGCAGCTCTTTCAGAACATCAGCTGGATGGATTTGGGAGAAGGAGAAATGGGGGAGGCTTGGGCGAGTAGCTGTGGGGGGTGCAGTGCTGTTGAATGCAGTAGGGGTAGTTAGGTGGAAAGCATGGCCAGCCGTAGAAAAATGCTTATTGAAATTCTCAATTATAGTGGGCTTATCGGTGGTGACAGAGTTTCCTATCCTCAGTGCAGTGGGCAGTTGGGAGGAGGTGTTCTTATTCTCCATGGACTTTACAAGGTCCCAGAACTTTTTAGAGTTAGAGTTGCAGGAAGCAAATTTCTGTTTGAAAAAGCTAGCCTTGGCGTTTCTAACTGCCTGTGTGTATTGGTTTCTAACTTCCCTGAAAAGTTGCATATCGCGGGGGCAGTTCGATGCTAATGCAGAACGCCACAGGATATTTTTGTGTTGGTTAAGGGCAGTCAGGTCTGGGGAGAACCAAGGGCTATATCTGTTCCTGGTTCTAAATTTCTTGAAAGGGACATGCTTATTTAAGATGGTGAGGAAGGCATTTAAAAAAAATAACCAGGCATCCTCTACTGACGGGATGAGGTCAATATCCTTCCAGGATACCAGGGCCAGGTCGATTAGAAAGGCTTGCTCGTTGAAATGTTTCAGGGAGCGTTTGACAGTGATGAGTGGAGGTCGTTTGACCGCTGACCCATTATGGGTGCAGGCAATGAGGCAGTGATCGCTGAGATCTTGGTTGAAAACAGCAGAGGTGTATTTAGAGGGCACGTTGGTTAGGATGATATCTATGAGGGTGCCAGTGTTTGCGGCTTTGGGGTTGTACCTGGTGGGTTCATTAATAATTTGTGTGAGATTGAGGGCAAGCTTGGATTGTAGGATGGCTGGGGTGTTAAGCATGTCCCAGTTTAGGTCACCTAGTAGCACGAGCTCTGAAGATAGATGGGGGGCAATCAGTTCACATATGGTTCCAGAGCACAGCTAGGGGCCGAGGGGGGTCTATAGCAGGCGGCAATGGTGAGAGACTTGTTTTTAGAGAGGTGGATTTTTAAAAGTAGAAGTTCAAATTGTTTGGGTACAGACCTGGATAGCAGGACAGAACTCTGCAGGCTCTCTCTGCAGTAGATTGCAACACCGCCCCCTTTGGTCGTTCTATCTTGTCTGAAAACGTTGTAGTTAGGGATGAAGATTTCAGAGTTTTTGGTGGACTTCCTAAGCCAAGATTCAGACACAGCTAGGACATCCAGGTTGGCAGAGTGTGCTAAAGCAGTGAATAAAACAAACTTAGGGAGGAGGCTTCTAATGTTAACATGCATGAAACCAAGGCTATTACGGTTACAGAAGTCATCAAAAGAGAGCGCCTGGGGAGTAGGAGTGGAGCCAGGCACTGCAGGGCCTGGATTCACCTCTACATCCCCAGAGGAGCAGAGAAGAATGAGTGTGAGGGTACGGCTAAAAGCTATAAGAATTGGTCGTCTGTGACGTCCAGAATAGAGAGAAAAAGGAGCAGGTTTCTGGGGGCGATAAAATAGCTTCAAGGTATAATGTACAGACAAAGGTATGGTGGGATGTGAATACAGAGGTAAACCTAGGCATTTAGTGATGATGAGAGAGATATTGTCTCTAGAAACATCATTGAAACCAGAAGATGTCATAGCATGTGTGGGTGGAGGAACTGAGAGGTTGGTTAAGGTATAATGAGCAGGGCTAGAGGCTCTACAGTGAAATAAGCCAATAAACACTAACCAGAACAGCAATGGACATATTGACATTAAGGAGAGGCATGCTTAGCCGAGTGATCAAAGGGTCCAGTGAGATTCAGACAGCTAGCCGGGCCATAGGTAGCAAGCTGGTGGAAGATGGAGGGAGGTCTGTTTTTAGCTACCTCGTGCGTTTCCGTCTGTGGATTAGTGGGGTTCCGTGTGGAAGGGGGGACCAGTCCAAGTTGGCAAAATAGTTAGTTATAGTGGCCCAAGAAAAGTGTCCGATAGCTGTTTTATCGACTGCGATCTGAATAGGTCTAACGATTAGCGGGCCGCAGATGGGCGATCAGGTTACGTCGCGACGGAGGGGCCAGTTGGATAACTCCCTCGGGCAGATAACGTCGGTGGTCCAGTCGTGAAGGCCCGATGGGGCTCCGCATCGGCAGTAAAACGGGTCCGAGTAGGTGATTGTAGCCCAGGAGACACTTCAGCTGGCTAGGTAAGGAATAGCCCAGGAGTGGCTGACGGAACTCTTCAGCTGGCTAGCTCCGGAATAATGTGTGCTAATTCCAGGACCGACGTTGCCAATAGTCACTCAGGTAGCAGCTAGTTAGCTACAAGATCCAGGTGTAAATGTCCAGAGCCTGCGGTAGAAATCCGGGGAAAGGAGAGAGAAAAGGTCCGGTATGCTCTGGTCTGAGTTGCGCTGTACAAAGACTGGCGATAGCTTTTCGAGCTAATGGATATCTGAGGACCGCTAACCGTGGCTAGCTGAACTCCAACGTTAGCCAGTGAAAATGGCTAACCTCTGGCTAGCTTCTGTTGTGGATTTCAGATTTGAGGTAAATAATACTTTATTTTTTAAATTGGTGAGGCGGGTTGCAGGAGAGTGCTTTGAGGTTGAGTTTTTAGAAGAAAAAATTTAAAAAGATATGCGAAGAACAATATGTAAATATATATATACACGAGACACAACAAGAGGAGGGTAAAGGACGTCTGAACTGCTACGCCATCTTGGATTTTAGATCATTTTTTATTTTTTGTATGTCGGCACCATCTTCTTCAAAAGCATAGTGAGCTATGTCAGGATTCCAGTATATAATAAATATGTGGTGTGTATAAACAGTGGAACTCAATGTACGCTAGTAGAAATATGGAACAAATGGACCAATGACAGTAGAGCTACTGAGTTCGGAATGTCACACAGACATGTCCATATATGGCATTGCGTTGGTAGCCATATTGGATTTTCTCACTATATTGGATCACTCCAAAATGGTATCCTTCCACTCTGCAGGATACATTCCGAGTACGAATTTCAGATCAGTGCTGCGCCTGACCCCCTTAAATAGCTGCAGCCACACTACTCCCACCTCTTCCTTTCCAGAGAGGATTTGCTTGATAAGAGCTCTATGTTAGAGTGTATAAGCACAGAAGTATACCCACAGCTATTCAATAGCTTGGAGCAGCTAGCTAGCCTCTCTATCAGAAGTATAGCCACAGCTATTCAACAGCTTGGAGCAGCTAGCTAGCCTCTCTATCAGAAGTATACCCACAGCTATTCAATAGCTTGGAGCAGCTAGCTAGCAAGTTTCTCAGAAGTATCCCCACAGCTATTCAATAGCTTGGAGCAGCTAGCTAGCTAGCTAGTTTCTCAGAAGTGTCCCCACAGCTATTCAATAGCTTGGAGCAGCTAGCTGGCTAGCTAGTTTCTCAGAAGTATCCCCACAGCTATTCAATAGCTTGGAGCAGCTAGCTAGCTAGTTTCTCATAAGTATCCCCACAGCTATTCAATAGCTTGGAGCCGCTAGCTAGCAAGGATGCAATCAGGAGGTAGAGCCGCTAAGTGGGTTCTACTCCACCTATTTCATAGTTCCAAAAAGGATGGCAGTTTTCGGCCGATCCTGGAACTGCGTGGCCTCAACAAATGTTTAAAATAATTCAAGATGCTCGCCAGCGCGGGTGTCACAGGCAGTCTTGAGCAGCCACACTCGACCTGAAGGTTGCGTTCTTCCGCGTTCCTGTTCATCGAGATCACTAGAAGTACCTCTGGTTTGCCTTCTAAGGCTTATGAGTTCAAAGTCCTTCCGTTCGGCTGCTTACTGGCACCACGGACACTACCGTTCAACAGTTTGGGGTCACTTAAAAATGTCCTTGTTTTATTAAGAAAAAAAAAGAAAAACATTAAAATAACATCAAATTGATCAGAAATACAGTGTAGACATTGTTAATATTGTAAATGACTATTAGCTGGAAACCGACGATTTTTTATGGAATATCTACATAGGCGTACAGAGGCCCATTATCAGCAACCATCACTCCTGTGTTCCAGTGGCACGTTGTGTGAGCTAATCCAAGTGTATGATTTTAAAAGTCTAATTGATCATCAGAAAAGCCTTTTGCAATTATGTTAGCACAGCTGAAAACTGTTGTTCTGAATGAAGAAGCAATTAAACTGGCCTTCTTTAGACTAGTTGAGTATCTGGAGCATCAGCATTTATGGGTTCGATTACGGGCTCAAAATGGCCAGAAACAAATAACTTTCTCCTGAAACTCGTCAGTCTATACTTGTTCTGAGAAATGAAGGCTATTCCATGCGAGAAATTGCCAAGAAACTGAAGATCTCGTACAACGCCCTTCACAGAACAGAGCAAACAGAAACAATGATACAAATGATATGTAGCAACACACTGCATGCATCGGACACGGAACAATGATATGTAGCAACACACTGCGTGCATCGGACACGGAACAATGATATGTAGCAACACACTGCGTGCATCGGACACGGAACAATGATATGTAGCAACACTGCGTGCATCGGACACGGAACAATGATACACATGTAAAAACACAATAGATAAACATTGTCTTTATCAGGTGCCTTTTATATTTTAAACACCAGTGGGTCAACTAGTGCTTTCTAACTGAACCAACACAGTGGTGGGAGGGACGCAAAACTATAATGGGAATGACCTTTCATCTAGAGGAGACGGAGGGAGGGAAGCAAAACTATAGTGGGAATAACCATTCATCTAGAGGAGACGGAGGGAGGGACGCAAAACTATAGTGGGAATAACCATTCATCTAGAGGAGACGGGGCAAAATGCAATCTGTTAATTATTATATATAAAAATTGACTATCTAGTTTAAAATAGACTAGCTCAAAACATTACTAATCATTGAAATGTTCAAATTACTGAATGGATCATGATAATTGCACATATTTCCATTAGAACAATGTGTGTAATCGCGGGTTAGTCTTTTGGTGCTGAAATCAGTGGTTTTTGATCACTTCATTGTATTTTACATCGGAGCTCCAGTCTTCCCACACCAGACCCCAATCAACTCCAAGGTAAATGGTGGAGTTTAATATTGTCTTTTCGTTATAGATGGAACACATTGGTTAAACAGCAGCCACCATGCTGGGGACAACAACACGGGGAGACTGAGATTCCCTTATTGCTTGAGATGTTAACATCACTTTTTATTTAAAGACCTTCCTGAATTATTCTCATCAGTGGTACCTGACACAGTCGAGGGATGCAAAACGTCCCCAAGAAGAGGAAAAAGACTACAGCCTCTGAACAGGAAGAACCTGGCGTTAAGGAGGATCAAATGGATGGTCACCAATTGACGGGAGAGAAGAGGAATAAAGAACTAACTGAACATAAAAAGCAAACGTGACAAATGGTGGCGAAAGGGAGGAAGAAACGTAAAAAGCAAAAGAAGAAAGAGAAGCAAATTAATGATTCAAGCTGAAATGGAGGTACCAGATCCTGAGGAACAAACAACTGAAGAGAGAACTAAGTAAAAGTCAAACAAGCTTCAAACACGACGTGTGGGAGACGAGGCGATGAGTAGCTTGAAGAAAAAGAAAAACCATAATGACAGAGAGACCAAAGAGGGGATGGACAGTGGCCTCTCCACGTCTGCAGTAGATTTCTCAGCTGTAAGGGTGCCAGAGGTGGCCAGAAAGAGTAAGAAGAAGCACAAGAAAAGACAAACGAAGCTTAAAGAGGGAGCGGAAAGCCGTCAGACAGTTTTAAGATTAGCAGATGATCCTGAAATCATAGAACTATACACTGAAGCGGTTGAGGGAGGGGGAAGTGTGGTAACGGAGCTACAGAAGAATGTAAAGGAGAAGAGGAAACAAAAGAAGGAAAAAGTTGTAGAGATTCAACTGAACGTTTGTCCAGATGAAACAGAGCTTCCAGGTATTCTAGAACAAACTGAGAGAAAATGGAAAACAACAACCGGATGAAGGGGCTGTAGAGGGCAGCAGGAGAAAAAGGAGAAAACGCTGCAGAGAGTCCGACACGGGAATGGACAGTGTCCCCTCTAAGTCTGAAATAACAGATTTAACAGCTTCAAATGATAACGGGACTCATGATTCTGGACCAGAACCTGAGAAAGATGGTCTCCGCACAACCATGGTTGAGACAAGCGCCCAACACCGCAGACGCTGCGTAAAACACAAACCTCTAAGGTCAGTAGAAAGGAACCTCGTACACTCATTTGAAGTGTGAATCTTGCATATTTTGAAGAGTGATTTCCCTTGTTGGTGGTAGTGTACATAACCATTGACAGTAGGATTTGCTGGTGAAAACCAGACCTTTGTGATTCATTGTTCTGTGTACCAGAGTTTCATCTGAAACCTCTTCCTGTGCAGAGAGGAGGCATTTCTGTCCTGCCCTGTCAAAACAGATGTTTTAGATGTTATTTAGATATTTCTCCCCTCTCTATGTTACAGTGAAAAAGAATGGAGGGCTATGAACGCAGGCCTCCTAATTGTCCCTAGAATTTCTAAGCAAACGGCTGGAGGTAGGGCTTTCTCCTATAGAGCTCCATTTTTATGGAATGGTCTGCCTACCAATGTGAGAGACGCAGACTCAGTCTCAACCTTTAAGTCTTTACTGAAGACTTATCTCTTCAGTAGGTCCTATGATTAAGTATAGTCTGGCCCAGGAGTGTGAAGGTGAACGGAAAGGCTGGAGCAACGAACCGCCCTTGCTGTCTCTGCCTTGCCGGTTCCCCTCTTTCCACTGGGATTCTCTGCCTCTAACCCCTTTACAGGGGCTGAGTCACTGGCTTACTGGTGTTCTTCCATGCCGTCCATGGGAGGGGTGCGTCACTTGAGTGGGTTGAGTCACTGACGTGGTCTTCCTGTCTGGGTTGGTGCCCCCCCTTGGGTTGTGCCATGGCGGAGATCGTTGTGGGCTATACTCGGCCTTGTCTTAGGATGGTAAGTTGGTGGTTGGAGACATCCCTCTAGTGGTGTGGGGGCTGTGCTTTGGCAAAGTGGGTGGGGTTATATCCTGCCTGTTTGGCCTTGTCCGGGGGTATCATCGGATGGGGCCACAGTGTCTTCTGATCCCTCCTGTCTCAGCCTCCAGTATTTATGCTGCAGTAGTTATGTGTCGGGGGGCTAGGGTCAGTCTGTTACATCTGGAGTATTTCTCTTGTCTTATCCGGTGTCCTGTGTGAATTTAAATATGCTCTCTCTAATTCTCTTTCTCTCTTTCTGTCTTTCTCTCGGAGGACCTGAGCCCTAGGACCATGCCTCAGGACTACCTGGTATGATGACTCCTTGCTGTCCCCAGTCCACCTGGCTGTGTTGCTGCTCCAGTTTCAACTGTTCTGCCTGCCGCTATGGAACCCTGACCTGTTCACCGGACGTGCTTGTTGCACCCTCGACAACTACTATGATTATTATTATTTGACCATGCTGGTCATTTATGAACATTTTAACATCTTGACCATGTTCTGTTATAATATCCACCCTTCACAGCCAGAAGAGGACTGGCCACCCCTCATAGCCTGGTTCCTCTCTAGGTTTCTTCCTAGGTTTTTGGCCTTTCTAGGGAGTTTTTCCTAGGGAGTTTTTCCTAGCCACCGTGCTTCTTTCACATGCATTGCTTGCTGTTTGGGGTTTTAGGCTGGGTTTCTGTACAGCACTTTGAGATATCAGCTGATGTACGAAGGGCCACTTCCTGTATAGCACCACTTCCTTTGAATTCTTAGACGATGGTTCAGCCAAGATGAACTTGCCTCTTTGAAAAAACTGCAGATGTTGTACGGCAACAAATGGGTGAAGATCTCGCAGTTGACTGGCCGAAGCGAAATTACCCTTATGAAACGTTTTTCTCAGATTTTTAAGTCTTCAGGAACTTGGGAATTAAATATAATGACTCTTAATCCTTTACCTGACATCCTGTTCCACTCATATTTTTTGGACATTTATTATCAGCGTTGTCTGAACAATGCTCCTGCTTGTTTGGTGGTTTTTTTTCAGTCACAAACTTAGGTCCTTGGAGCGAGGAAGAACTGAAGAGACTAATGGAAGCCGTGCGAGACCACCTGCTGGGACAGGTGGATCCTGGCAGAGGACCTGCCACCATCAGGAAAGACAAGCTGTACAACAACATCCCCTGGACAGATGTGTGCCGAGGGTTAAGACATGTCACCGGGACCAGTGTAGAATGAAATGGTGGGTAGTACGGGTTCCAGGGTTAACTTTTGCCACGGAAAAACTCTGGGCGTCGTTTTCATAGTGCAGAAATTACTATAAAATTAACTATGATTTGGCGGGGAGATATGATTTGAAACCTTTCTTCAACAATGTGCGTTTCTAAAGAAATATGTATTGCTCACCAGACTAAACAGTCTCTTGACAGATTCTACTGTACTATTGCATTCGTCAGATAACAAGCAAATAAAATAAAATATTTTCACATGCTTGTAGGCTAACCGTGAAATCCTTACTTACGGGTCCTTTTCCAACGATGCAGATTTAAAGTTAAAATAAAGCATTGAAATAGTGAGGAATAAATACACAGTGATGTAACGAATAACAATAATGATTAAAAATAACGTGGCTATGTACAGGGAGTACCGGGTAATAACGTGGCTATGTACAGGGAGTACCGGGTAATAACGTGGCTATGTACTACCTTAATCAGCCCGACTAACCGGTGTCTGTATATAGCCTCGCTACTGCTATTTTTCACTGTCTTTTTACTGTTGTTTTTATTTCTTTACTTACCTATTGTTCACCTAATACCTTTTTTGCACTGTTGGTTTGAGCTTGTAAGTAAGCATTTCACTGTAAGGTCTACACCTGTTGTATTCGGCGCACGTGACAAACTTTGATTTGATTTATGTACAGGGAGTACCAGGACCGAGTTGAGGGGTTACGAGGTAATTGAGGTAGCAACAGTGCAATAATAAACCCAGGATAGCTGATACTATGTATTGGCCATTGAGAGGCTTTGAAGCCACCGTTCAGCCATATTGGCTCTCCCCAGTAGGAGCAGTCCACCATAGGAATGAATGGAATTCTACAGTTTTGCCATTACATGTTTCAGTGACAAAATTACATGTAAGTATTTTGTTGTTGTAGTGGGGGCCGTAACATTAGTACTCTCAGAAATACTTGTTTTATATATTTTTCACAAAATATAATTTAAGTATGCATTAAAGTGTCTGTAATAGAATAAACGTGGCAAAACGAATGTAGACATTTAATAAATGCATTTCTATAGTTTCCCCCCCACAAAAAATGTACAATGGTGGGGGAGAGCCAAGATGGAGGCATGGTGACTTCAACACAATGGTGGAGGAGAGCCAAGATGGAGGCACGGTGGCTTCAATACAATGGTGGGGGAGAGCCAAGATGGAGGCTTCAATACAATGGTGGGGGTGAGCCAAGATGGAGGCACGGTGGCTTCAATACCCCACCCTGTCAGTCATTCATGGTTTATACACATCATTGATTAAGACATTTTTACATTTACATTTTAGTCATTTAGCAGACGCTCTTATCCAGATTGACTTACAGTAGTGAATGCATACATTTCTTTTCTTCCGTACTGGTCCCCCGTGGGAATCGAACCCACAACCCTGGCATTGCAAACACCATTCTCTACCAACTGAGCCACACGGGACTGTATGTTGGTGTTACCTGTATATTCCCTATATAAATATTATATGGAGTACTGCGGTATAGCTTTCAGTAACGGGAGAACAATGTGTACCGGTCTCCCGAGCAAAGACGGTACCTCAGACAGCAAACCTGACCACGTCTGATATATCAAACTTCTGCCATAGCCAGTTGACAAGCATGCTAAATTGGCTCCTTTTCCATTTAAGCCAGTGGCTTTAACGAAGGGATGGAATGGGCACTGCTAAGATTCTATGTTACGGATGTTAAACGGGGAAATTCAGAAATGATTCATATCTAACACATCTCAGAAGATGTTAGTTCTGGGTCGACCCAGATGAATTGCTCACTAAACTCTAGTGAAATAGTCGCCTCCTTTATAACTCACCTTGTATAAGAAAACTTTGCAAGATAATAATGAGGTGGACTGTTTTTTGCACTATGAAAATATTGCCCTTGTTTTGTTTCCACAAGCGTTCAGATTCAGAACATTGTCCACCTTTTGAGGCTGTATCTTCTCTCCTACTGTTCCAGGATGGGTATTCTGGCACACAAACTGGCACATGGACAACCAGCATTCAGTAGAGGTGTGAAAACCTTAAAGGCCAAAGTGGATTTGATCAAAGTTTTGTGCTGATTTTCATAACATAAATGCTAATGTAGATCTGTGTTTAGTTGATTTCGTTTGAATATTTGTTATCCCAGTGACTTACTAATGTGGTATTATATGATTTATTAGCCCAGTGACTTACTAATGTGGTATAATATGATTTATTAGTCCAGTGACTTACTAATGTGGTGTAATATGATTTATTAGCCCAGTCTACTGACTTACTAATGTGGTGTAATATGATGTATTAGTCCAGTGACTTACTAATGTGGTGTAATATGATTTATTAGCCTAGTGACTTAATGTGGTATAATATGATTTATTAGTCTAGTGACTTACTAATGTGGTATAATATGATTTATTAGTCCAGTGACTTACTAATGTGGTATAATATGATTTATTAGCCCAGTGACTTACTAATGTGGTATAATATGATTTATTAGCCCAGTGACTTACTAATGTGGTATAATATGATTTATTAGCCCAGTGACTTACTAATGTGGTACAATTTGATTTATTAGCCCAGTCTAGTGACTTACTTAATGTGGTATAATATGATTTATTAGCCCAGTCCAGTGACTTACTAATGTGGTGTAATTTGATTTATTATCCCAGTGACTTACTAATGTGGTATAATATGATTTATTAGCCCAGTGACTTACTAATGTGGTATAATATGATTTATTAGCCCAGTGACTTACTAATGTGGTATAATATGATTTATTAGCCCAGTCTAGTGACTTACTAATGTGGTGTAATATGATTTATTAGTCCAGTCTAGTGACTTACTAATGTGGTATAATATGATTTATTAGCCCAGTGACTTACTAATGTGGTGTAATATGATTTATTAGTCCAGTCTACTGACTTACTAATGTGGTATAATATGATTTATTAGCCCAGTCTAGTGACTTACTAATGTGGTGTAATATGATTTATTAGTCCAGTCTAGTCACTTACTAATGTGGTATAATATGATTTGTTAGTCCAGTCTAGTGACTTAATAATATGATTTATTAGCCCAGTGACTTACTAATGTGGTGTAATATGATTTATTAGTCCAGTCTACTGACTTACTAATGTGGTATAATATGATTTATTAGCCCAGTCTAGTGACTTACTAATGTGGTATAATATGATTTATTAGCCCAGTGACTTACTAATGTGGTGTAATATGATTTATTAGCCCAGTGACTTACTAATATGGTTTATTAGCCCAGTGACTTACTAATGTGGTATAATATGATTTATTAGCCCAGTGACTTACTAATGTGGTATAATATGATTTATTAGCCCAGTGACTTACTAATGTGGTATAATATGATTTATTAGTCCAGTCCAGTAACTTAATAGTGTATAATAATAATATACATTTTTTTTTCTGATTTTTACAGGGCCAAATGTAGTCTTTTGTTCTTGTTCTGAATGCTTTTGAAATTGCCGTCTTCCACAATTTGTATTTTGGGAATGTTGATTCAATGTCATTTTGACCTTTCAGGTTGAACGCAATGCAGGTGGAAGATTCTGCAGATATTGACTGGGAAGAAATTGCTCACACAGTTGGGTAAGAGGTTGTTATTATACACCGATTACTTTGTTTTGGACAATGTTGCATTTTTCATGACATTTTCACTGACAGGTTATTACGTTTAGATTCTCAAATCTCTTAACACAGATGTTTTGTCTACAAACTCGGTCGATAACCATCAAGGAAAGGGGATCTGCATAGCCTTTGTTTCCTATCTTCTAGGAGTGAGAAGTACAACAGCACATGGCAGGGTCATTGTGGTTTATGTGTGTGGGAATGCAGTGTTATGTGCTAACATTTCTCTCATGTTCGAAGGGGTGTTACTCCTATCTGCTACGTGCAGATGCACTACCACAAGCTAAAAGTAGCCAAAGTCCCATTGCAGCAGAGCATGTCTTTCTGTGGTAGGTATAAGCTGCTGTCAAATACACATTTTACTTCCATACACATCACTAGGTTTTTAGGCTACGGTTGAGGTATCTAGTAGAATAGTTGAATGCGAGTCACTGTGATCAGTAACATCACTTCCGAAGGACAGAAAGTTAACTCCCCCTTGACTGCATGTTTTTAACCTCCTATTCATCTCCAGCAACTTCGGAAAGTATTCAGACCCCTGGACTTTTTCCATGTTTTGTTACGTTACAGCCTTATTCTAAAATGGATTAAATCTTTTTTTCCCCTCCTCAATCTACACACAATACCCCATAATGACATAGCAAAAACAGGTTTCTCTAAATGTTTGTTAAAAATAAAAAGTGTTCAGATGCTTTACTCAGTACTTTGTTGAAGCACCTTTGGCAGTGATTACAGCCTCGAGTCTTCTTGGGTATGACGCTACAAGCTTGGCACACCTGTATTTGGGGAGTTTCTCCCATTATTCTCTGTAGATCCTCTCAAGCTCTGTCAGGTTGGATGGGGAGCGTTGCTGCACAGCTATTTTCAGGTCTCTCCAGAGATGTTAGATCGGGTTCAAGTCTGGGCTCTGGCTGGGCCACTCAAGGACATTCAGAGACTTGTCCCGAAGAAACTCCTGCGTTGTCTTGGCTGTGTGCTTAGGGTCAATGTCCTGTTGGTTGGTGAACCTTCACCCCAGTCTGATGTCCTGAGCGCTCTGGAGAAGATTTTCATCAAGGATCTCTCTGTTCTTTGCTCCGTTCATCTTTCCCTCGATCCTGACTAGTCTCCCAGTCCCTGCCACTGAAAAACATCCCCACAGCATGATGCTGCCACCATCATGCTTCAAAGTAGGGATGGTGCCAGGTTTCCTCTAGACGCTTGGAAAGAGTTCAATCTTTGTTTCAACAGACCAGAGAATCCTCTTTTTCATGGTCAGAGTCCTTTTGGCTAACTCCAAGCGGGCTGTCATGTGCCTTTTACTGAGGAGTGGCTTCCGTCCCTACCATAAAGGCCTGTTTGGGGGAGTGCTGCAAAGATGGTTGTCCTTCTGGAAGGTTCTCTCATCTCCACAGAGGAACTCGAGCTGTCAGAGTGATCATTGTGTTCTTGGTCACCTCCCTGACCAAGTCCCCCGATTGCTCAGTTTGGCTGGGTGGCCAGCTCAGGAAGAGTCTTGGTGGTTCCAAATTTCTTCCATTTAAGAATGATGAAGACCACTGTGTTCTTGGGGACCTTCAATGCTGCAGAAATGTTTTGGTACCCTTCCCAGATCTGTGTCTCGGAGCTCAACGGACAATTCCTTCGACCTCATGGCTTGGTTTTTGCTCTGACATGCACTGTCAACTGTGGGACCTTACATAGACAGGTGTGTGCCTTTCCAAATCATGTCCAATCAATTGAATTTCCCACAGCTGGACTCCAAGTTGTAGAAACATGTCAAGGATGATCAATGGAAACAGGATGCACCTGAGCTCAATTTCGAGTCTCATTACAAACGGTCTGAATACTTATGTAAATAAGGTATGTTTTAATTTTGAATACATTTGCAAAATTTCTTAACCTGTTTTCTCTTTGTCATTATGGGGTATTGTGTGTAGATTGCTGAGGATTTACATTTTGTATCCATTTTAGAATAAGGCTGTAACGTAACAATGTGGAAATATTAAAGGGGTCTTAATACTTTCCGAAGGCTCAGTATGTGAAAATTGCTTTTTTCTACGTTCTAAAGGAAAGTGCCTCGTCTTCACATGTAAAAACAGTGATTTCCCCCCCAAAAATTTAATCCCTTTTAAATATAATGACAATTTGAGGAAAAGTCATGTTTGCTGGACACATTTACAGATTTAATGTATATGTGTTTTACTTTCAGAGATCATTGATTTCCTGCACAGTAGTGTTCTGCCCCAGTTTGAAGAGCTGCTCTGCCACAGTCAGGCTGAGTCAGGGGAGACCGAGTCCAGAGACGATCGACGAGAGCTCTTCCTGCTTTCAGAGATCTTTGAAAATGAGGACGACTGAGATTATTACTGCGAGGGGCTTGTGTGGGGCGGTAGCAGTCGACATGGGTGAATTTTAGAGGCCTCCATCTTGGCAGTGTAGAGATTTCTTTTTTTTCTATGCCAATTTCGGTTGCAACACTAACGAGTTCCAAACTGCCTCTGGAAGCAACTTCAGCACAATAACTGTTTGTCGGGAGCTTCATGAAATGGGTTTCCATGGCCAATCAGTCGCACACAAGCCTAAGATCACCATGCGCAATGCCAAGCGTCGACTGGAGTGGTCTAAAGCTCACCGCCATTGGACTCTGGAGCAGTCGAAACGGGTTCTCTGGAGTGATGAATCACACTTCACCATCTGGCAGTCTGACGGACGAATCTGGGTTTGGTGGATGCCAGGAGAATGCTACCTGCCCCAATGCATCGTGCCAACTGTAGTGGAGGAGGAATAATAGTCTGGGGCTGTTTTCCATGGTTCGGGCCCCTTAGTTCCAGTGAAGGGAAATCTTAACGCTACAGCATACAATGACATTCTAGACGATTCTGTGCTTCCAACAGTTTGGGGAAGGCCCTTTCCTGTTTCAGCATGACAATGACCCTGTGCACAAAGCGAGGTCCATACAGAAATGGTTTGTCGATCGGTGTGGAAGAGCGGCACAGAGCCCTGACGTCAACCCCATCGAACACCTTTGGGATGACTTGGAACGCCCAATATCAGTAGTATATAACGGGGTGACCTTCTCAAGGAGGATCAATGATCCACTGTGGGGGTAACGATATAGCTAACTCACACACTCACATGCTGATCAGATCATTTGTACATTTTATAATTAGTGCGTCTTGTGTTTTAACAAACCTTATTTTTGTACTTGTGTATTGTGTATAGGTTTTTATAATCAGCCCTTGGGCTTCCAACCAGCACACAGATTTGTATTTTTTGATCTGTATTGGTGTTTATCAGTTTTCTTTGGTGTAAACAAATGAAACTAAACAGTGCCCCTGTTTAATGTGTTCATGCCATTTTAAAAGGTAATACATTTTTACAGTTACAATAAATCTTTACTATAAAACCCTTTATATTGTGCAAGTGCACACATGGGAGGTTCTGTGGAAAAATACACCCCCCCCCTCTGGAAATCAAATGCCCGTCCAGCTGCCCGTCACGTCAGAAACCCGGGACCTCCCAAGTTAAAATAAACAGGTTATTTGCGTAGAGCTTCCTATTGGTTGATCCTGATACCTAGATACCTGATAGGCAAACTGGAAACCATACATCCTGAGGCTGCATTTATTGCAGCTGGGGATTTTAACAAAGAAAATTTGAGAACAAGGCGACCTAAATTCTATCAGCATATTGATTGCACTACGCGCATGCGCAATACCCTCGACCACTGTAACTCTAACTTCCACGATGCATACAAAGCCCTCCCCCGCCCTATCTTCGACCACAACGCCATCTTGCTCCTCCCTTCTTTATAGGCAGAAACTCAAACAGGATATACCAGTGACGAGAATCATTCAACGCTGGTCCGACCAATCGGAAACCATGCTTTAAGATTGTTTTGATCAAGTGGACTGGAATATGTTCCGGTCAGCTATTTCATCCACACCTGTTGCTGACAGGTGTATAAAATCGAGCACACAGCCATGCAGTCTCCATACACAAACATTGGCAGCAGAATGGCCTTACTGAAGAGCTCAGTGACTTTCAACGTGGCACCGTCATAGGATGCCACCTTTCCAACAAGTCAGTACATAACATTTCTGCCCTGCTAGAGCTGCCCTGGTCAACTATAAGTGCTATAGTTATCAAGTGGAAACGTCTAGGAGCAACAACGGCTCAGCCGTGAAGTGGTAGGTCACAAGCTCACAGAACGGGACCGCTGAAGTGCGTAGCGTGTAAAAATTGTCTGTCCTCAAATGCAACTCACTGAATTCCAAACTCCCACTGGAAGCAACGTCATCGGAAGCTTCATAAAATGAGTGGAAGACTGAAACAGGAAGTCGAATACGGAAGTACCTACTTGTCAGTCAACTGTCCCCAGAAGAGTAGCTCCCTGTGGGACTGAGACCATGTGGCCCCTCCTGCGTCTCTCCCTCAGTCCCTCTCTCTCTCTCCAACCCAGTGAGGCCGCTCCTCTCCGCTGTCCTCTCTCCTGTCCAGGCCCCAGCAGAAGGAATGACCTTGAATGAACAGGAAACACCAGACCAGCCCACCGCTGGCCACAAGACCATTCCACACTACAGGGCACACCAACACACTCCTGTCTTCAGTCAGTCAAGACTTCAACCAGGGCCTAGAGTTCCTCTCTGACCCTCTCCCTATCCTCCAGGGTTACATTTGGCTCAGGCCTGAGGGCACTCTCTAACGTCAACTATGAGAGCCCCCGGCCCAGCCTGTTGAGGTGATTGGCTGGGCAATAAGCGTGACTTCCTGGTCTGTCTGGCATCAAGTGTAGCTAATTGCTAAATAGAGAGACACCATCTCCATATATATCACTGTGGTGGAGAAGGGCATGATTCTAGGAATGTGTCCCAAATGTCACCCTACTCCCTACAGAGTGCACTACTTTTGACGAGAGCCCTATGAGCTTCCTGGTCAAAAGTAGTGCACTACATTTGGAGAGGAGCAGCCGTTTAGGTCCTGAAGCCACCAATGACAGGGAGGCAAAGAATGTTAAAGCCACCAATGACGGGAGTGGAACGACAAAACCCCAACTCCAGGAAGGCTGCTATAGGGAGTGCTGGTAAACACACACACACACGGTATGAACATGGATTTACTGTACACGAAGACGTGAAACCAGAGGTTTGAAACTATAACATACCGCTACAGACACTTTGCAATGTCAGTCAACATTTATAAAGCATGTCAACACATTTGAGTTGTTCAAATCATTATGGATTTTATTCCAATAATATATACACTGTTACAACCTGTTTAACCTGTCTTTATATACACCATGGACTGGATTAGGGTTGCAAAATTCTGTTTACTTTCTCCAAATCAAAAAGCAGGAAATCCATAATCCTCCAACTAGGGGTTCTGGAAACAAGGACATTTTAGGAAAGTAACCCAAAAACTTGGATGGTTTACCTACGGTAGACGAACATTAATACTGCAACTAAAGCAGAAACAAAGAGCTGCTGTACAGCTGAATGACAAGCACAGGTTCAATTCAATATCTTTATAATTTTACTGTACAACAATGTATTCAGCCTTCTATGAGAACCATGTGTATGATTAAATTGTAAACTGGCGAACTGGAAACTAGACAGGAAGAGAGAGGAGATGGAGCAGGATTATATTACAGTACAATAACTTTTCTACATTAAATATGAAAAATGTGTAAAATAAATGTTATTATGCAAATACAATGATTTAATGGAATAAAATGACAACAGCCTGTTTTCAACCAATCAAAAACCAGGAGGTTATTGGTTAATCTACTTTGCCTGGCAACGCCCAAGCCTGAAATAATTAATTCTTGCCTCTTCATAGGTTCCACTGCACATCATGTGACTTGTCAACAATGCCACAATTTCTGGACAGATCCACAACAATGTGTTGAGATGCCTGTGATTAACATGTCAGAGCTTTTTAAACACCACGACAGACTATATAGTACCACCTGAGAGCCTAGAAACACCATGACAGACTATATAATACCATCAGAGCCTAGTAACACCATGAGACTATATAGTATCATCTGAGAGCCTAGCAACACCATGAGACTATATAGTACCATCTGAGAGCCTAGAAACACCATGAGACTATATAGTACCATCTGAGAGCCTAGCAACACCATGAGACTATATAGTACCATCCGAGAGCCTAGCAACACCATGAGACTATATAGTACCATTTGAGAGCCTAGCAACACCATGAGACTATATAGTACCATCCGAAAGCCTAGCAACACCATGAGACTATATAGTACCATGAGAGCCTAGAAACACCATGAGACTATATAATACCATCTGAGAGCCTAGAAACACCATGAGACTATATAGTACCATCTGAGAGCCTAGAAACACCATGAGACTATATAGTACCATCTGAGAGCCTAGCAACACCATGAGACTATATAGTACCATCTGAGAGCCTAGAAACACCATGAGACTATATAGTACCATCTGAGAGCCTAGCAACACCATGAGACTATATAGTACCATCAGAGCCTAGAAACACCAACGCCTATTAATAACAAAGATTTGTATCCATCAATCCACTATCAGATCTTTGGTTGTGAGCAGTAACCTCAATAAGTAAGGTTTCCTTTGCAGCTAAGGATGTTGTTGTGTAAAGAACCTCAATCGTCAGTACTGCAGTATATACTGTAATACTATAATGTGCAATATGAACATGTCATATATAAATCACTGTGGGATATGAACATATAACAGTATAATGTGGGATATGAACATATCATATAACACTGTGGGATATGAACATATAACAGTATAATGTGGGATATGAACATATCCTATAACACTAATGTGGGATATGAACATATCATATATAACACTAATGTGGGATATGAACATATCCTATAACACTAATGTGGGATATGAACATACCATAGATATATAACAGTATAATGTGGGATATGAACATACCATATATAACAGTATAATGTGGGATATGAACATATCCTTTCGTACTGGTTAATGGAAGTTGTCAGTAATCCATTTTAGGACATTCAGTTTTCCATGTCGCTGCTGCTAACCCTCTTGGTACTGATAGTACTAAAAGAACGTAGTAAAGCTCCATAGTTTGCTGTGCACCATTTAAAAGACCAATGTCTTAATGAGTGATTCGTTCGTGCTGTAGGAGTAGTCTCCAAGCTGTAGGAGTAGTCCCCCCACTGTAGGAACTCCCCAGTGAGTTCCAATACAATGGGTGTGTCAAGTCATGTGCTGAAACAAATGTTCCTTTATCCACCAGTTCCTGCCCCAAGGTTGTGAGACAAAACAGTGACTGTGTCGATCACAATGAAACAAAGTTCTCCCTCCAATCCAGCATTGAGTTTGTCCGGGTTTGTTTTATTTTTGGGGGGCCCATCCAATACCCCCTCTCTGGGTTTGTTTGTTCTTCTTTACATTTTAGTCATTTTAGCAGATGCTCTTATCCAGAGCGACTTACAGTAGAGTGCATACATTTTTAAATACTAGCTCCCCGTGGGAATCGAACCCACAACCCTGGCGTTGCAAGCGCCATGCTCTACCAACTGAGCTACCAGAACCTAGCACTAGAATAAATAGATGAAGAAATGATTGGCGTTATGACTAGATGGAGCTAATGAGGATTTCTATACAGTATGGTTCCAAGCTGGTTAGTTCTTTAGTTTGAAGCAGTGAAAATGAGTGGGAACAAGGACCTGGAAGCCTATCAGAAAGCAGAGTCTCTCTCTCTCTCTCTCTCTCTCGAATCAGAACACCTCTCTACCTCATCTCCATAGGCAGCGAATCAGAACACCTCTCTCCCGCCAGGGCAGCCTATCAAAAAGCAGAGCACCTCTCTCCCTTCTCCATGGAGGTTTTCCTAGCTCCCATGTTGAACTTGAACTTAGACTGGTCAGCGATCATCTGGTTGATTTCATTCTGTTTGTAGGAGGACAATTTCTGACCGATCCATGCTACCTTAGTCTCTTCCTGGTTGCCATGGATACACCTCAGACAGGCTCGGCCAATCAGGTAGGCCACCTCGGCCAGGTTGAGGAGAACACACAACCCCGACACGGAGAGCATGAACACGGTGAAGATGGTTTTCTCCGTGGGTCGTGACACGAAGCAGTCCACAGTGTTGGGGCAGGGGTACGAGTCACACTTGACCAGACGGAACATCTTGAAGTCAGGGTAGATCAAGTAGAATATATAAAGGAAGCAGACTTCCAGAACGATCCTAAACAGCACACTGATCATATAGGTCCACCAGAGGGAGCCTGTGATCGCAAACTTCTGGTTCTTGAGTTGTTCCAGCTCCTTAGGGGAACCGCGCCCGGACTTCTTCAGGATCTTCTTGTTGATGTGTCTGCGATGGGCTACATGCATGGCCACTAGGAGAGCAGGCGTGGACACCAGGATGAGCTGCAAGGCCCACAGGCGGATGTGTGAGATGGGAAAGAACTGGTCATAGCAGACAGAGTTGCAGCCGGGCTGCTGGGTGTTGCAGGTAAAGCCAGACTTCTCGTCGCCCCAGACCGACTCGGCCGCCACCACGAGGACCAGGATTCTGAAGATGAAGATGACAGACAGCCAGATGCGGCCGATGCCTGTGGAATGCCTGTTTACGCCGCTGATTACAGCGTAAAAGGACCCCCAGTTCATTTTCGATTCCAGGTCTGGAGAGGAGAAACAAGAAGGGATATAGTTCAGACTGTTTAATGTTGACGTTTCAGCTCTAAAGCTTTTCTCAAGCCCAGTCTGGAAAAGAGAAATGTCAAGCTGACGATCACACTCAGAAGAATAACTGTTCTTTAAAAGAATATAGGACTTTGTCAACACAAAGTTGTTCCCTATGTATTGATACAAGCTGACGTTTGATCACACTCGAAAGGGCGGCCATTCTTTATAAGAATGACCATGTCAAGGAAACATGTAATGAAGGAATATCAAAAGTACATAACATGTTGGTAACGTATTGATACAATCATTTGAAACTGTACAATCTCTGAGTCAATCATTTAATATGGGCAGGCAATCAATCAAACCTGTAGTGAGGAAGAAAGAGTTGTTAAATAACCCCACAGGTGTACTGTATATATCCAACCAACAATCATCAGAAATGCTTGAGCTCAAATCCTAAAACACATCGGACATAAAAACATTCTCAAAACGTACTAGTGTGGACTAAAACAGAACTTTCCTCCTATATAGTCAACAACCCCCAACCTAACACACCCTTGTCTGCACCTATAAAAGTGCACTACTTTCAACCAGGGCCCACTAAATAGGGTGTTTTAGGAAGGAACCCCAGTATTGCCTGAGCTGTTGGTCCTACCAGTCTCCGCCGGCGGTGTCGGCAGCACCGGGTCCGTAAACCACCACCGTCAGGTGTAGCCTGGCCATGGAGCTGGAGTGGTCGGGTCACAGCAACGGCAAACAAGACTCAGCCTATCCCTGGCCTGTGCTTTAAGAACCTTGGGCGATGGCCTAACATGGGCGCAACGTAACGCCACATAACGCTCCGTTATCGTTTCGCTATTGGCTAACGGAGACATGTGATCCGTTCAACAAGTATTAATACTGACTGACTGCAACCTGACCTTCAGACAGACGGACACGGCTGCACCTGACAGACAGGCCAAGATATATTCTCCAAGCAACGACACAAACATCCATCTCACTAGAAGAATCTTACAACTAACTTCAGACAGATACTGTCAGGCAGAGAGAGAGAGAGGAGAGAGGACACAGGCAGAGAGAGAGAGAGACAGGCAGAGAGAGAGAGAGAGAGGCACAGGCAGAGAGAGAGAGAGAGACACAGGCAGAGAGAGAGAGAGAGACACAGGCAGAGAGAGAGAGCAGAGGCAGAGAGAGAGAGAGAGACAGGCAGAGAGAGAGAGAGAGCAGAGAGAGAGAGAGAGACAGGCAGAGAGAGAGAGAGAGAGCAC